>NC_071391.1:27115820-27421836 GCF_022682495.2 Desmodus rotundus | reverse complement strand
AGAGGCTGATTCGGAAATGGTTACTTTAGACAAAGAAAGATCGGGCTCTCTTCCTTGGCTCATCATCATTATGGCAATTATTTCATAAAATGAAAAGTTTCCATTTCCCCCATGTATCAAGTTCATTTTAACACATTTCCTCTGGCTTAGCTATGGCCTGCTTAAACATATGTTTCTTGTATTTTACAGACATACTTGGCAAGTGCAAGATAAAATCAACGCAAACAATGTGGCTTACACAACTGGGAAGCTGAGCTTTCACACTGATTACCCAGCCCTCCATCATCCACCTGGGGTAAGGTGAGCCTCAGCGCATTCCACAGGGCAGGCCAAGGACCAATATCCTCTGTTTTGAGGCTAGATTATATTATATAGCTAATTTGTGTTATGTAGGTCTTCTTTCTCCAAACTCAAAGAACCTCTGTACCTAAATCCTGAATAGCTTCACATTCCTAAGGGATAAAAGATTTTCATGTACATTTTTAAACATTTTTTTTGTTTCTCCCTGTAACTAGTGGACTTTTTGCTTTGCCAAGACATTTTACCACAGCAGTACATCTTGAGGTCTTTTCACACATTTATCATTCCCAAGAGAGTTAAAAGAAAAAAATAAAACCAGAGAACAATGTAGGGTTTTCCCCGCAAAGTCATACGGCCATCATTCATATTAGCTATTACTGAAAAAAATATCCCCACGCCATAACTTAGTGGCTTAAAAGAACAACCACTTGCTTAGGTCATGTTTTGACAGTTTGGGCTGCATCTCTCAGGGAAGGTCTGCTGCTGCTGAGTCTGCTGGGGGCCGGTTGGCCGAGGTGGTGGTTGAGATGGCCGGTCCCTGCTCCACGTTCTCTATCGCATCTTCTTCCAGCTGGCTAGCCCCGGCTGAAGCACATGCAGCTGGCAGTATTTCCAGAGAGTGAGCCAAAATCTACAAGGCCTCTCAAGACCCAGGCTAGTAATCAACACAATGTCACTTCTGCCGTGATATTTGGTCAAAGCAAATCATAAGCTTAGCCCAGATTCAAGAGGAGAGGAAGCAGAGTCCACCTTTTATGAAAGAAGCTACAAGGATGGACTACAAGGGGATGTAAGCGCAAGGAGCAGAACATCCTTGTCAAGTTTTTGAAACCATCTACTCCCACATCTATCAGACTCCTCATCAAGGCATGCTCAGCATGGAGCCACAGAGCCCCCAAGAGAATGCCTGGGACCCTCTTCCACTACATTATTACAAAATTGTCATTTTTCTAAACCAGCGACATTTTTACAAAAGCATGATTTTGCTAAACCAAAAAATAAATGGTTAGGAAACTACCTTTGGAAAGGTATTTTGTTCCTAGTTTTAGAACTAAATGGTACTAAATGAGATATTGCACAGAAATCAGTATCTTCAAAGGTAAATGGAAGTGGGAATTTGGGACAATTCTTTAGTTAATGAAGGTAAAATGGGAGGAAATCAAAATTAGTCTGTTTTCATCACATTAACTGAACACGCTTTTTCTGTGCCCTTATTGTTACCCCTTGTCCTCGACAGTATTAATTAAGCTAGTCTAGAATATGACTTTATATTTTAAATGATTTTGTTGATTGTAAAACACCACATGATTTCTTTGAACTAAATGATACTGAATGCTCACTACAGTCACCTTTTTGGGTGGGGTTTGGGGACAGGAAGAGACACACAATGTGATTTGTTTTCATTGTGGTTCAGAAATGTTCTAAAACCCTTAGGGTTAAAAGCCAAACTAACCAGCTCAGTTCATCTGCTCAAGACAGGTTGGAGAAGTTAGAGGCAATGAAGTTTTAGAAAATAGACGAGACAACCAAACTTCTATTTGAACTTTTAAATTATCTGCTCGTTTTTATGAGTTTAGGTTTGTTTCTGGGTTAAAATTGAAAGCCTATGGAAAAGTGATTAAATGACTTCATAAATATTCCTGAAGTAGAGTATAATGCTTGACATGTTCACAGCATTTTATACTTTTTTAAAGCATTTTTTACTGATATGACTTTATCTGATACATTCCTTTAAGGTAGACAGGATGGATCATGTCTTTTTCATGTCAGATGAGGAAATGACACACAGCAAGGTTAAATACTTTCACAGGGTGACGTCTGATTAATAGCGAACTTGGACTTGAACCCTGGCCTCCATCTTTCATTGTACCATATGGGTCTTGAGTTGGACTTTCTAACTTCTATAATTTATGTAATGTGATGATTATTCATAGACACTGTCATACATTACAGACTCTTTAAATGCAGGAACTTAATCTTAGACTTCTCTATATCTCAAGACTTAACACATTTCATGCAATAGAGATGTAACAGATATGCTACAAAGAGCAGGGGGGAGCCACAGATTTGTGCCTGTAGCTATCAGCAAATGGAACATCCAAAGCTAAATGACCCAATAGAAGAGTTTTAAAATAAAAGGTGATTCCCGAAACGTCCAGATTCTAGTAGCAGAATGATCTCAATGTAGGCACTCTTCGTGCATTGTTCAGGTGTCCCTTTTGAATTACTGAGCAGCTTTCGTCCCTAAGTTGGAGTGTTCTAATAACAAGCAGAATTACTCAGTGTTCTTTCAGTCCAGATGCAATGATCTGGATAAGTTACCTGTTGAGAGTTCAGTTTGACCAGTTGGGATCACATGGGGCAGGGACCAGGAGACAGCGTTAATGAAACTCAGATGTTGCTTCGCTGACTCCTTTGTCTGGGCCAAGAGCCACATGCTGCCATGAAGCAACATTTAGAAAGAAAATATTTTGGGTTCTGAATGACTTACATGAAATAAAATTGGGATTTTACAAATCGGGCATGTATTTTCCTTTTCAATTAGCAGGGAAAGCATTGTCCGGCTCCATCAGCATTTCTCTTTCATAAGAAAAAAAAAAGATTACATTAAAATATAAGTCTACAAGAAAAGATTATGACTTGGCCTTGCCAGATGTAAAAGACATCAGTTGACCTTCTTTAAAGATTTATATTTGAAATATTCTATGACTTCATTATGGCAAAGTCTAAAAGGATTTAAAGAACACTCTGATTCTCGCAGAGACAGAGTTGTGCTGTTGTTTTGCCTTCTTGGAGTTTGGTAGATTTGAAGGTGGGATTTTCATTTCATCTTCTTTTGAATCATGCTGTTTCTCCCCTCATTGCCCTGGTAATGAGAGGGTTTTCTGCAATGGCTCGGTCCCCTTAGGCACATATTTTTCTTAGTTTCAAAAAACCTGCATCCATTAAAGGACGGAACTATTATTCATTTAGACCAGTTCTCTCCTAACATCAGAAAATAAGTCATTATCAATCTAAAATGGAAGTTTAAGTTTACAAAACACATGGATACACACCACATAATACTGAACTATTAGGAATACTGTGAAGAGATTCCCCTCTCCATAGGGAAGGAACTTGCTGCCTGGGGATTTTGAGGCAAACAGACCAACGTTTGAACACCAGTGTTACCACGTATTAGCTGAGTTGTAGTAGCTGCCTGATATTTTTCAGCTCTGAGTCTCAGTTTCTTCACTTATCAAATGGAGATGAAAGTATAAATTCTAAGTACTGTAGTGAAGGCTTAATAAATCTAAATTATGTGGTCATAATTTGAGAATAAGCATGTATAAGATTTAAAATATTAAGAAAATTTATGCAGTTTTGGGAGGACGTAGGATTTGTGTTCTAGACCTGCACTATTTCATACAGTAGTCACAAGCCACAAATGACTATTTAAATTGTAATTCAAACTAGTTAAAATTAAATAAAATCTAAGATTCAGCCCCTGGGTCATACTAAGCACACTTTAAGTGCACCCTAGCTATGTGGTCCAGCGACTGCACTCCCATCATTACACAAAGCTGAAATGGGCAGCACTGGTCTAGGCAGGATGGGGATAAACAAGTAAATGGATATTTCTCCACTTGCAATGACATCCCTCGAGTCTGGATATTTGGTCATATTTGCCTCTTCCCTTCTATAAGAACTGTTAGACATTGCTTTTTCTAAATATTTTTTCTCTCAATAAGAATAAAGTTTTCACAGTTGAATAGTTTTAGTTTCCCTAAGCAGAAAATCAGGGTCTAAATATAGATATTAAAAATAACCCATCTATGCTGACTTACCAAAAGGAGTAACATAACCAAATAAATAAACTCCAATCAAAAAAAGTGTTTACTATGTTTTGCTTTTCAAGATGAAATAATGTTAAATGTATGTTTTCTCCTAAATCTTAGTAAAAATAACTACTATCCTTTTGGTTTCTCATTTACAATGTTTCTTGGGTTCATTCATCCTCACAGACCACTCCATCTCATTACCTTCTTATCCTTACACGTGAAGTATCACCTTAGACTCTCACTACTTCCCACCTTAAATAATCTATCCCATGTAACACCGCTGGACTGATATTCTCCAGTTCAGTCTTTACTTCCAAACTCTAAAGCCTTTCACTACCCTCCTCTCAGCACCAAAGTACAATATCCTTCATCTGACTTTCAAGACTCTATGATGAGGTTCCAAATTACCTTTTCCCTGGATCTACTATTCCCAGATATGACCCTCTGCTGAAGCCAAACTTTTTGATACCCAGGGGTGTGATTCTCTCTCTCTATTCTATTCTAAATATTCAACAATGTGCCCATCTTTCTTGACCCAGATGAAATCCCACCTCCTTTGTAAAGCCAACATCACACGCATAAATACCCCAACATGAAGCACTAGCTCCCTGCAGTTATTATCATCTCTGCCTGTTGTGTATGAGTGAACACTAGCATGCCTGTGTCCATGTCTTCAACTGTAACAATGTTTGAACTACAAAATCTTGATAGCAAGCAACGTTTTCTCCCCCGCCCCTTTCTCTGCTGACAGTGACAAATAAAAATTGTTGGTCGATTTTAGTGCATCTATATCTTTCTGTAGCTGTCTTTAAATACAGTGTCAAAAAATAGAAGTATATCTCCTTTTAAATGTATTTCTCTCTATGTCTTTCTGAAGGTTCAGCTTCTCCACTGCATAAAACAAACAGTTACTGGGGGAGATTCGGAAATCGTAGATGGGTTTAACGTATGCCGAAAGCTCAGGGAAAACAATCCTCGGGCATTCCAGATTTTGTCCTCGACCTTCGTGGACTTCACAGACATTGGAGTGGACTACTGCGATTTCTCTGTACAATCCAAACACAAAATTATAGAGTAAGTATTATGTATAAACTTGCCATAGCAATAAAACAGCTGACAGCCAAAGCTTCATTAACCTAAAGCTTAAACAGCAAAAAGCTTCAGTTAACTCCAGAGCTTTATTTTTTATTAATTTTTAATCCAATTTTAGAGGGAAAGGGGAAAAAAGAATCTTTTCACCATAAAAGAATTATTTATTAAATTTCATAAAATCTGTTCTTAATTAATATAAGAGAAATAACTAAGACTTCACATACACTTAAATTCTTCCTAAATTTTAAAAGCTCAGTTCTACACAGTCATACCCAGTCTGATTGCCCCAGTCAGAGCACTTCCAGCCAGAAGTGAAAGAATCCGATGCAGTAGACAGCTCCAGGAGTTAAACAGTGTGATCTGAAATTAATCTCCTTTTCCTTCACCTCTCAGCTTTTCCATCCTTTTTGTTGGCTTCATTTGCAAAGACAATCAATGGGAATTCCAAGTTTTCAATATTCTTAGAGCTAGTAATCACAACAGAGAGAAAACACTTATTTCCCAGTAGCCACAACAAAGCTCAGTGATTCACCGCCCAGTTTGCGTTCAAGTGCACCCTCGAACAATTGCTGCAGAGAGAAAGTCAGACAATTCTGATTAGCTGTTCCTGGGCCACATACTGATCTCTGGAGCAAGGACAGCCGCGTGTGAACCCCATGGGCTGAGATGAAACAGGGATGTCTCCCCAAACTGAGGCCAACAATCCTATGTTCCCTACGTAGAACGTTTGGCGTTCTGTTTTCAGTGGGCGTTACTTGATCATAAATGTTTAAGTATATACAAAGGCCACGAGTGTATCCTTTTATTTGAAAATTACCTTACATTGCGTTTCTAGCACATGGTTGATTTAATCAGATCCCATTGTGAATTTTAAAGTGTTTATAATTTTAGAACTGACTTTATATGCTTCTTTTAGGAGAAATAGCCATCTAAAATGAAAGTAAACACAGTTAATCAATAATCAAATTTCCAGCATACTAACTCGGCCGTCTAATATACACATAGAGCCTTTACTTATTCATTCAAGAAATATTTATCGAGGCCAACCACTCTTCTCGGTGCTTGGCATACATCAGTGAAGAAAACACAGGCCCTTGCCCTCATGCAGCTTACAATCTAACAGAGAAAAGGAAAGCTAGAAATTTTAAAACAAAGACTAACATTAAGTACCCAAGAAAAAGGGAAAAGCAGGGCAAGATAAGGAGAATTTATAGGACCAAAGACTTAGGGAGGATAGAAATTGCATCACTGAACAATGTGGCGAGGAAAAGCTTCACTGAGTAGGTGATATTTTAATGGAAACATAAAAGAATGAGGCAGATTGTCCAGAAGGTAAGCAGTGTGCTCAAACAACAAGAGCGAAGGAGCTAAGAAGGCCCGAGGACCTGTCTGGTGCAATCAAGGAAAGCAAAGGGACAGGGAAGGGCATAGTATTAAGAGAGGAGGTCAAATGGGGCAAGTTCATGTAGAGCCTTGTTAGTCTTTGTAAGTCATTGGATTTCACTGGGGTGCTGCTACAAGACTTTAACCAAAAGAGAGATATATACATTTATACAAATGTATATACATTTAAAATCCATCATCTTGACTGCTGTGGTGAATGGAGTGTAAAGAGCAAAGAGTGGAGCAGGAAGACCAGGTAGGAAGCTACCGCAGAACTTCTAGTTAAAGGGGAGGGTGCCTTGACCGTGAGTGGTCCAAGTGGTGATAGTGGGAGTGTGAAGAAGGGTGCTTTGGGGATATATTTTGTAGGTCAAAGGAGCATAGTTTTCTGTTACAATAGATGCGTGGTGTGAGAGAAAGAGAGACAGACATCAAAAATAAATTCTAGCTCAGAATAACTTTCTCTGAGAGGTCAGTCATTGAGGTGGGGAAGAGAAATAACTTTTGTATTACTAGTTTTAACATGACGGTTTTAATTAGTCAGAAGTTATCTTAAAAACCCATGAGAGACAGAGAAAGACCAATACTAAATGATTTCACTTACATATGGAATCTAAAGAACAAAATAAACAAAACAGATACAGACTCATAGATACAGATAATAAACTAACGGTTGCCAGAGGGGAGGGAGTTGGGGAGGGGGTGTTGAAAACATGAAGAGATTAAGTAGTTACAGAGTGTCATGGGGATGGGAAGTACAGCATGGGTAACATAGTTGATAACATTGTAATAACTATATATGGTTCCAGATGGGTGCTAGACTCATCAGGAAGGATCCACTGGGGGGAAGAGAACTGTGAACAAATTTTAATTTTGTTGTAGCACACTATGATTGTGGTGGTGCAAGGATTAGTGACAAGAGGCAAAAACCTGGACTACTGAGTGAGATTAACCTAATGTTCACCATCTGAATCTCTATTTGGCTTTCTTATTTTGGGTAGAAAAAGTCCAGAATTGGCTATTTTTAAGGCTTTTTGTTCTTTGGATTCCACTTATACGTGGAATCCAAAGAACAAAGTAAACAAAACAGATATTCAATGCCTTAGGATATCCGGAGACTATCAAATGGTTAACATTAACTTGCTTAAAAATGTATTTTTAACAGCAGGAGAGGAAACAAAGAGAATTTTCAGTGAATCAAGAGCCTTGGTCACTCCATGTTTGGGTTCATTCCATTTTTTTGTGATTAAATTCTGTAATTATTTTGGGATGTTTATGTCCCGTCTAGTACAAAAAGACCTTGGCAGCTGTTGACAGAGTTAAGTACAGGACAAGGGAAAAAAGAACAGATAAACTTGCTCAAAAATAATAATGGTAAGATTAAGCAATAACAATACTTCTTAGTGGTTACAAATTCAATCACAGGAATAAAACTCCTTCTCTGTTAGTGGTACAATTTTGGTCAAGTGACGTCTGTTGGCTAAACTACAGTGAAAAAAAGGGGGGGGGGAGATGGGGGAGCCAGTAAAAAGGGAGTAATATTAATCCCCACCACATACAGTTGAAGTGGGAATTAATAGAGATAATAAATGAATGCTCTCTTCTGACTCAGAAAGGGCAGAATATATTTTAGCTGCTATAATTTCCATAAAGTTCCACCCATTTACCAGTGATAGATTTCAATTTCAGCTGCGAGTTTCTTAGAAACTAAAGAAAGAAACATTTAACTTGCAAGATTCAAGATGCTTCTAATCTGACACAAATACATTTTTACTACAGATCCTCAGAAAATGGGATGTAGTGGGCAATGCTATAGTGACATTTTGAATATCAATATCTCTCAATGAGACAAAATATTGTAACAAACGAGGAGGAATTACAGCGCCAACTGATTGTAGGAGGTCATTCCACAGTCCTTTCACTGTGTTCTTTTGTTGGCATCACTGATGATCTTTTGCTGGTTTGCAGTTACCATGTTGCTGGTTTATATTTAAGTTCTTGTACTTCATGTATAGTTAATATATAGCAAGTCTTTCTTCATTTTGTGGGGCTTTCACCCTTCCTCAGCGCGTAACCCTGCACTGGGACCTTCCTCTCATTCTGTTGTACAAATAATTTCCTTCTTACAAAGAGTCAATTTTAGGTCGCTCTCCAAGATGCCAGTCACTCGTCTCCTTTAACATTTTTCAATCATCAAAATAATGTCTTCTCTAGACCTTGTAGCTAATTTGCTCTCTATTTCCCCTCATGTCCTTTCTGAGATGCTACATAACGAGTTTGTGTCTTGTTTTCTCAGACAGAAAGTGCATACCAGGTGAAAGGAAGCTGAGACTGTGTCTCACACACACACACACACACACACAGAGAAAATTGATGATTTTTGCTTATATAGGTGAATTCATGGAAATGAAATCTTCACACAATGTACCAGGGGGAAGCCCCTGGAGGAGGTTAGTGTAGCTTCTACCTAGTTCGCCACCATCCTCGCTCTCCCATAAACAGCTCCTAAGGCCCAAGAAGTTTCAAAGTCATACGTCCTTGTCAGTGACATGGAAGATGGCACCAAGAATGTACCTCAGACTAGACTCCTTTCCTCAGTTTCCGCTTCTGTAAACTAGGGATTGAACTAGAAAAGTGTATTTCAAACCTTTAAAAAATAGATGTTTCTTTCCACTAATGCTCCAATAAAACCATACTTAAAACCCCAGTAAATTAAACATATAAAGTGATGGACTTAGGAACTTATGAAAATATTCTAATATGTTAAAGCTACTATTTAAAGAATGAGGAATGAATTCATTTTCTTCAATATAAAATAATAAAAAGTTTTTATCCGAAGTCTTCAATATTGTTTATTTTAAATTAATGTGAATCATTCTGGCATTTAGGTGGTAAGATTTCAAAGGATGCTTGCTAAATGGATAAGTAAAAAAAAATACATTGTGCCACAGATAACAGTCACATCTTCTGTTCATGTGTTTGGATTCTTGAATATTGTGTTTCCAAATCATCTTTCAGGACAAATTAACCCTTAAAATGTCAGTGGATACTTTGTGACTCATGTATTTAATGTTTTCTCTTTAAACAAATAGATTAGATGATAAAGGCCAAGTGGTTCGCATCAACTTCAACAATGCAACGAGAGACACGATATTTGATGTACCTGTTGAAAAAGTTCAGCCTTTTTATACTGCTCTGAAGGAGTTTGTGGACCTCATGAACTGTAAAGAATCCAAATTTACTTTTAAGATGAATACAGGTCAGTGAATATGGTTTCTCAAACAACTGAAAGGATGTATTTTCCTCTATCTTAACCACTTAGAGCAACATGGAGAGCTGTTTTTTTGAGCATGAACTATGGGACATTACAGTAGAATCTTGGTTAGCAGCCAACTTGCTTAAAGAGCATACTCCCGGCCCTCACTCCTGATTCTCCAGACTTTAAAATATTCATGTTTATCAAAGCTCTTAGGTACTCCTTAAGCACACCAAAATTCAATAACCTCCAACCTAAAAAATAAACACTTGAAAGACAAGCTATAGGCCAAATGAAATCTCATGTCTGATATTAAGACTGATGACTTATATTTTCTATCCTGATAACCAATCAATATAAACTGAAGCTTGTACTCAATTATTCTATCCTGGTAAACGAATAAAATTACCCTCATGGTTCTCACTCTAAACTGCCTGAGTGGTTTTTGCTCATTAAGCTTATCTGATCTGGCAGACTAGTGCTACCTGAAATTAAGCAGTACTTGAACTATTCCAGCTACTTGAAATACAGGAGCAGAAAGCATTGTGTTTTTCCTGGACTATATTGACTCAGTGAAGTGACATCAGACTCCAGGCCTTTGATACTTAAAATAAAAAGCATAATTTCTCTCTGCGATTATTTCGACCAAGTGGAAGATTCTTTTCACTTGTGATTATTTTTTAATTGATTGTGGTACAATACAATAATGCTAAAAATACCCGTGCACCTGCTGCTTTATTATTCTTGGCAATCATGCCAGGTTGATTTTAAGAGCAGTAATGGGTAAAATGGAAATACCATGCAAGAAAAATACAAAATAGTTAGGAGCTGGAATCCAAGCGTCACCATTTAATGGCATCATAGCTTTGGGCAAATCCCTCAACTCCTCAGAACCTCAGTTTTCTCATATATGAAAAGATGAGATAATATTCTCTTTTTATGATTCCTCTGAGGCTTAGAAATAATATACATGAAATACCAGAAACATGGAAGACCAAACCAAGAATGTCACTATTTTTATAATTATTTGAGGCTGTTAAGCTGAAAATAAATATTTCTAAGGAAGAGATAAGTAGCAGTCAAGAAGAACAATTCAAAAGTTTTACACAGAGATACTATTTCAAGTAAGAACTATAAAAGTGTCCACAGGAGCCTGCCAGGCTATGTAGTTTAAATGTTACAATGTCTAAAGCTGTTTGTACCCTGTGGCCTGATTTGTGTGAAAAGTGGATGTATGGGTTTTATGTAAAGAAATAAACATACTCTTTCTTGATGTGAACTGAGTAGCAACAATATTTCACTTTTGTATTTTCTAGCTCTGCAAAATTTAAGACATGATAATTCATACTGAAAAACTCCTTTGTCTAGGTGACGTGATTACTTTTGATAATTGGCGCTTGCTTCATGGTCGAAGTAGCTACGAAGTCGGAACTGAGATATCCCGCCATCTAGAAGGAGCTTATGCTGACTGGGATGTGGTAATGTCCAGGCTTCGCATCTTAAGGAAGAGCATCCAGAACAGAGACTGAATCTTCTGACTATCATTTCAGTAAGATTCCAAAGAGTGTACTTCGTAAGGATGTCTCCACAGGCCATAATCCATGCCATTTACATATTAATTTCTTTAAACTGTGTGTCACCTTTCTCACAAGAATTTTTTCTATGTAATCACCTCTAATGCCAACTCTTTACATGTGTGTGGCAGTGTTCTCTCTTTTCCAAACAAGGCATGCCTTCTGCTCTGGCACTTGTATGATCTAATTTCTTGTGCCCATCAATGAGTCTTCAGAATGCCTAGAAATAGTTTTGTATCAAATAAAACCTTTCCTGAAGTTACACCATTTTAAAGAAAGCTCTTGTTTCAAATAAATCTTGTGTTCCAAGTAAAACTTATCTCGTATAAGACATGGTTTTGCTCTGTTGTCCATGGGGTCTCATCTTTCATGACTGTATATGGCTGCCTTCAGCATGCTTGAGAAAAGACGTCACATTTTCAAAGATTTGTTTTTTTACTTTTGTTAAAGAATTCTATTACCCAAATTTCCAGACCTCACAGACCTGGTGATCTTAAAATTTCCTTTAAACTTAAATGATGACACCGAACCCAAGCATGCCAAATTCAGAAGAAATCTAGTTCCCCTAAGTACCTGTGTTCCCTTCCCCGTCCCTGTCAGGAAGGGCAGCCTCAGCATTACTATTTGCTGAAATCCCAGTGGTATGTAGACTTTTAATCCATATATTTTGGGCCCTCACCAAAGCTCCTATTTTGAAAGTCTTAACCACTGCCACTATGGCTGAACTCTACCTATTTCCTTAAGACCAAGTCAAAACACAACTTCCAATTGTGTTTTAACTTTTGCTTCACACTCACAGTGCACCCACAGCACTGGGAGCCTGGGCCGAGAGTGCCCTAAGCCCGTGGCAGCACACCCCTCTGATTCTCTCAGCTCTGGCACTGAGTCCACATTGCCAGCTCAGACACCCCTTCCCTTATAACACTGCCCTTTTCTGGGGCCTTCATTGTCTTTTGCTATAATCTGGTCTTGATTGGAGCTACTATAGTATATCACCCACTTGATTCCTTTGAACTTCAAAAAGAATTGGTTGGGTTCTCAATCCCATCTCTCCTAACACACTCCTAGAATGAAAGCCAGGTGAGTTCAAAGGGACATGGCCTGTTCTAAGAGAGAGCATTCAATACCTAAAATAATTCTCTGGAGTGACCCTAGCTCCATTGATCCACAGCATCTAAACCCTAAGCACTCGCCAAGAGAAAGTGACTCATTATACTTCTATTCACTCAAAAGATATGTATCATATACATACCTGGTACATGTCAGGCACTCTACTAGACCAAGGATACCAAGGACTTGAGATGTGCCTGCTTACAGGCTGGTAGGGGAACAGATAAGGATATAGATGAGGATATGTTATGTCAACAGAATGGTCTGCAGGAAACCTAATCATAGTTTTCCAGGCAAAGATGGGGAAATGACGTTCCAAGCCAAAGGACAGAAGAAGCACAGAGACTTGACAGCGAACACAGCGCATGCGTTGACACACAAGTGAGAGAGTAGAATATAACAGGGGCATAAATTCTGGAATTGGGTCCGAGGTTCAAATCATACTAATGGCCATCAGTTGTTAACTGTGTATCTTTGGACAAATTACCTCTCCTCTTAAGCTTTAGTTTTTCTATCGATTAATGCAACTAGCAATAGTTCTTATATCATTAATCTTTGGTAAATGAAGAGCTCATGTAGAGCATTGTTTTCCCAAACTTCTCGGATGGTGAGGGTCACCATGATGCTTCTTTGTTGTGTTGCGTTGTGTTTTTTATTGCAACTTCCCAGGCTCATTCCCTGAGGATCAGGATTCGGTGGGTCTGGAAATAGGGCCCAGGAATAGTAATTTTAGCAAGCATCCCTGGTGATACATATCATCAGAGAACTTTGGAAAATATCGATTTAAAGCTTTTAGCATAGTTCCTAGCTTAGGGTAAGTGCTCAATAGATGTTAACTATTATTAGGTCTAATAACACAGGTTGTAAAAAGCGGGGGGTTGGGGTGAGAAGAGATCTATGAGGCTGCAGACAGAGATGGGAGCCAAGTCACGAAATGTTGAAACATGTGTTACACTAACGAGTCGATATTAATCTTGAAAGCAATGAGGACCCATTTAAAGTCTTTCAAGCAATAAAGTGCCTTGATCACATATTCATTTTGTAAAGATCCATCTGGCTACATTGTGGAGGGAATTGTAAATGAGAAAGACTAGAGGCATAAATCCACTTATGAGGTTATAAATCTACTGCAGCCAGCCAGATGAGAAACTAAGAAGCTTGAATTAGAATGCTGGGAGAGGGTACAGAGAGATACTAAGAAGGCTGATCTAGGGGACTTGATGACGATGACCCACTGCAAGTGATGAATGAGGGGGATTTCTAAGATGTCTCCCAGGATTCTAGTTAGGAGAAATGAACAGTGATTCTGTGCCCAAGGAGAGAAGCCACAATAGCAGAAGCAAGCTTGTGGGCAAGAAAATGAACCCAGTTTTGAACAGACTGAACTTGCATTGCCCATGAGCCATTTCATTTAGCAGCTGATACATATACACATGCAGCTCAGGACAAAGACCTGGATTGGAAAACTCTACTTGGAAAGTACGTAGATGGTGGATGACATCATCACTTGTTTTCCTGGAGACATTTCATGATTGTGACCAAGGTTATAAGCCTCATGGTATGATGATAAGCTAATTATATTGGCCTAGTTTGTAGAATCAGTTACACTCTATACATAAAGAATCAGGTGGCTTGTACTCAAAATCAGCTAGACCTGTTATATGTTGTATTTTGTCATTAGAAGACAGTGTCTTAAGGCAGCACCTCACAGACTGGCTGTTTCCTTCTCTGTTGAAAAATTATTTCTCCCTGGAAAGGAAGGACAGAAGGATTGGATACAGTTGCAACAATTTCTGAAGTGTTATATAGGACATGACATATTATGGGCTATGGGATCTGGTGCTGACTAAAGATGATTAGGTTTCCTGGATATAACAGTCTAAAAGATTTGACTTTCCCCCAAACTCATAATAGATCTGACGTAACTTGGACTGGAATTTACCCCTATTTGGCAGCATGGACTCGCTGCCTGTTCCATTTCTCTAATTTGACTTAGAGAATATTGACTTCTTGGCTGGTTAATTGGAATAACTCTACATGTCACCAGAATGACAAGTCACAAGGTATCTTCATTGATCTCTACTTCTCCCCCTAGGCCACTAAACAGTGAGTAAATAAATACCTACTAGATACTTAGGGAGAATGTATGCAACCGAACAAGTTCTATGGAAAAACTGAGTGACACTGAGAGTAATTTCTCAGTTCAGGAACTTCAACTAAGAAACAGGAGGCATTTTATAAACAAAAATACCCCTTTATGTCATCCTCAAAGAAGTATCCTTTTGAGGATAAATTTGAACTGTAAGTTCTTGCAATGAAAATGTGATTTCATGGGACTTAATGGCTTAGAGCATATCTCTGGTTCTTTGCATGTGTTTTTCTATCTGCCTGGAATCCTCTTTCCTACCACCTTTTATGCCTGGAAGACTTCTTGTCTTCCTTCAAAATTCCAGCTTAAGTTTCACCCTCCCCTCTCCCCCCGTGAATCCTTCTCTGGTTCTCCCAGTCATGCTTAAACACCCTTTCCTCAGGCCCCCACTGAGCCTTACACACTACACATTTTTATATTCACCCATTCTAGCAATACTCACGCATACCTACTTTGCGCCAGACACTATTCAGGGTGCTGGTGCTCAAGACGGACATAAGGGACTCATAAAGCTAATGGTCCAGGAATATCAAACACTGCTCAAATAATCACAGAAATAAATTACTAATTCTGGTCAATGCTGTGGATAAAAAGTCCAGGAAGCTACAAGATCATAAAATAAGAAGACAGAACTAATCTCCAGGGAGTGGGGCTCAAGGAAGGCCTCCCCTGAGGAATAATTCTTTTGAGCTATTTGATGAAGGATGATATATAATAATGATACTTTTGGCTTCAATTCATAGAAATTCTGAATCTAACAATAGGAAATTTTTTATCTCACAAAACGTGAAGTCCAGGATCTAAGGCTGGCTCCCCTCATTGTACCTCCCCCGTCCTACATCTCTGTGGTTCTCCTGGTTCTGTCTTCCTTTATGTGTGTGCTTTATCCTCAAGCTGATAAAATGGACAAAAATGAAGAGACTCCCTTTTGCTGTGTGTCTTTCTTAAAAGCAGAGAGATCTTCCTTAAAATCCCTCCTGCAGGTTTTCTCTAATACCTCCCCAGCCAGAACAGTGTCAAACATACTCTCATAAACTAATTACAGCTGTAGGAAATGAAATTTCCATGATTAACTCAAATGAGTCAGGATATACCCTCAGGCTAGGGAGGTGGTCCCTGGTGTACAGGACTGTGTGGTGGAGTGCATAACTAACCTAGTGCATTAACTAGGATGAAGATGAACGTTTGATGATGTGCAGGCAACCACCAGTGTCTGCTCTAGACAAGAGCCGCTTGTCTCAGTCAAAGGGGAGAGCAGGCAGGGTGAGCCTACCAGGACAACAGAAGGAGTAAGGGCTCTGACCTAGTAGGCAAGATGCTGCTCTTGAAGAAACAGATCAAGGCTATGAGTCTTGCTGCTGAGTAGCCCGCCAACAGTGTCCAGTAGACTGTGAACTCTTTAGGCAAGAGAGGTTTTTATTTGTGTCTCCCCAGGGCCTAGATATTTGTGGAACAAATGAAAGGAGCTAGGATGATGGTTTCTTTGAGTATTCTCCATTTGACATCTTGATGAAACCCAAATCACATCTCCAGGAATTCGGTCATCTGGAGAAGTCCCAATTTTTGTGTCCCCCGCAGGACTTCATTTCTCCTCCCTCATAACGCATGTTATCTATGCACATACCCAAATCAAGCCTCAAAAGCTTTCCCATTTTCTACCAGGATCGGGCCATACACCAATTTCAAGCAACCAAGCAGGGAACTTCCAATTTCCAGACCATCCTAGAAGGAGCTTCAAAGTCCTCACTTCACCCTAAAAAAAGGTAAAAAGCTGGACAAATGGAAAAATCAGTAACTCGTCTCAGATTCAGCAGACAAGGGAAGTCACACGGCAAACCGCTGCCTCCAAAACTGTAGAGACGAACCGGCGAGTACCGAGGATCACAGCTTCCCAGGGCAGCCACCTCCGCGGGAACCAGTGCGGGGGCAGGAAAACTTGATGAACAGTGGACGAATTGCTAAAGGCTCCGCTTGGACAAACCTAAAATGTAAAAATTCCAGAGGGACCCAGTCATGGGGAGGCCTTCACATTTTTGTGGGTTTTACCTCCAGGAGCCCTGATAGATCCTCCTAGTGAATATCAGAAAAATTGCCTGTGTTTCCAGGAGGGGAAGAAGACAGACCATTTTGAAATTTGCCAGATTATTCTGTTCTTGTCAAGGCCTGCCCTCAGGAGGAACTGTCTTATCAGAGACTAACTCACCTGGAGGAAGGACAAGACACAACTCCAGACCCCTCCAGCCAGCCTGTCTCCCCTAAGGGACTGAAACTGAGATGCACTGGTGAAGTTCACCGCCGAGACACAAGTTCACCAAAAGACAGAGACTTAATCACAGGACTATGGAACACTCCCTCCCCCTTCCACATCTCACCACTACATTATTGTAGACCTATCCACCGCAGTTCATTTTACCTAGTGCATCACGTCACGTTTCCACAAAAAATTATAAGGTATAACAAAAGAAAAAAGCACAGTGTGAAGAGCCTGAACAAGTATTAGAACCAGGGTCAGATAAGGCAGTCATGTTGGAATTATTAGACCAGGAAATTATTTTTTTTAAAGACTATGATTAGTAGCTAAGGGCTTTAATGGGAAAAGTAAACATGCAAGAAGAGGTGGATAATATAAGCAGAAAGCTAGAAATTCTAAGAAAAAACCCAAAAGAAATTCTAGAGCTCAAAACCATTATAACAGAAATGAATAATATCTTTGATGGACTCATTAGTAGAGTGGACATAGCTGAGGAAAGAATTCCTGAGCTTGAAAAAATAAAAATAGAAACTTCCAAGACTGTAAAGCAAAGAGAAAAAAGACTGAAAAAAATACAGAACAGAATATTCAAGGACTTGAATTTTACAGCTTCAGGAATAAACTTTAATTTTTTAAAAGATTTTATTTACTCATTTTTAGAGAGAGGGAGAGACACATTGATGTCAGAAAGAAACATGGATGCGTTTCCTCTTGCACACACCCTGACCACGTACTGAATCCACAACCCACGCATGTGCCCTGACCAGGAATCAAACCCACAATCTTTTGCTTTGTGGGATGATGCCCAACCAACTGAGCCACACCAGTCAGGGCAACTTATAAACTTTTTTAGTTATATATTTGATAGTTATGATGATTGGCTTTCACTTATGGTAATGATATAAAGATTCTTTTCAAATTAAACTTAAGTACCTATTGAAAGTAAAATGTCTCCAGTAGTACAGGTGATACTATTTTGAAGGTGATACTCCATTGACTGGAGTTTGGAAAATGCTGATCCTCTTATGAGCAAGCAAATGGAATGAGAGAGGAGAAGTTACTTCCCTTGGCCTTAAAAATTGAGGGGACAGGGCCAAAATTCAAGCACAAGTTTTGATTTTCAGTTCGGTTCTCTCTCCTTCTCCCTTTCCACAGTGTGAGGATTTTAACTTCATGTGGAATTGGGATAGCTCCTTACTGTTTCTCAATGTCTGACCAATGGCTTTCCTTTACACTCCCTGTAAAGTAATCCCACAGGTGATAAAGGGACGAAAAGTGAAAGGGCACAAAAGTCATCTGAGGGTCTAACAAACGTGAGAATCTAAATCAGGGCAAACGTTCTCAAATTATGGAATGCGTAAAAATCACTGAGAATCCTGTTTAAAATGCTGGCTCCCAATACACCGTCACTCAGATTCAGGAGGCCTAGGTCTAGGAATCTTGCTATTTAACAAGCATCCCAGGGATCTGGCCGTAGGTGGTCCTTGGACCACACTTAAAGAAACACTGCTCTGTTCACACAGTTTAAACGAAGCATTCCAGACCTGGCTTAAAAGGCCTCTGGGACTTTCAATGGCTACACGTCGACTGCATTTACTTCACTCTCCTCGCTCAAGATTTTATCTTCCTGCAGTACATCAGTGGTGAAAAGAGATGTCAGACAGGGTCTCCTTACCCTACTCTTTGTCATTAGGGGTCAGCAAGTAGATCCTTCTGTCAACCCCGGGGAGCTGATTTCTTCCTCAGTCTCTTGCCCAGCATATATTCTCCTTATAAACTGAACTTTTCCATGGCAGTATTTATCATAGTGGTAATCAAAGGGCTTTCTGAATAATTAATTAGCCAGGTTTCCCACCCCTCCCCCAGGCATTGTGATATTCACAGTACACAGCATATTTGGGGCTCAGGAAATCCCTCAATGAATTGTTGCTGAATACTCAATCAAAGTATCACTTTTGGGTACAGATTTTTTTTCTTTTGAAAATAATCCAAATTTTTTATTTAGTAGGTAGAAAAAAGGAAAATTTTTCTCCCTTCCTTTTATTTTTGGAGGCCATGACACTTCCAAAGATCATTCTATAATGTGGCTTGGAAGATACTGGTTATAAATGGTCTCAAATGGCTGAAATCCATATAATGAGAAAACATTCACAATGAGCACAAAAAGCTTCTTTTGGCTTATTTATGTATAATGTAAGCAGTGGCCCTGAGTTATGCTTTATGTTCTCTGGAAGACATATGGAAAATATCACTGTCAGTGATGTTTGATGAACCCAAATACTGTTATGGTTTCTCTCCAAGAAATCTCCGTGTGCTGACCCAGCTGCTTAATGTTCATTACATATTTAAAGACATAAATCACAAGGTTCCCCTTTTATTAGATTTATACAAAATTACCGATCTTACCACCCGAGTTGTTCTGGGTTAAGTCACACGCAAAGAGACCTAATTCTTCAGCTGGTGGAGGGATGCAGGGTACAAGAAGGCGCAACACACATAGATATGTGGTTTTATTTTAAGACATAAATTACAGCATTTCCTTTTAATACATTTGGGCAAAATTGCAGTCCTAGTTGTTTTGAGTTAAATCAAACACAGAGAGACAATTCTTGGCCCAGCGGTGGGGCAGATCCAGATGGGGAAAAGGACGAAACGAATATAAATATGCACATGAAAAGAAAACTTATTTAGTGGTTTCTGTTTTTCCCCTATACAATTGGCTTTCAAATTTTCAGCAGCATCTTTGAAATACTGGATTCAGCCAGAATTAAAATGAAACCCTCGTGAAAGCTAGCATGTAATGATCTCTGGGAAAGTCCTCCACCTTTTCTTGGATACAACTAAAAGCATTGGTGGTGATGAATAATGGACCTTCTTTCCCAGGAACTGAGGATCTCGAGTTTGAAGAGGCCCACATCTGAAGCTCCCACCAAGCTGCTCTCCACTGGAACTGTCTGCTGAACAAACGGAACCAGGATCCAAGTGGAAACTTCTTAAGTAAGACAATTTAAGATGTCATTTGCTTTCCCTTAGCAACGACCACTAATTATGGAACATTTTTTAATTAATTTTTTTAAAAAAACAACGTGGTACTTTTTTTAAAAAAAAAAGTACAATTTATCTAATAGACCAACCAAACCAGATGGTGCTTACATCAAATGCTGATATTTGGCCATTTTTACCTTTTACATTTTGGCACACAACAACAGCAAATGTGGTTCAGCAAGTATTTGTGATTGAAATAAGGAGTCATGGCCAGCACTGGGGACTCTGGAAATGTGTCTCATCTTTGGACAGAATTGTCCTGAGAGTAACTTCAGCTGAGTCCCTAATGATTCGAGAGATTCATAGCAGAGCTACTTTAATTCACTGATTATGGTATTGGTACTGAAACCGCCAAACAGATCAGTGACATGGAATAGAGAATCCAGAAATAAAACCTACTGTGTGAAAAAAAATGTCCTATATGACAAAAATGTAGTTCAATTGTGAAGTTAAAGGATGAATTATTTATTAATGATGATGACACAACTGTCAATCCTTCTGGAAAAATAAAAATAGAACCTCCTTATCCTAACCTTATGCCAGCTACAAAAAAATAAATTATAGATGGATAGCTTAAATTTTTTAAAGAATAAAATCTTGGCAATAAACCTAGAAGACTGCATGTACAATCTGCACAGAAAACCCAGAAGTTACAAAATAAAAATCATAGCCATTGGAGTATATAAATTATTTTCACAAGGCTTTTGTCTGAGTAGCAAATCAGCAGGGGCTGTTGCTGGCTCCTTACCAGAGATCCCACCTGATAAAACTACAGCCTTAAGAGGAAAATACGGATTCCGGAACCATCAAGAAAATGTGAGGCACCCTGGAGAGAATGATGACTATGTCGTCCAGGTAGTGTAGGAAGTGGGTAAATGCAGTATTAGACTGAAGATGGTCTGAATATCAGTGAGAAGATAAGTTGGGGGAGATCTTTTAAATTCTATTCTTTGTTGCCCTGGCTGGTGTGCCTCAGTGGACCATGCCAGCCTGTGAACCAAAGGGTCCCTAGTTCGATTCCCACTCAGGGCACATGCCTGAGTTGTGGGCCACGTCCCCAGTAGGGGGCACATGAGAGACAACCACACATCAGTGTTTCCCTCTCTCCCTCCCTCCTTTCTTTCCTCTCTCTCTAAAAATAAATAAATAAATAAATAAATAAATAAATAAAATTTTCTTCTTTGTCTCCGGCTTGTCGCCTTGGGAACATCATGGCCTGTCTCTTCAGCACCCAAAGCAACAACAATATCCAGAGCTACAGGGGTCCACTAAGGAAAACCAAGGCAGTTCAAAATCCTCAATGAGGTGAAGAATTGTTGAAAAGGGGTATGGCCTCCCAGATCCTACCCCTCTACTTCCAAACCCCAGGACTGGCGATGAGACAATCTATAGCTATCACCTCCGCACCATGCTCTTTCTCCCTAAGAGTTTGGAGAGAAGCTACCAGGTGAAGTGGTGGCAAACAAAACCCAGAAAGGTCTTCCAATGTTCTGTGGTGCAAGGCCTCTGCTACTCCTCTCCTTAGACTCAATGAGGTGAACAGAGACTAGGGCCTGGCCTTGGCCCTTCATTAATGTTTACTCACAGAGTAATTCTTACCCCTAGGGCAATATAATCTCACCAAACAAAATAATCAGTCACCTGAGGATGTGACCACCGCAAAAGAAAGGCAGCAACTGAAGAACGAGTCAGAACAAATGGGCCAATAATTTAAAATAAACAAGAAAGTATAGATTTAAGAGATAAAGGAAGGTAGTCATATGATAATAATAAAATTTATTTTTTAAATTTAGTCAAAAGAATAGATACCAAAAACAAAGTAGTTGAAATGAAGAGCATAATACATGAGATACATAGCAGGATGAATTCAGCTAAGAATGAGTTAGGGAACTGTGACATATGATTAAAAAGATAATATAGTAGGAAGGAAGGATAGAATAGCAAAAATAAGTCCCAAAATAACTGCAATTACTATAAATATAATGGGATTAAGCTCATGAGTTAAAAGAAAGGAAACTTCAAATGGAAATTTAAAAGGTTTTTAATCCAACAAATATGTTATTTATCAAAGACACTTAATAGTAAAAAACAAAGAAAGGAAAAACATACAGGAAAAAATATATATGAGACAAAAAATGCATCAGCGCTCTTTCAGAATAGTATTTAAGACAAAAAAATCACAGTACACAAAGAGGAACACTGTACTGTACCATGCCGCATGCAGGGGGCGCTGTAGACCGCCATATTTCCCCCAGGAAAGTCATTCATTATCCCAATTCCTAAGAGTACCGGCTGCTGCCATCTCACAGCTTAGTGCCATTACCCACTAAAAGAAACTAGAGATCCTAGGAACGGTAGTTGACTTCAGAGCCACCAAAAGAAGATGACTTCAGATAAACAGGAAAATTACAGATTAAGCTAAAATGTCTCCTGCCACAGAGAAAAGAAGTGTCTTAACCATCATAATTTATGTCAAAAGGACACAAGAGCCAGCTTGAGGGGATTCAACTGATGAAATGTGGGCAATGTGAGCATCAAACAAATGACTATGGCAATAGATTACATAAAGAGTAATTCCTGAGTCCATACTAATATAAATGAACAGAGGGAGACGAATGTAAAGCTCTACCTTTCACTAGAAAGCCAAGTAATCATGTCAACTGAATAATGGAATCAGAAAGCCACCATGATAGTAATAATTGATTCAGATAAAAACCATCAATGGATATTAAGACTAGTGGGTAAAAGTTTGTTGAGGAACAGGATCTTTACATAGTCTAAAAGTAGCTCACTATAAAGTATTTATCAATTTCTTAGTAACATGATTACCTATTAATGAATAAATGTAAAATAGTTATAAGTGGAGTTTAATGTGGAGAAATCTTACAGACACCATCTTAACTAAATAATAAAGACAATGTCACAAGTGATAGTTCAAATAGACCACATGTGCTTCCTTACCTGAAGAACTGAGAGCACAGCATCACTTTGTACTATTCTTGCCAAAACAAAGTGAATATCATTTACCTAAACATGAGAAAATATGAGATAGACCAAACTAAGGAATGTTCTACAAAGTATCTTGCCTGAACCTCTCAAAAATGCCAAAGCCCTGAATAAGAAGGGAAAAGTAGGAAGTCCTTCCAGATAGAGGGACGCTAAAAAGATATGACAACTAAGGGCAACAGGTGACCCTAGACTGGATCCTGGAGACGAAGGAGAGAACACTGTCTGCAAAGACATTATTGGGGCAGTTGGCAAAATTTAAACGTGGGGTCTACGTTGGAATGGTAGCATTATATCAATATTATTTGGTCCTAATAATTGTCCAATGATTTTATAAAACAGAGTCTCCTATAAACTATGAATGTGAGAAGGGAAAAATAAAAAGGTAGATATAGTAATATATTAATTTTTAGAGAATTTGAATTAAAATTATATACAAATCCTTTTTACTATTCTTGTGACTTTTCAGTAAGTTTGAGAGGAAAAACAAAGAAAGGAGGGAAAGAATTGTTAAAACAGAGACATATCTACCTATAGATTTAAATAATTTGTGTAAAGTGCTTAGGGCAGCGACTAAACTCTAGAAGACGCTCAATAGATGACAGCCACGAGCCAAACGGAAGCTCTCAAACACACCTGTGCGGTGGTGCAAATAGGTTTTCAGGAAGTTTTCCAACAAGTTTTTACTTTGCTTTAATTTAAAGGGTTATTGTAACGTGCAGAAATATTCCAGTTATGGGAATATTGCAGAGCTTCTCAAGTCCATAAAAATGTTTACTACTCATGTTTTTTTCCAAGAATTTTAGTGAAAAGTAAGACTTCTGAGAGTCCCTTACATTAACATAGGACATATTTCCAAATGTCATCTCACTAGATACTCACGATGACCCTGTGTGAAGTCAAAATTGTTACTCCCATTTCCAGATGAGAATCTGAGAACACACACACACACACACACACACACACAGTTAAATGATTTAAATAGAATGGGGAGGTGCATAATCCCATTTTTTAATTCTAAATGGAGTATATATTCTACATCTTCACTGAGAATTAATGTTAACGCCCTAGCTGGGTGGCTCATCTGCTTGAAGCATCATCCCAGGTACCAAAGGGCTACGGGTTGATCCACGGTCAGGGCACATACCTAGGTTACCAGTTTGATCCCTAGTCGGAGCACATATGGTGCGTGGGGGGAGCTGATCTATGTTTCTCTCTATATATATTTTCTGCCTCTCTCTCTAAAATCAATGACAGAATCTTATAAGACTCAAATAAATTAATTTCGCTGAGAAGTGCAAACTCTGGTCAAAACAAGACTAGCAACACCATACCAATTAGAGAAGGCAATGTGAAAGGAAACTTGGAACAGAGAGGAATAAATAAACCTAGCAACATATATGAAAGACTTAGATGAAAAACAATGTTAATTTCGCTAAAGCGCATAAAGAGACCTAAATAATGTAGAGATACCACGGCTCTGGAAAAAAAAGTTCAATATTATAAAAATGTCGGTTCTGTTCCAACTAATTCGTTTATAATGAAAGATAATTAGAACCATAATTCCAACTGGGTCATTTATGAACTATAACAAGTTAATTCTAAAATGCATGTAAAAGACAAACAGCGCACGACTAGCCAAGAACATGAGAAACAAAGTAAACAAAGAAGAACAAGGGACCTCTGCTCCGCCAGATGTCAAATAAACTAGGCTGCAGTAACACAAAACACGGCGTTGGCGCAAGAATAGAAAACTCTTCCGTGCTATGAGATGGAGTCCAGAAACGTATCTATAATGTTATTTTAATAAGAGTGATATTTCATATCAATGGGGAAAAGATGGTTTTTTCCCCAATAAACAGCCCTGTAAACTAACTCCCCACCTCCCTACTCACTCCACTCTATATGCAGAAATAAACTCCAGATAGATTATGGAATTAAAATAAATGCAGAAAATATGAGCATATGATAAGAACTATGGAAGAATATTTTATAGTCATGGAGTAGGGAAGACCTTCCTAGGGAAGACAACAAACCTAGAAGACAAAGGAAAAACTGGACTCGCAAAAAAGCAAAACATCTGTACAAGAAGCATCAGCATGAAGACAAATATCATATAACAAACTGGAAAGAAACTATTTCCAAAATATTACCCAAATGGCATTGTAGACAAAACAAAGGATTACAAATTATTTTTTAAACAACAGCTAACCAAGAAATTGTAAAAAGACATGAACAGGCAACTTGTGGGAGAAGAAATGTGACTGGCCGATCAATATATGCAAAGGTGTTCTATCACACTAGTAATTAGAAATTATACATTAAAACACACTTAAGATCTTTTTGTCTATCAGAGTAGAAGAAAAATTTTAAAGACTGGCATGAAATGGGAAGAAGACACTCTGACCCAGAGGAGTCAGAAAGACAATGTTGGTTGGATAAGGAAATATGGATAAAAATAATTATTCCTTTTTTTTCCTGAGGCAAGATCAACATGAATTAGGGACAAAGCCTCAAATTTAAATCAAATCCAGATTTTTTCATTGTTACTTGGGACTTAACATGGTAAATTAGTTAACTGAGTGGTATTTTGTGATGTAAAGTAGCCAGAGAAAGCATAAGACCTAAATGTGCTTTTATCCAGGACAGGAGAAAAACTGGCTCACCACATGAGAATCAAGGGACAGTAGAAAACAAAATTAAAGTTGCTTTATGATTATACCTATGACTTATGCTTAATAACAATTATATTGTACATGTGTATGTGTATTTATATGTATGTATGCACCTCTGTATAATACTATGGGTGGACATGTATGACTCGAAAGATAAAACTAAATTGTTGCCAGAGGTTTCCTCTGGAGATGGAAGTGAGAAGGTGAGAATTTTCATAAATGGTGCATCAGTATTTCTTTCAACAGTGGTTCTTAAGCAATCCTTCCTAAAGAGCACACAGCTTAATTCTGTGGCAATCAAGATCTGCATAATGAATTGAAAGAAGAAAGGAGGAATGATTCTGAGGCTACAAAGCCACATCTGATTCAAATAACAAAAAAGGAAAGATTCCATCCTGCTTCTGTTCTAATTTTTACCCTCATCATTTCTCACCTGAACGGCTAGAGTCATGTTGCATAATTTGGCTCAGTTCTTTTAGCTCGGTTCCTTATTGGCTGTGTGATCTTGGGCAAGTTACTTAGTTTGTCTGAGCCTAAACTTCCTCATTTGTAAAATGACACAGTCAATAACCTAGAGGTTATTATAAAGATTAAATATATAAGAAACAAATGACAATATCTTCAAAAACTAACCCAGTGATCCTAACATTTATGATTAACACAAATATGTAATTTTAATTTATGATTAATACAAATACGTTTATTAATATACTAGACTTGATCCATGTATAATAGTCATTGATATTGTAAGGAATTCCTAACTAATCACTCTTCAATCTCCTGCTCTATCACAAAATCGTCTTTCCAAAATAAGAGTATATCAGTTCTCTATTTTACAATTTTATGATGGTTATTTATTACATACAAAATGAAGTCCCAAATCCTGAATGAGTCATCCAAGCCACATTTTCTCCTCCTTCCTCTACTACCTCATGTCATCTGTACTCTACCAATGGCAATTTCTAGTCTCCCAAATGTGTCAGACGCTTTGGAGCCTCTGCGTGCTGTTGAGCCTGTCCCTTCTATTCATCCTCTAAAGCTCATCTTGAACATTATCTCCTCCATGAAGCTCTCCCATTTCCTTCCATACTGTGGCAAGTGGCCTTTCTTTATTGCTCCTCCATATCATCCTCTGTTAAAAGCTATTTCACTTTGCATTATATTTATCTAGTATATTTAATCTCCCTTACTTGGTGGAGCTACACAAAGTGAGAGAAACCACCATATACTGAATACCGCTAATGTAAAGGCACTAGTTAGCGTTGCACAGTACATTTTTCAATTATTTTTTAACAGGTAAAGAAACAGATGCTAAATATTGTAGGTAAATACAGGTCTTTCAGAGCAAGCAAAAAGCATCCAAAATAGTATAAACTGAGTAAATTAAAAAACACGCTGTCTTTCTTAATATCTTTAAAACAGATATAAATATGTAAAGCAAATATTGCTGTGATGATTAATCATATGTGCCAACCTCACAGGGCCGCAGGATGCCCAGATAACTGGTAAAATGGCAAACGTTCTGGGTGAATCTGTAAAGGTGTTTCTGAAGAGGACTTTCCGGGCAATGACAGTTTTCTGCATACAGCGGTGGATACACGTCATTGTACATCCGTCAAGACCTATAGAAGGTACAACGCCAAGGGCAAGCCGTGATGTAGACTACGGACCCTGGGTGATGACGAGGAGCCCACATCAGTTCCCCAGTTGTAACAAACGCACCACTGTGCGTGGGAGGTTGTTCACGGGTCAGGGAGTACACAAGCATTCTCTGTACTTTCTGCTTCATTTTTCTGTAAACTGCTGTAGAAAGTGTTTATGAAGTTAAAAACAATTTTTAAAAACTGTCTCTAAGAGCACATTTACATGTTCGACACATCTGTCTTTCTCTGGCTATGGATGTAATGGAAAGCCAAAACAGCAGGCTCTAGTATTGTTCAATTACCAGAAGGAATTTGCTTCTTAAAATTTTATTTTACTGCCTGAAGAGATCCGAAGTGGGATTCAACCACTTAAATGAAAAAAAACTTTGAACTGAATCAGGTTCAATTCTGTTTGGGGAACTTTTGAACAGTTTTCATCATTTGTTTCTTCATGAATACACTTCTTAACCTTGACCTTATTTTCTATTTTGAGAGTTCTAGGAAGAGAAGGGTGTTCAGGCTACCATATGGTCATCCCTGCTCACTGTCACAGGAGGAAGGATGATAAGGGGGAGGAGAAACAGAGGGTGGAAGAGAAAGAAAGGATGGAGGAAAAAGTGGAGGAGAGACTGGTGGAAGTAGTCTTAAATACTTTCTTTTTATAATTTTGCCATCTGCTTCAATGGCAGATTTTAATTTGATAACCTAAAAATGACCATTTTTTTATTGTTGTTCAATACAGTTGTCTCAGTTTTTCCCTGTTGCTCTCTCCTTCCCTGCCCGCCCACCCCTGACCCTCTGCTCCCATAGTCAATCCCCACCCTGTTTTCCATGCTCATGGGTCCTTTATACACATTCCTTGACTGGACCCTTCCCCAAGTTTCCCCTGTTATCCTCTTCCCCCTCCCCTCTGGTTACTGTCAGTTTGTTCCTTATTTCCATGTCTCTGGTCCTATTTGCTTGGTTGTTGTGCTGTATCCATTAGTTTCCACTTATAGGTGAGATCATATGGCATTTGTCTTTTGCTGCCTGGCTTATTTCACTTAGCATAATGCTCTCCAGTTCCATCCATGCTGTTGCAAAGGGTAGGAGTTCCTTCTTTCTTTCTGCTGCATAGTATTCCATTGTGTAAATGTACCACAGTTTTTTGATCCACTCATTTACTGATGAGCACTTAGGCTGTTTCCAGCACTTAGCTATTGTAAATTGTGCTACTATGAGCACTGGAGTGCATACATTCTTTTGAATTGGTGTTTGAGGATTCTTAGGGTACAATCCCCGCAGTGGGATCATTGGATCAAAAGGCAGTTCCATTCTTAGGTTTTTGAGGAAATTTCGTACTATTTTCCACAGTGGCTTCACCAGTCTGCATTCCCTCCAACAGTGACCTAGGGTTCCCTTTTCTCCACATCCTCACCAGCACTTGTTTTTCGATTTGTTAATGATGGCCACTCTGACTGGTGTGAAGTGGTATCTCATTGTGATTTAAATTTGCATCTGTCTGATGACTAGTGATGCTGAGCATCCTTTCATAGGTCTATGGGTCCTCGTGTGTCCTCCTTGGAGAAGTATCTGTCAGGTCCTTTGCCCATTTTTTAGATTGCTTGTCTTCCTGGTGTTGAGTCATAGGAGTTCTTTATCTGTTTTGGAGATCAAACCCTTGTCTGAGGTCTCATTGGCAAATATATTTTCCCATATGGTTAGTTCCCTTAAAAATGACCATTTTATTATAGACGGGTCCTGTCCTTAAGAGAGAAGGCTTTATCATGATATTTCGGGTTAGAAACAAATGTACACCCAATGTCAATTTTGCCATGTGCCTTATCTGGGTTTTCCTGTTAGGAAATCTCTCTGTGTAGAATCACAGTAAATGAACCCAGCAGGGACTGTATTTTAGGGGTTTGTAAAACTTATTTTGAAGAAAAAAATAATTTTTTTAAAAACAACTCTTTATAGGGTCAGAATAAAAAAGGTTTTTCATGGTTTTTATGTGATCTCAAATCCTGCATAGATCCATCTGGACCTAAAATAGAGGAGAAAGAGATCAGGCTAGAGGGCCCCCAATTTAATAGATGTCTACACACAGAAATGCTGGCTGGCCAGCAGAAACTGACTTAGTGGACATTTATGTCCCCACTGCAGTGTGCACCCTTCCCAGCCCCCTCAATGGGCTTGCACCAGCAGAACGGTCCCCTCGATGCAGAGATGTTTACCACTCCTGCCTTGGGGACTTCTCGTTCCTGGGGTGGCTAAGTCCTTTACTAAACCACTAAAAGTAATCCAGAGGAGGAGCAGAAGGTTCAATGCCCCAGCCAAGTTGATACTACATCTTCCCCACATCCTCTGCACCTGCTTCTCCACCTCGTCTCCTAACTCAGTGAAGGGCTTCACCATCCATCCAATTGCCAAAGCCCATAACCTATGAGCAGTCCCTGCCTTTCCCTCCCCCTCAGTAATGGCATCCAATCACTCACCTAACCCCGTTTGAGTCTACATCTGAGAGTTAGATTCTATACGCTCACCTCCGTTCCTATTGTCACTTTCCAAGTAAAGGCCCCACCATGCCTTTCCTAGATTATTGTAATCAATACTCTCCTCTCTAGTCTCCCTCTGATCTTGTAGTGACGCCTCTTGTCTATTTTGTCCTTGACAGCTAGACCAGCTTGCAACACCCAAATCCAGCTGATCCTCAGCTGTTATGTATCTGTATTGCTGTAACAGTTGTTTGGGACTGAGTGGTCATCGCAGGTAGCAGATGTTAAATATTGAATGTCAGTCATCCTGACAGCTGATCCTGTCACTCTTCTGTCACTCTTTCCTTAAAACCTTTCTCTCAATTAAAATGGATTGCTTGCAGGTAACAGTCCCAACTGCTTAGCAACACAAACAAGACAATATTATTTCCCAAATACCAGTTTTTTGTCGCTCCCTCCATTTCCACCTAATGCTTATTCCATGCCAGTAACAAAACTTTCTAATTTCTTGCTTTAAGGATTCTAGTGAAAGGAAATTAGAAGCTGAGGTATTTTCTAAAGGTAAATCTTTTGAAAAAATTAGACTATGATAGACTTCCTGGAAGGTAGAGAGAGGCGAGGGGTGATGAAGTCACAGCAAACAATTGTAGGACGTTGCAGGGGGAGAGGAGAAGCTTATGAACAGGAGAGATCCAACCCTACGCTTCAACACTACAGCAGGGAGATGGATGGAACTAGAGAGGAAAAGCAGAACGGCTTATCCAGGGGCACTAAAGCCTAACACTGGAGTTCCTACCTCAGCAAAGATTCTCACAGGTGACTGGAAAGCATCTCCATGACAACAACTATGGGCGGTTTGACAAATACCTTAAGGGGCCATTTTAAAGATATGGCTTGGGAGCATAGGAAACTCTTAAGAATAACCAAAGTATTGCCTCTGTAGTCAGTATATTTCTCATCATAAATCTTATTATACTCCATATAGTTACTACTATTTGTCAGCCCAGGGGATGACGAACTTTTTCTGCAAAGCACCAGATAGTAAACATTTTAGCCCCAACTTGTAACCTGTGCAGTCTGTCACAGCCATTTAACTCTACCATTGTCGCCCAAAACAGCCAAAAGCCCACGTAAAGGAATGGGTATGGCAGCGTTCTAATAACACTGTATTTACAGACACAAGGGGTAGGCCAGAGAGGACCCAAGAACCAGAATTTTCCAACCCCTAGTTCAGTATATTAAACTATAAACTCACTGAGGTCAAAGATTACATCTTTCCTGACCCCGCAAAAATTTATTGAGAGTTTACTGTCAACGCCCATGAAAAGGTGAAACAGGGGTTTAGTAGTGAATAAGATAAGAAACATCTATGCTGCCGTGTAGCTTAGATTACAGCACATGGGAAACAGTAAAAAAAAGCGAAATCAGTAAAATCCGAGAGTTTTATTCAACAATGATATTCTGCCGCCTCGCCTAGTGTTCAGCAGTACCCTGTGAGCACTAAGTATATATTTGTTGAATGAATATGTCTAGTTCTATAAAGTTTATACCCAACTCTCAGCTCCCTTCTTCCTAAGGAACCAAAGGCCCGACTTGCTGAGACTTCCAACAGAAAGTGGAGTCCCAAACTCACCCTAAAGCAGCGGGTTCAATTACTCACCATTTAATGAAGTCACCAGGCAGAGCCTCACTCAGCTGCTACCGGAAGAGTGGCGAGGACCGGTGGCTGAAGGACAGGCATCTCCACTGTGGAGCGAGAAAAGTAGGGTGGGTGGTTCTGCCAGGATCCTGCGCCACCTGCTGAAACGACAGAGGATGCAAACCCTTGTGGTCATCTGAATAACGCCCCCCACAAAGATATTTACATCTCAATCTCCTGAATCCGTGAATGTGATCCTACCTGGCAAAAGGGACTTTGCAGATGTAGTTAAATGAAGGATTTCTATCAATAGGTGAGATTAGCCTGGATTATGTAAGTGGGCCCAAAATAATCACACAGAGCCTCATAAGAGCAAAGCAGGAGGGTCAGTGTAGGAAGTAGACGTGGGAGAGAGAGAAAGATGGATGCGATGTCTGGGGGGAAATGTGAAGACACCAAGATGCCGGAAGACAGAGAAAGGAGCCAGGAACCAAGAAATACCGGTGGTCCCTGGAAGGTAGAAAAGGGGAGAAATGAATTCTCTCCTAGAATCCCCAAAGGGAAATCATCTTGCCAACACCTTGATTTTAGCCCCATAAGGCTCATTTCAGACTTCTGACTTCCAGAACTAAATTTGTATTGTTTTAAGCCACTACGGTTGTAGTAGTTTGTTACAGCAGTAAAAGGAAACTAATACAGACTCTCCCTCTAGAACTGGTGTAACTGAAGAGGCTGCAGGCCCTTTGGGTATTACCATAGGTGCCTTGATGGGCACCACCCGCTCTGTGTTTGGGGCCCCATTGGAGGAGCAGCTCTGCAGATAGCCCAGGCACCACTTCAGAGCTGAGTGAACCTGGGGCCAGCCCAGGACTGGGGTCTGCTCTATGTCTTTCTTCCCCCTGGAGGGGGTTTCTCTAGCTTCTCTATCAAACCCAGCCAAGGGTTCTGTGGGACTCTCCTCCCTCTGTCCCCACCTCTGTGCCAATCTTGACTCATCCCCAGGCCAGCAGAGCTTCCTGTGTCATTGAAGAGAAACCCCTGTTCTGGGATACATCTCCGATGTGCAGCTCAGCTCACTCCAGGCAAACTCAATGGCCTAGGGAATGGACCCCAATGGAGCTAACTGTTCACCAGGCACATCAAACGCACTTGTGTTGACTCCAAAAGTTCAGGTACAAGAAAAAGAATTATTTAAAAAGGTGTTGAGCATGCGGTCTTTAATTGGACAGGCCTCCTAATCAGATGGCATTGCCAAGAAAGGTTCCCTATGTCTCCACCTATCCATACCCATCACTGGAATTGCACCTTTTCATTCAACACAGGCCTTAGTTCACATCTATAGAAAAGAAATTGGACTACATGATTTTTCTAAGGAAGTGTCTACTGAGCCATGATCTGTGGCCTAAGTAGCCAGTGAGGTCTAAGAGGTCTTTCAGAGATTTACGGTATTCACCTCATAGCACTGAGGGCCCTCTGCCCTGGAGTTCCTTCCACAGTCCTGCGAGGTCTCTAGATTTAGAGGCCTGGCTCAGCCAGTACAGCCAAGGGTGTTTTCATGTGACAGAAGGAGACAAAGAACTCCTAATGCTGCCGTGCCCACGTCCAGTCTTTAACTGATTTAGTGTTAATAAACTTAAACCTGTACTTACTCTTATCTCTTTTATTTTTAGCTTGATTTATTCTTTGAATCTTTTATTCCTTTTATTTCAACTCTTTTACTCTATTTTCATTCCTTTGGTCTACTTTGTGTTTTATTATTATTTATACTGCTCTCTTTTTTTCTTTGTAGGGCTTTATTATGATTCAAGTTTATTTTATTGTTTTATTCTCATTTAAATGGCTTTACCCTTCTATTTTATTTTCTAGTCAAGTTATTTTTTGTTATAGCTTTTCTGTGTATCTAAGCGATATCATTGAAAAGCATAATGATATCACCTGCAGGAATACCCCACAGTCTAACCGTGAAGAGTGGAATATTTTCTCCTCCAGGAACCTGTCAGCTTGTCCTGTGGGTCATTTCTGAGAAGTTAGTGAGAATTACAGCAGTCTGCTTTCAGAGTGGGGGAACAAACATGAAGTATGATACAGGGTCTTTCTGGGAGCTGGGGGCTAAAGTCCCCCTGCAGGGGAGACAATGTCCACAAGTAAAAATAAGGGGAGCGTGAGATGAGAGGCTCCGTCCTTCCCCCATGGGTGTCACTGGGCGGCTCAGGGGCAGCAAACAGGACCCCGGAGCCTAACTGTCACAAAAGCTTCTTTGGAAAAGTGGGTCTGATTTTTTTTTAATACTTATTTACTGATCAACAAATGAGTTTTATTGTGTTACTGAATTATGAAATATATCATTTTAAAATGAGTTCAATTCATTTCAAAAAGTTAAAATGACATGCCTCTGGACATTAAATAATTTTTAAAACTTCTTTAAATAATGTAAACATTAAAAAAATAACTGGGCAGAATATCATTGGAACATATACCTGGGTCTAATACTGTGTCACTGGTTTGCTATTGAATATTTTGTTTTACAGAATCTTATTTTTAGTTTTGTTATAAAATTGTCTGCAAACTTCAAAGTTGCATTTATGGTTAATAAATTGGTGACAGCTTTAACTGACTCTTCTCAGTAGGCTGTTATATATTTAATTTAAAAATACTTTATATGTGCTGAGGTTGGTAGAAAATTCAGATCAAAATCTGCTAAATAGAGAATTATTAGCATTTTCTACAGTTTTTGGATTAAATGTATAAAAAGTCAGCCTAAATATGCCCAGAGACACTCTCTTTTTGGCTGTGGTTAAAATATTTTTGTTTAATAAATATTTTATTACAAGGCAACAGTTTTTTTTTTTGTTCTTTGGTTTTTTGTTTTTTTTAAGTTACACAATTAGCCCTGGCTGCTGTGGCTCAGTGGATGGAGCACCGGACTGCAAAGCCAGGGGTCACCTGTTCAAGTCCCGGTCAGTGCACACGCCTGGGTTGCAGGCCAGGTTCCCAGTAGGGGACACGCGAGGGGCAATCATACATTGATGTTTCTCTCCCTCTCTTTCTCTCTCCCTTCCCCTCTCTCTAGAAATAAATAAAATCTTTAAAAAAAAAGTTGTACAATTATTTTGAATGTGTCACCAAATTTAGATGCTACAAAATTGTAGGTCTTTTGGTTTCATTCTCTTCTGGGACAGAATATAAACACACCCAAATTAAAATTAGAAGCTCCATTAAAAGACGCTTCCCTAATTAGAGACATTTCTAAACATCATCAGTTCTTCCTGGGCTTTTGTCCTTTATTTGGAATATTTAGTCTTTGGAAGGCCCTGATTTCCAAATTTTTTCTCCCAGCTCCATAATACTGCCCACAGCTCTGCTTCTCCCTCATCCCCTTAAGTGCACCTTTGACTTGGCTCTCCCTCTCCCTTCCCCACTTTCCCTCTCTCTATCTCTCCTTTTCTCCTTCCATACCAGTTTCCTCCTTTTTTCTAAAACAAAACAGGAAACCACAGCTCTAGCTCTATAGGACCTCCCAGCTACAACACCCAAAAGCCACTGTGCTAGTTTCCATAATTAATCCCAATTCCTGAAGGAAAACATTGGATTGCTCTTCCTTAGTGTTGATGTTCATCTGTCGTGCTTCCCCTGGGCCCATTTGACCTTCCTCTGCTTTGCTCTATAGTCCAGGTCCTGGCCCTTTGTAGGAAGAGTTTCCCAAGCTCTTTCTCAGCTTGTTTCTGGTAAGTTTAGCCACTGAGAGGCATTATTGGAAGATTGAAGAACCAATGGAGGGAAAAGCCAGGATAGTTCCCCCTCCTGCTCTGCTTTGGTGGCATCTCAACTAGGGAATGCATCTTCCCTGTGACTCTAGTTCCAGGTTCTGTTTGGTGACCCTCTGTCCTGGGCTCAGGTAATACCACCTTCTCCCTTGGTTCCTTTCGGCCTACAGGTAGTAATGACCTCTTGGGTTGTGGTACTGCCCTCTTAGGCTTCTCAACTCTTCCATCACTTGTGTAACCAATTACCAGCATCCAATTTCCTTTGTTTTAAATACTCAGAGTAGTCTAAGTTATCCTGGTGGAACCTGATGGAATCACCCTGGTCTAGTTGGCTGGGATGGGAGGATAATATTGTCCTTTGCCCAGTCTTAGACAAGGGTGGGGGCTAGCAGGCAAAATGACAAACATGCCCCTAGCTACTGACTGCTGAAAATGCAGAGGTAAAGGAGCTGAACATTGGCAGAGTCCTAATAGAGCACTGAGGACACGGGAAAGGAACATCTTCAGCCCTCAATTTTTTTTCAGACACCTTGACCTTGGTCAGCCTAGCAAGGAGGGATTCAGAGGTTACTCAGTATGAAGATTTCCCATGGCTAATCTTAGTGTAACCTAGTTCTTCATCTGGCTGAGCTGGAAAAGAAAGCATTCTTTATCAAATGAATAGTTGTGGATTTCTCACACAAAGGGGAAAGAGGCAAATTCTGTGAATTGTCAGCTCACATCTAAATCTCAAGTGTGAAACCTTTTTGTGGTGAAAACATCAAATGTTGTGAGGGGTTTTTTTAAGGTCATTTTTTATTTTTTTCAAAGGTTTTATTTATTCATTTCTAGAGAGGGGAAGGGAAGGAGAAAGAGAAAGAGAGAAACATCAGTGTGTCTTTGCTTCCCATGTGGCCCCTATCGGGACCTGGCCCGCAACCCAGACATGTGCCCTGACTGGGAATCGAACTGGCGAGCCCCTGGCTTGCACCCTCGCTCAAGCCACTGAGCTACACCAGCCAGTGCAAATGTTGTGAATTTATAGCTCACTAAATTAGATCTATACTACGTTTAAATTAATGGAGTTTTATTTGCAGAATAAATGCACACTTGCTTCTAGTAATCCTTGCAATAAAAATAAAGTTAATCCCAAGTTGCTTAGCTATGGGGTAATCAATATCAGTCAGAAAACCTCAGCTCAATGCCCAGAAAGAGAGGTTAGCTAGCTTCAGATTTGTCTGAGTTTACTTAATGCTTTGCTTACATTCAAAATCCTATACTGGGAGAGTGACCTGTGTTTGCAAGGTTTCCTTTCAAGAAACAAAGAGCTTTTCATAGGACAGGCAACACTTAAAGCTTGTTAAATGGAGAATAAAACACAAGACTGGCCATTTGGCACTCAATGGGAAAAAGGATTGAAAAAGTAGACGTCCCTGTAGTTGTCTAAGTGTAATAACTATGGGATACAGGGTGACCCGTGTTTGGGGAAGTTCCTGAGTAAGAGAGTTGCTGAAGTAGTCCGAGAGGAAGCATGTTCCACAACAAGGCAAGACTACAGAGCCCTTTGGATGGATTGTGCCCCTAATTCACAGTTTTATCTGGAGGAGGAAATCTGTGGGATTGGAGCAATAGAGCCTTCAAGGGTGTTCTTTAGGCAGGACCGCCATCTAGTGGTATGCACTGGAAATTACCCCGCAGCCTTTATTACACACACACGCGCACATCCACACAATTTTCTTTCACAAACTATATGAACAGAGAAAAAGAGAGTTCCCCCTTGTTGCCTGGCAGGGTCTCCCTGGCAGGGAGTAGGTACTGAACCCTGTCCCTCCGTGGCCATAAACTACAGATGTTTTTAACCTCTACATTTTGCCATCCCTTCACCATTGAAGATCTCATATCCAGTTTATTTCATTGCACATAGAAGAAAAACGATCTCTACTGACCAAACATAACAAAGCTGTGTGTGTATTATGATGGGCAGGGCGTTCTGAGAAGCACCCAGTGGTAGAATAAAATGGACAATGGCAGTTGCTAAATTGGGGACAGAGATTACATATTAATAAGAACAATAGGAGAATAAAGGACTAAGAAGGAAGGAAAGGACAATTTGATAAAAACAGATGCACACACTTTCGAGGGAAAGACAGCATGGCGCCTCACAGGACTGGGAAGCAAAGTATGGCCACAATGACACATGTGTCAACCAGATCTTAATAGTTCATGGCCCCAAATAAGTGACCTTGGGCTGCCAGAGCCGCCCTTGTCTGCCAGCATGTGACTTTAATCAAGTTTGTCTCTGTCTCGCTGTAGTTCTGATGAATGCTGTGGACCGTCTTCTGTTTTCGTATAACTTTGCACATAATTTTGATGGTTTTAGGATGTCCCCCAAAACCCATCCCTGATCTCTGGATTCACTCTTCCTTTCAAAATAGGCCTGTGGCAATTCTTAGCACTGGTGCAATTTTTCATATTTCGAATATTTTCTGACTTCCAGAATATTTCAGAGTATTTTCTGCTGGTCAAAGCAAGGCATAGGGCCAGCCCCGATTCAAGGAGTGGGATAACAGATTTCACCCCTGGATGTGAGGAGCAGATCGACCTACAGGAATAGAGTACCAAATGCTAGCCAGCTTTGAATACCACTACAGGGGAAGACAGAGCTGCAGTACGGCTCTGGCAGTAAAGGTGGCTGGGAAATGTTGGACTCTCAGTTTAACCTTCTGTGACTGTTTAACTCTCTGTAGCCACAGGCTTGGCTGACTACCCAGAAAGCACACCATCCAAAAATAAATGTCACATCCCCAGGAAGGAGGTTAATGAATGTACGGAGTGTGAATAACTGCCTGATGTTATCTGTTAACTTAGAAATGTGTTGTGTTTGTGACTATCCACCATATGTATGGTTTGGCTATGAACCCCTGTTTAAAAAGACCCTGTCCTGGGAGGGCACGGACTGCTTCCCAGGCGGCCACCACTGGGAGCAAGCAGATGCTTTGCCCGTGTATGTAAGTTTCCCCTATGAAAGCTCTCACGGATTTGAACAACGTACCGTGTCAGTTCTTCAGAATAGATCCTGAATTTAGACTTTTGGGGCTTTCTCCCAACAATCACACTGAGTTTTCAAAAATACTTTAAAAATTTAATTAACAGGACAGCCACGAAACCTGTGAATCTGCTTCTATCACACCGAACCTTTAGTTATCTGAAACTTCTTTTAAATTGCACTAATAGTAGCTGCCCTGCCTACTTCACAGGGTGTAGCCAGTCATGGACAGTTGCTGCTGAGGTTGCTCTTCAAAAGGAGAAACTGCTGGGAAGCACGGGAGAAGCATTCACACTGCGCCACACCCTCCCCAGGCTGCTCCCAGCCAGTGAGGACTGAGCAGGGCGGGGGAAGTAGAACCAGACCGTTCCTGCGTGTCTCAGGATTCCTCCAGAGAGCACTCTGCTCAGGAGCACTCCTGGCCCCCGGAGATATGCTCACAGCCGCACTGCAGCCCGAGGCTCTTCCTACCTCGTCTCCTTCCTGCTCTCATCCCGGCAAGGCTGTTAGACCCACACTGTATGTGAAGGCTTTCCCTGACTACCCCTGCTCCCTCTCCCTCTCCCTGTCACAGGCATTTCCCTCGATAAATCTCTTGCGCTTTTCATTTTTTCTAAGCATCTGCTTCCAGGAGGACCTGATTTGACACACAGGATGCTGTGACAATCAAATGAAATGTTTACACACCCTGTAAACATCCTTCAGAAACAATAGCAGGAGGAGCAAATATTAGGTATTATCTCTTTTAAAAAAATTCAGGGCAAATTGTTTCATACAATTCAATAACCTATTGGAACTTATTGCATTGCTTTCCTATTCATTAATGAACACTGACATTTCATTCAAAGAATACCGAAATTGTTAATGATAGTGCTCAGTAATAAAAAAAAGAAAGAAAAATAGGTTATATCCGTTTCTTTTTTAAGTTTAATTTTTATTGTATTTTTCTATTATCATTTAGTCCCCTTATAAATTGGCACTGAATTGAGAGATTTTAATCCAAAAGAGAATTTCATTTTTAAAGGGATAAGTTTCAGTTATCTGGGCAGTTCATCCATTTAGAGTGAAAATCTAGGCATCGTTCTGTATTTCATCCTCCCTAAGGACATCACCTTTTCGTGAAAATTGGGGGAGAGCCGGCTACCCTAGGTGAGCAAACTTTTGGCTGCAGCCCACCGAGAGCTCCCAAGATGATGAGGATCATTCCCCCTCTTTTCAGGACAATAATCCGCAGAGCAGGAGTCCTCCACAGCGGCCTCTCCCCCAGACCTGCTGTGTTTGCCTTGCTCCCACCCAATCTACTCTACACTTGGCACCAAGTATTGTCATTCCTCTGCTTGACATCCTTATTAGCTTAACTCACATTTTTAGGATAATCAAAACACTTTAAGATATTTGATCTGTCCTCAGGTTACCAATTGCCCTCCTCACCCTGCTCCCTGAAACACACACAAACACACACACACCCTTTACTTTAGCCATATTTCTTCATTCTTGGAAATGCCCTTTTTCTTCATGTCATAACACCCTTGAGATTGGGACATATCTGAAATTCACAATAGGACAGGCAACAGTTGCTAACTAATTGTTTTGGCCTTACATGCACAAACATGAAAAGCGCCAGCTTCTAACTGTCAGAATGAGTGTTAGCTTGTACGAAAATCCCAGAAACAACAGTGGACTACCTTTTAAACCCCAGTCAGAGGTGTGTAGCAACATTACCCAAGTGGAAATCAAAAGAAGATTAGTAATTCCACAAATTCACAAACCCAGCTTCAGAGCACAGCCCCAGTGACCTTCAGTTTGTCCATGGACCCTTTTAAGAAATGCTGTGTCGCCCTGGCCAGGGAGCTCAGTTGGTTAGAGCAGCGTCCAGATCTGCCAAGGCTGTGGATTTGATCCTTGGTCAGGGCACATGCAAGTATCAACCAATGAATGCATGGATGGGCGGAACAGCAAGTAGATCTCTCTCTCTCTCTCTCTCTCTCTCTCTCTCTCTCTCTCTCTCTCCCCCCACAGCCTTCCTCTCTCTCCCCATTCCTCTCTCTCTCTAAGAATCAACCAGTCAATAATTTTTTTAAAAAAAGAAAGAAATGCTGTGTCACTAATGCTCTTGACCATATCATATGGAAAAGCTCAAGGTCAATGCCTCTGAATCAAAAAGGCCCTTTCAGAAGAGGCTAGCTCTAAATGTGAAGTTTCAGGAATAGTGAAAGCAAATTATTCCATAAATATTTTTCTTTTGCTATATTTGATAGAGTGCTATATAATAAAATATGCTGCATATCCAATTAAGAATAAGGAAGGCTCTTTCAAAAAGTATTAAAACGCTAAGTGATAAGAAAACCACATGCCACAGTTTGACTGGCAATGTTTGTTCTTTCCCTTAGGGATACATAAAATAGAGGCCTATCTTAAAATGAATGGCGTCTCATAGGAGATGAAATATGGTAGAACCACTTCATTCCCTTGCTTCCTCCAGTCGCCGGTCTTTCGTGTGTTCTCCTCTCTCCTCCTAGAACACCTCTCTCTCATTTCCTGGCTAACTCCCACCCCTCCTCTGGGTTTGGGTATAACTATTACTTCCAATAAGTCTTCCTGAACCTCCCCACCTCCACCCTCAAACTGAGTAACCTAAGCTGTGTACCTCCACAGCACCCCATACTTCAGCTCTCGTTACAATTGCCATCCTTTACTCTAGCTGCTCATATAATTTTCTCTCTCCCCCACAGGCTATAAACTCCTTGAAAATAGGAAATTTCTCTGTCATGCTGACATTGTGCTTGGCACAGTTGGAACACAATAAATATTCACTCAGCAATGAATAAGTCAACAAATAAATGTCTCCATTGCATAGCAGTTACGAACTCCTTCAATTTTGAATGGTGAAGCAATAGGAATTTTTATCTTTCAGATGAGCAACCTGAGGCACAGAGAATAAGAGGCTAATTATTGATAAACCCAAAAATAAATGTCTTAAGGTCCCATGTCACAGTAGTGATACCAGACATTTACTGGGCACTTACCATGTGCCTGGCACTGCTCTTACTTCTATGTATGTATAATCTCACTTCACGCTCACAATAACTTCATTAGGTGGGTGTTACTAGCATTGGCATTTTATAAAAAGGGGAAGTGGCATGCAAAGAGGTAAAAAACTTCCTAGGATGACAGAGCTAATAAGCGGTGCAGCTGAGATACAAACCTAGGGAAATTCCTGAAGTTGCACCTACAACCACAACCTTAGAGACCCTGGTAAATTGAGTCAGAATATTTAGCAAGTACATGCTATTAGTTACTAGCAGATCATTTCTTCAGAATGTGTTTTCAAGCTTCTTCAGAACAAATAGATTCATTTCAGTAGACATTGATACAAAAAAAAGAATTAAGCTTACTATAGTTGAGAAGGCAGTCTAAAATGAGTGAGGAGCCCTTGGTTCTACACAGCTCACTCTTGAAGCAGCTATACAATCCCGGGTGAATCACCTCCTGTGGGACCCAGTTTCTTCATTATTTAGAAAACAGTGGGTAGAAAGAAGGAGCTTATACCCTTTGCAACAGCATGGATGGAAGCGGAGAGCATTATGCTAAGTGAAATAAGCCAGGCCGTGAGGGACAAATACCATATGATCTCACCTTTAACTGGAACATAATCAACAAAAGAAAAAGCAAACAAAATATAACCAGAGACATTGAAGTTAAGAACAATCTAACAATAGCCAGAGGGGAGGGGGGAAGGGATAGTGGGGAGAAGGGTTTTCAGAAACTACTATAAAGGACACATGGACAAAACCAAGGGGGAGGGTGGAAGCAGGGGAGGGAGGTGGGTTTGGCTGGGGTGGGGTAGAGAGGTGGGGAGAAAATACAGACAACTATAATTGAACAACAATAAAATAATTGAAAAATTGAAAAAAAAAAGAAAAGAAAGGAAACAGTGGGGTAGTGCAAATGTATACATGATCCTCTGATAGGGTCTGTCACATTACCTCAAAGCAACAGCCATCACATCAAGTGAGAGTAATCACCAGTGATTCCTATGCCAAATATTGAATTCAAGGATGTCCCTTAAACTCCAGTGCTGGTTCTACAAAAGTCAAATAATGTTTTGCAAGACGAAGGGCTCTTGATCCTCCACATGAAAGCAGAGGTTTTCGGATTCCAGCCGTGGACGTTTTTTTTCCTTTCCTTCTACTGACAGTGTTTGTCTTGGTGGGGAGAGGGAAGCCCAGACTTGTGTTGACAGAGTCCGACTGTTGGGGAAAAGTACATACCTGGAGGGGAAACAGTGTTTAACAAAAAACACGGCATCAGTCTTCACCTGACTCATTCCACGCTGGGCCTCCCTCCACCGTTGCTTTGTTCCAACATTAGATCAGAGGCTCATGTGGAGGCTTGCTGAAGTCAAATGCTATCAAAACTCCAACCCAGCTATGCTGGGGCAGAAAACAAGATTCTCACCAGAGGCGTGCCAGAGCCAAGGCTACTGAGAAGAGCTGGAGACACATACCAGGGCTCCAGAGAGTAACCAGCCCTCACTCTCAGGGTCACAGGGCTGCTGAAACTATTCATATGTATCCAAACCTTTTGGGAATGTTTTTCTAGTAGGCAGTGATACCCATTTTCTTTCCTTGGCTTGGTAAGACATGAAAGGTCGTCCTAAATCAATGCCTCTAAAGCCGTATTCTTTTTCCGAGGCATTCAGTATCTTCAGGCTTTATGCTTGCACTTTGAGCTACATAAACTTGAATGAATTACTCAACCTCTTAAAGGTTAAGTTCCCTCACCTATAAAATGAAAATAATAATGCCCACACTTGAGGATCGAATGAGATACCAAGTACACCTATATACAGTGTGTTTAAAAGAGGGGGCTCTTTAAAATACTTGTCACGAAGGGTACCCCAAGGTCAATCATTTTTCAATTCTCTAAAACCAACCAAATTTGGGGAGGAAGCTCTTCTACTAAAATATTTTCTAGAAAATTGTTTTCTGTGGTTTAGAACAATTCTTCCTCACATAATTAGAATGAAAAAAATGTTGAGATAGATAAGACAGAAAGATAAATTACATTCCAAATTTAGTATATATTCTTTCAACAAACATTTAAAAGCACCAGACTTTGAATAAAGTAATATTGCTTCCCTTTTAAAGCACTTTTGACTTACAATATTTTTCTCAACACAGCATTCATTCATTTCATTCCCCACCATATTTGTGAGGACAGACACGGACGGATCCTTGTTCATCTATGAGAGGAGGGAGCAAAAGCCATAAGAAGCAGTCAAATGAGCACTATAAAACCATAGTCCTTGATATCAGACAGGCCTGGGTTTGAGATACCAGCTGTGCATCTCCATGAACAAGTTACCTTTTTGCATCGGATTTTCCTCATCTGTGAAATGGAAATAATATAACTATCTCATAGAGTTATTGTGGGAATTAAATGAAGTAGTATATATATAAGGGACTTATTACATACACTGTCTAACACAGAGCTTAACACACTATCACTTAGCAATTATCATGGTCATTATTATAGTTCTAATTATTGTTCAAGGTCATGAAGCTGAAATAGCAGAATCAGGAGACAAATGTCTCCCCACAGCCCCCATTCCATTGCTATCAGCTCTGCTGCTTGCAGTCACCATTGTCTGAGATTCACCAGGGACTTGATCTCAACGAGTTAAGAGGACAGTTCAGTGACAACGCTCCCATTTGTCTTGTTCCTCCTCCTACCTGTCTTGCCCTGCTCCTCACCCTGTCAATCTCTTGGTCATTTGACCATCCACCTTCTTCTGGCTCATGATCTTCATCAATTTTACCAGGAAACAGTGCCTGACTGTCTCCTGGCCTGATACCTCACATTTTTTTCTGCCAACAAGAATGTGTCTCCTAGTCCATGAAGGTGCATCCCCTGCCCTCCCACCTCTGCCTGCAGAAGAGGGGATATTTCCACCCCTTTCTTCATGCATAAAAATTCTGCCAGCCCTGCCTAGCCCTCTGCCTAACCTTGAGCAGAGTGAAAGTTACTCATCTGACTGATACAAATTCCAGATCATTTTCCATGTCACGTTTTGTCCGGGGTTAGATTACCGTGTGCTACAAGGACAAACCCATCTATCTACCCCTTTACCCTCTCCGTATGGCTAGGAGTGCACATCCACAAAGACCAGCCATATCTCCACATGCACGCCCAAGCATGCCAGCCCTTGCTGTTCTGTGTAATTGAGCTGGTCAGGAAGATTCAGATTCAAGTTTCTGAGTCTTATAACCAATTTAGTCTTCTAGCTTTTCCCCAGTCTTCAGCATGTTCCCTAGAACTCCACAGTGAGGGCTTATTGGGTACTCCTGGGACTAATTCATTCCCATTTAGCTGTTGCTCCCTGACTCTACTTCCGTTGGAAGATCAACTAGGAGGAAAACTGTCTGGTGAGGAAGGTCTAAGCCTTCCCTGGTCCCTTGATTTCTAATACCCCTGTGATCTCCCTGCTCTAAGCCTGGCCCTTTTCTTCTGCTCCCAGCCATTCCCAGGTCCCTCATCCGACACATACGCTGGTGATACAGAACATTACAGATACCTTGGCCTATATTCCTCTGGGCCTTGAGCCCAGAATGCCTTTCCCCAGCTTTCTCCTATCTAATCCTACTATTCTTTAAGACACTCCACAAAACACTCCTCCACCTGAAGCCTTCCATTATCCCTGTCGGAATAAGTTATCCTTCTTCTGGCTCACACAGCACTTAATTTTTCATTCACTTACAGCACTTATTTCATTCTGCCTCATGTTCCAAAAACTTGTTTTCAACAGGACAGTCTTTCCCACAGGACTGGAAGCAACTCAGAAGCAGGGGGGGAGCCTAGTTTAGTCACTTTTGATATCCCTCAGCATCTACTATTATGCGTTACAAACTACAGTGGAAAATGATGTATTTTGGGAGCCCAATGATATCCAATAAATCTGGTCAGAAAAATATATATTATAATATATTATTAATATAATACATATATTGTATTGTATAATGCACCTTTTGTTTGCAAAGAAATTCCAGTGACACTGAACATCTTGTGGGCCTTCTGAAGCATGAATGGAAAACATTTTGCCAGAAACAGGAAGAAACCCATTAAAAGCAACCATCATCTTTGGCTTGTCTGTAAGTCTACTTGTTTTCCTGTTTTCCTCTCATTTTTAATTACAAAACAAGCTGCCTCCTGTATTTCCTTTGTCTGCTATCGGAACATGCTGTCAGGGAGCTTTGAGTGTTGGTCCAAACGCTGGCCCAGGAAGTACTGGTCTGCCAGTCTGGGCTTTGGCTTCAGAGACATGTGGGACATCCCAACACCTGAAGCCAGGCATCAGACTCGTCATGAGTTCCTGCTTCTCCCAGAAGACCTGGTGCATCTTCTAGGATGGAGGTGTCAAACTCATTTCCACTGGGGGCCACAGCAGCTTCACGGTTGCCTTCGAAGGGTTGAATGTAGAGCTCCTTGCCCCTAGTTAAGGAGTAGTTACATTTGTACAGTCCTAAAATTACATCCAGCCCTGTGAAGGCAACCGCAAGGCTGATGTGGCCCCCGGTGAAAATGAGTTTGACACCCCTGTTCTAGAAAAAGCGCAGGTGTGGAGACTAAAGGCTCCATTCGAGTTTTATCCCCATCATGTGCTTCTTATATGCCCTTGTGCAGGGTGCTTTACCTCCCTGAACCTCAGTTTCTTCACCAGCACAGTGAGTTCTTATGAAAAAGTAAGTGTGGAAATAGTTTGTGCCTCTGACTCTCTGGAAAATAAGGTGCTATCACTGTCATATATCAATCAACTTTGTCTGCTAAAGGGATAACGGGGTCTCTCCTGGACAGAAATGGCCGTGGTCCCGTTTGGGTTGAAGGACAAGCAGTGACTACTGAAAGGCAGTTGCAAAGAAAAGGTCTGATACTGTCTCCTCTGGGGACTCACCAAAGACCGAAGTGCTCCATGACTGGAAAAGACGGCCTCTTGTAACAGAGGGCTGCTTTCTTCCTACTCTTCCCCAAGATTCTCGCCCATTATTAGGCTGACCCTGAGGAGAGAGACTGCAGGCACACAGGAGCCCAGCCTGTAGGTGCCTCTGCAGAGCCTGGCATGTTGCGCTTGGCTCCCCTGTCAGTGATCTGCTGTCACGTTCAGTTAAGGAGGCCCAGACAATGAGGCTGTGTTACCGCCCGACATTTCTTCACTTGCCACATGCAGGCAGGTCTGTGGAGTCAGCAGCCGGCAGCTGTGTTTACAAGTTCCCATCACCCTCATTAATTACTGAATTCTGGGCCTGTTTCTCACCCTGAACAGACTTCTGCAGCGTGGGCTGGTGGCAAGTTATCCCTGCAGGACAGCTGCACAGCATCTGGGGATGGGTCTTAATTGGGGGCAGTGCCAGGCATGTCGTGGGGATGATAAAACAGTGACTGATACATAGGGAGCAGCTTTATGCATGAGGGCTAACCATTGGCTTCTCCCGTCCTACAAACTCTCATAAAGTTCAAAGAGTCTCTCAGTGTGTTTCCACAGATTTGAAAACACTGGCTTCCCAATCACAAATGTACAGCACATTTCAGATCAAATGCCATACCAAGTGCCTCTGAAGATGTAAACTCAAATTACGGCCACTTCCACTGAAACATCAATTACTCCGTGTCCCAGTAAAACTGCTCAGAGGGGTGTGAAGAAGCAGCCACCAGGTCCCATGGCAATTCCAAGGGAGAAAAGAAGCCTGCCTCTTTTTCTAAGTCCTGCTTCATTATAGACTCCATCCTTGGAAAGCTCTAAACTGGGAAGCAGAAGGATTGAACTTGAAAATGGCCTCAGACTTTATAGTTTTACTTCCCCAAAACCAGAAGTGTCTATTTGTGTAATTATTATGGTAAATGGATTCTATCCTCACACCAGGTATAAATGTGTGACTAGCGTCAAACAAAAACAATGTCATAGAACAGAACCGCTATCAAAATGTTCGTGAAGCTTTAGAAGATTACCATAAATAGAAAAAGCGTTGGTCTTCATTAAAAAGTAGATTGCTCCTATCTTTTAGAATACAATGGAGTCTATACATTAGATCTATTGAATAGATCTAATGAAGTCTTTGTAATTAGCTGATAAAAAAATCTGTAATACCAGGTGAGCATAATTAGAACGCAAACTTTTACACTCTAATTCTGGCTCTATCACCAGCCAGCTGTGTGACCTTTGACCACCCCCCCCCCCCCCCCCCCCCCGGTCTACTCTTCACTTTCCTCATCTGCAAAACGGTAGCAATGCCACTGGCCTGGCTCCTGCACTTCCTGGGGCCCCTGATTTCTAATGGGATGGGTTTGCAGACATGAAGGAGGAGTGCGGTGGTGAGCATTATATTCTATGATAGAGTTTTTAAAAGCTGCTCTTGTTATTTTCCCCCTAAAAAGGAGCCTTTAGAGCTCTTTGTTTCACAAGATATATTTTTTAATTGTTTACATTTCTCCCATTTTGTAATGTTTGGTAGGACAGAGTAGGTGTATACTTAAGAGTTCCACCCAAAACGTGATTCACAAAAGCAGTGAAGGAATACCATTCTTTAAAAATATTATTCAAAAAATAAAAATAAAATGTTAGCCTAATAAAGCAAATATGAATAACCATTTTATTTAGAACAATTATGACGATACATACCGTCATGCCACCTGCCCCATCCCTCGCCCATAGCAAAGGTAACGAATTATTCAAACGCATTTTCCTGCTGCGCCCAGATAGAACCATTAGACAGAGTCCAGCAGAGGGCGGGTGCTGCTCGGTAGGAGTGCTTGTGAGAGCTGGAACCTACCGGTCGCCTGGACCTAAAGTGCTCTTGTAGGTCCCATCTATTAGCAATACAATGAAATCCACTTAGAAAACCCACTTTCTTTCCCAGCCCTTAGTGTCCTGGCCCCAAAATGTCCTAGACAAAGTAGCCAGTTAATTACAGACCCACCTTTCCTTCTAGCAAAGAGAAGCAAGCTTGTCTTTCTCAGTAGGCTGCAAATGGCTTGAGCGGAGGGGCGTGCCATCTACTTCTTTGAATAGTAACTCCCTTCACCTCACTCTGGGCCTGGTTTCTTCACCTACAAAGTAAGGATAATACTATCTCATAAGGCTGCTGTGACGATTAATAAGAAATAAGTGTGAAGCACTTCGAATAGCAGTTTACAAAGACTAAGACTCAATAATTGATAACTGTTATCATTATTCCCCAGCAACACAATGTCAGGCACATGGCAAGTGTTCAAAAAATACTGCTGTAGGGAAGCCAAGGGACAGATTGGAGCAAGCCCTGATTGGGAGCCTGCAGGTGGAGGTCACCATATCAGCCCTGTCCCTCTCTCTCTGAACTTTCCTGCCTTTGGTACAGTGAAAAATCAGGTAAATTATTTTTATCATTCATTTCAGCTCTGACATTCTATGTATCGATGGCATTATGTAACACTCTTGCACAACACTGCAGCGTTTTCAACATATATAGAGAATCTTGAATGTCCAGTTGAGTGCAAAAGAAAAATGTATAATAGTTCCATAACCTTGTTTAGGCAAAAATGGAGTTCTCTATTTTCACCTGAGTTCTTTGTTTCCTACCACTGGAGGGCGTGCAGGGCTTGGTCGTAAAATATCCTTCTGGGTTTTAGCTCTCTCGCTGACCACTTCAATTTCCGTCAACTGAATGGGGATCAGGGAATCAAAGAAACTACCTCCCTTATTCCGAAGACTTAACAGATGAGGTGCAGCCCTGAGAGAGATGTGAACTGGCAAAGCCAACAGAGAGAAGAGCCTGAGTTGCTTTGCCCTTTTCACAAATCGCCAGCTGAAAGTAGATTCTGTTTCTTTTGAAGGTGGCCTAGTGAGCTGAATAGGTTTAGGTCCCAGACACGCAGAATCTGTTCAATGGGTTCTAGGAGATTTGCTTCACTCTTGATCTCAGATATTAACGGTGGAAAAGGTGGAAGAAATGGCACTTTGTAGCCACCGAGTTCTTACTAGAACTCTAGTGTCCACTGAACAGCCGGAGGAATGTGTGACTCCATGGAGGCACACACAACTGTAATTGAATAACAATAAAAAATTAAAATTAAAAAAAAAGACACAGCACCATCCATTAAAGAGCCCCCCAAACTAATTCGGGTGACAAAACATAGAGCAGGAGGGAAGGGCCACAGGGAATGGCAAGCTCTGAGGGAACTTTGGAAATCAAGTCTTAGGAATACAGACTTCTCTCTTGCTACATGTGATCAGTTGACCGAAGTCCTATGTTGAAAACAACTGGGAGTCTCTTCCCAATTTAGAGAGAATGTGTGCTGTGATCAGTTATTCCTGTCTGCCAGGGCCACAGAATTCGGGAAGGTATGCATGTACTTACCAACCAACTGTGATCTCAGTTTTGGAAACTAAGGCACAGGGAATGAAAGGGACCTGGTCCAGGTCATTCAGCTAAGTGACAAGGGTTAAGTTTTCAAAGAATTATCACCCTGAGGCAGATCAGTCCAGGGGTGGAAGGTGGGTAGAGGAAAAGCAGCAAGATGCTTTTTGTTCTGAAGGGCCTGAGTGGTTCTCCTGCCTCGATGAGGTATTTATGGCACACTTTGGACCCATTTATTTTGTCTGCTGAAAAGATCCTATAATTTTTTCTTCCCTTTTTATGGTTTTCTTACGCAATTGTTGCTATGTACAAAGTAATGTATTTAACATGCAAAAGTAGTAAAGCATAAAATATAATAAACACCCATAATCTACCCCTTAATTTATGAACTAGAAGCTACTTGTGTGCCCTCCTTCAGGCCACCTCGCCCTGCCCACCCCGCCAAGAGGTATCCACTCTCTTCAATTTTGCCTTTTCCTATTCTGTTGGTTTCCTTTTTCAACCTCACTGTTTATGGCTATGTCCTTAGATGGTGCTTCCTTTATTTTTTTGTTTGTTTCATTTGTTTTTAAATGACTTAGACATGGAATCATACAGCTTTCATTCTTCTGCAGTTTGATTTTTCATTGAAACTTATATTTAAAAGAAACTCAAAGGGTCTACCACTCATGTCCTTAACACTTCTCCTTCCCGTGTTCAATATTTTCCTGATGTAAAGGGTATTGGGAAAAGCTCTGGGACTTAGAGAAACTGGCTTTCCATAAATAAAACTACTCTACTGGGTGAGTTGAGACACGTGGTCTCTTCCCAACAGAATCCCCATGGAAATAAGAAGCTGTCTCTGGGTGAGCTGTGCCCTAGTCCTCTCTGTCCCTCCAGCCACGCATAGGTGTCCCTCTGATTCTCTATAGCAATTATCACAAATCTCTTACTCCTCTTTGGATATAATCTCCTATTCTATTTTAGTTTTCTGATTTTTTTTTTCAACCTCAAGAGAAGCCTAAATGGGACAAAGCAGGTTTGGTCAGTTTATTTTCAAATTCAGCTGAAGGGAAATCTTGGTATCAATCATATAAGAAGATGATACCCTTCTATTGCTTTTAAAAAGAACCCCAGTTTCTGTTCTGGACCCCCAAAGCAAGATCTGGTCTTTAAAATAAAACCTTTGGTTTTCTCAAGATCCTCCTATTGGATCTTCCTTCAAAAGTCTGTCAAATTATGAAAAAAGCACCTAAAGACTCTGCTGTGACCGTAAAGACAATATACTGTGCCTAGTTCACACTGCTCTAGGTTTTGCGAAGAATGTTCCCCAAGTTTTCTCCCTTCCCTAATTATGATGCACGGTGCTAAGAACTTTGTGTTCTGTGTGAGTTGTGTATGAGAGGATTACAACTGGGTAAAGATTCCTGACTTGGCCCCAAGTTCTGCCCCCTCATACTGATAACCTAGTTGGACTAAAAAGTGATTTAAGCAGCACTTATGCCCTACAAACTAACGGCAAACTCTTAATATTTGCCCGATATATGTCCTGAGACCTCTGCAAATCCCTAATTTTGAGACCACCATGGAATAACTTTCCCTGGTAAGTGTGTACTTACCCTTGCAATGCAATCCTCGTCTTACTTGATTCCAGCTCACATACTTAACCACTCCCTCCTTTTCAAAATATTCTTCCTTTGGTTTCCATTCTCTCTGTTTACTTTTTCAGCTCTCCCTCTTCTGCTAGACTGATAAATATTGAAGCCCTCAAAGCAGAGCTCCAAGCCCATTTTTCTTCTCTCTTGACATTTTAACCTCAAAGGTTCTTACTCATTTCCAAGCCTTCAAAGACCATCTGTATACCGATGCCTGTCATATTTAAATCCCTATTCCAGATAGCTCCTTTGGCCTCCTAATCAATACCTGCATCTGCATATTGCATGCTTGTGCTTCGATATTTGCTTAACATATCTGTAACTGAACTCTTGTTCCTCTCCTTACAGCCTCCTATTCTGGCAGTTTTCTCCATCTCAACAGATGTCACCGTTTTCTATCCAGTTGCTCAAACCAGAAAACCTGAGTCATCCTTCACTCCCCCTACCCCTTATTCAATCCACCACCAAACCTATAACTCCTATTTCTAAAATACAACTTCAATACATCCACTTTTTTCTGTCAACATTGCTACCCTCCACATCTAAGATGTCATGTCCTCTTCTGTCCCCTTACAGTGCATCCACTACACAAATAGTAACTGCACAAAGCAGTCGAGATGGCCCTTTAAAACTATACATCTGGTCATGTCACTGTCTGGCTCCAATCTCTGCAATGGCTTCCCTCTGCACTGTAATAAACCCTCCGTCCTTTTCAGGGCTCACAGGGCATGCTCTGAACTGGTCATGCTAGATGTCCAGCCTCATCTGCTCCTCTCCTGGTACTCATGCTGCCCACCCACACTGTCATTTCCTGTTCCCTGAAATGCACCAAATCAATACAGAGAAACTTTAACAAACTGCGATGTTCTGGGTAACTGAGGAATAAGCAAAACAAGTTTTATGTTTCCACTACATTTGGTGGAAAGTCTTTCAAGTAAGTATGAATCCTCTGTGGCCCTCTGGAAGCTAAAGTCAGCAAAAAATGGTAGCAAGGACTTGTAAACGGAAAATCTGACCAGGCCTGGGCACCATTTTTTACCAATGACACCTCTACCAGTTATTGTTCAGGGAGATATTTTTTTTAAAAGGCATAGGAATCAATTTTTACTGTTTTCACAAAATTCACTTGGATCAACTGTTACTTTTTATTGCATTTTTGAAAAAACTATGCTATTTACTTAACTCTCTACTAGTTAGACTTTTGCTTTTAACAGTGGAGTATGGACAGAGATCCTCATCAGTTAACATCAAAGGGATTGATAGGTCATCATTGCCACTGAGTCAAGGTAGGCTCCATCCTTGTATGTATGTGTATGTGTGTGTGTGACTCTGAGTCATGGGAAAGTCCTTTAAATTTTCTGTCCCTCAGTTTTCTCGTGGATAAACGGGGATGACAAAATCAAGGTTGTGATAAGTCTATATAAAGCACTTAAAACATTAAGCTCTTAAATTGATAGTTCGTATTAGCAAAGGGGAGGGGAAATTCATAAATAAATTTACCACTTATATTTTACCTCACTTTCACTCAAACCAAGATTACCTTGCTTTGCCATTACCAATTGTTAAGATTTTAGGCTCATAAACACTACATAATTTCATCTTCATAAAGATACCTCTGTAGTCTCCAAAAAGACATTCCAGGGTTAGACGGTGGTTAGGAGATCCTATTCATGCCACCACCGCCATGCTTTGGTGCTTTGCAAAATTCCTCTTTCTGGAAACAAATGCTTGTTATCTCAAGGCCTGGCCTCTGGGTTTTAGATAAGCTGAGATTCTCCATCAGTCTTCTTCCATGCTCAGGTAAACACCATTTCTCTGGGTACACCCTGTCTCCCTTTCAGTGATCCAGCAAGTCAGATATTCAAACAAAAGGCTCCTGACACTGGCATGACGAAGGACGGCTCTGGAAGGGGTTTTCATGTTACACCAGATTTGAAGGCCAAAAGGGTCAGGTTGGGCAACTCAGGGCCTCCATCAATAATCCATTCAGGACAGGATCATCAATTCCCTTCATTTCAACCAAGACCTACGATCATTCAGTTGGAGGCTGAGCCAATGGCCCTGGATAATCTAACATTCCTTCTCTTACAAGATTAGCCTCAAATAGAGCATCATGGGTCTATCCAAAACTGACCGGATTTAAAGAAAGTTGGGAAGTTTCCAGCTGTACACAGAAAGCACCTTTACAGTACAGGAGATAAAAATGCAGGGGAGACAAAGGCCTCTTTGGGAAAACTTATTAAACATTTTTAAGGAGTCAAATGTCTAAGGCAGGAGACCAGAGAAGAAAATCATATGGATATTCCTTTAAGTTCCATAATAAACTTGCACTGCAAATCTGTATAAATAAATTAGTTATAAAATAAAAGAATGTAAAGAATGACCCTTCCTTTTAGGATGAAATCATAAGTTCTTTCTGAGCCTCCTGGTGGTGTTCATTCATTGTGTCTCTTCCTTTTGTGTGTGTGTCTTGGAAAAACGTCTCTTAAATTTCTAAGCAGAATGCAACTCTTCGATTGTGAAATAATACATATTTGAAAACACAGAAATAAAACATATTTGAAAACACATACACACAAAGAATGGTCCTTCTATTTCTACAAAAGAGAGATTTATGCTAGCAGATTATAGGGATTGACCAAACATAATGTTAACCATTTTAGAAATGTCTGAATATAATGATAATGCTTCCTGTTTTATTAGTACTAGTTTCTAACCTAGAGAGTCAATAAAACTCCCGGTCAATATGTAAGACATTGTAAGGACCAATTAGTAAAACATTATCAGTACCAGAAGCATCATGGATAAACATGGTTCTCGTTACTAAAGAAGAAAATGCACATAAGTGAAACAAAGCAAGTATGGTCCGTAGCTCAAGAAGAACTGGAAACAGATATGTAAGGAAAACCAGTTGTCGGCTGCACAGCAACCTTGGTCCAACACACTGCTTTGGGACTCATTCTGTACCGGTGAACGAAGCTGCGAAGGAGATGTGATATGTCAGGAGAGTTCTCTTCTGACAACTAAGTACTGCTTCACCAAGTCTTGTGTGTGTTGCAATCTGTCTGCTAAATTAATCTAAAAAAGAATGATAAAGGTTTGTGTTTGTAAAGAATTTTTCTTTTTACCTGCTTCAGGAAAAAAGACTTGAAAAACTATGCTCAAGCTTTCGATTTCCCTTCTTTTTTTTCTACACCTCTCACCTTTCCTTCCTTCCTTTGATTTGCCCTCTTCATTAATATCCATAACGCTAACTTGTTAGATTTTCAAATATATCACTCTTTGCATAACTGAACTGTAGCACTGGTTTCTCTTCAAACAGAATGCAATGCATAACATTTAATTTCCAGAAACATAAGGTCAGACTATTACTATTGAATTTAAAGTTTTTTAAACTGATTAATTTGAAATGCAAATAGAAAATGTCTTTTTTAAAAAGCTAAATTATTAACTTTTTTCCAAAATCAATCTTCATTTTTTTGTCCCAGAGCAAAAAAAAAAAAAAAGAAAAGAAAAGAAAAGAAAGGAAAATGTTGTTAATGAGGTTATTAGCATTTCTGACTGGCCTCCTGTTTTATTCTTAAGTTCCCCTAGGTTTTTACATGAATGCCACAAGAAAAACTCTCTTTCCCAAACTTTTGGTTTTAAGAATTAAACAATGCAGACCAATACAAACAACCATGTACTCTCTCAACCCTCTCTTCCCAAAGGAAGCAGGAGCAAAAGAATGACAAAGGGGAGAAGGACGAAGATGAAATGGAACCCAGATGATTTTCACAACATCAGATCTACTCAGAACATCTCCTTTGTCCAAAGCTTTCATGTCTACCCACAACCAGAACAGCCCGTGCCCTTACAGAGAAATGCAAGAGCCCCACACTTCTCCTTTCTCTGTCTCATCCCCTCCCGTGCCCTTAGCTCCAGCCACACCGGTCTTCTAGTTTCTCCAGACACACTCTGCTCTTTCATATCCAATTCCCCACTGTACAGTGGGTTTCTTGCAGACAACGGCTGGTCTCAGCAGTACTTGTATTCCTTCCAGCTTGCAGAATGCCTCGCTCACACTTACTGTCAATGAGTGTTTATTAAATTGAGACTCCTGGATAGTATTCAGTCTCCAACTTTGTCAGTTTCCTTAGACTACTTATTGGTAGGTTAAGAAGTCACCACGTGTAGGCTAAAGCATGGAGGAAATGCACACTCGTCGATAAAATGTAAAAGCATAGCTTTCCAGAAGCGGAATTTAAACACATATTTTTAATTTGTTAAACATATAATTTTAGAAGTGCAGTTGTCACTCCTGATCTGGCAACTCCACTTCAGAAAATTTATCACAGCAAATGCTTATAATATCACAATTTTATACAAAAAAAAATCAAAATTCCCAATAATGAGAGATTCATTAACTAAACTATGACTTATTCTGTAGTGGAATGGAAAGGAATCTAGCCTGTAGCCCAACATCAGGGAGAGGGTCTACTCAATAAATGTGGAACAAGAAGATGTGATAGGAATAGAAGTATTTGCGGCCTTGAAAAGATGGCAATGTAATGTTAATTAATTAAAAATGTACTTTGCATATTAAATTCAAACTTTTAAACAAAAAATGTATTTTCCTTACAGAAAATGTCTAAAAGAACATGTGATTACTTTTAGTTGGGTGACTAAAAGATTGTAAAATTAAAAAAATAAAATATTACCAACTCAGGTAAACACTGTACCTCAGTAGGAACATGTCAAATTGCTGTGGACAAGCTTCCATCTGAAAGAAGCAATCCTGGAAAAAAGCCATTAGCTGAGTGTCTCACAGCTTACAAGCCAGTGAAAGCCTTCACCGCATCAGTGGGGCACCCCAGACACATGGTCGAAGACTCCCCTCCATGGAAAGCTGAAACACCCCCATTACATAAGCAATAATAGTCCTTACATCAGCTAATGCATTTTTTTAAAGAACCAGAAATTGTATTGCCTTTTTTAGAACTCCTTCTCTTACTACACCCCTCTCACCACCCACATGCTCAGCTCAATCATTTCATCAAAGTGAGAAAGAGGCTGTTTTTCTACATCTTACCCTCCATCCTGTTTGAACAGAGTTAGTTCGAAACCCATTCATCAGCCAGAAAAATCGCAACTAGAACATCTTAAAAACACACAGAGAAAGATAAACAGAAAATTGAATTACACTCTCTTGGACATTTCAGTCCCGAGTGGGTTTTCAAATTCCATTTTAGGTCATTATTGAGTAGCTTCATTGATTCCCTCCTAACCAGGCAGCCCATGGCTTCAAACAGAGAGCTCTTAGTCTGTGAAAATGAAGATGTTATCACTGAGAAAGGGAAGGGTCTGGGAGGCAGCTGGTTGCTTTTACAGAGATTGACGTATCTGGAAGGAGACTCAGCCTGGCTTCTGAACATAAACAGGAACTACAAAGGTAGAAGCAGAACAAATAAGCACAGTGACTGAGAGACTTTTCCCAGAAGGCAGGCCCCTGGGAGAGGACCAGACACCCAAACTTCCCCTGGATCTCTGCCAGAGTTGAAGAAGGAGCACAGGCTTTGGAGTTGACAAGCCCAATTAGAATACCAGTTCAGCCACCTCATAAAGGTGTGTGCTGGTCAAGTTACAGAACCTTGAGCCTCAGTTTTCTTGCCAGGAAAATGGGTGCAATAACACCTACCTGACAGGGTCATTGGGAAGAGAGATACTATAGGAATTCGTAACAGCTAGTATATCATGAATACTAAATACATGGTAATATTATTATTTAAGGTAGGGAAGAGAAGATTTCCAAATATTCTCTTCTAATTTCAGAGCAGCCAACATCTAACAACTAGAGTAGAAAACACCAGCTGAACACGCTCTCTCCACCCAGCTAGATGTCAGTGTAACCCAGTCTCTCTGAGGAAGAAAGAAAGGATCCTACAGCTTATTTTTTAGGAACTCTGTCTGCCTTTCCAGCCTCTTGCTTTCTGGTGTCTTTTTCTAAAATTTTCAGGATGGATTCACTATCACAGGTAAGTGTCTCCATGTCATCAAAAAATTTCATCAAACGCCCACTCATTGTTGTGGTTTGGGAGACCTTGAGGCATAGATTAAAAAAATTAAGGGGGGAAGGGATTAAAAGAGAACAAGAATTACCAGTTGAAACTGGCATTCTTCACGGATGGTGCATTTGAGTTATTGGAGTTTAATCATAAACCCATCATTTGGAAATGCAAAACTCATTGATGTTCAGGGGCCTGACATTTTTCGGCTGGCCCACTCCCTGCCAAATGGATCTCACTTGCTCAAATGAGGCACAAAGGGAGACAAGGGTCATATGCAGGGGGCCTCCCAGAGTCATTCCCCATGGCCTTGCATGCCAGCACAATCTCTGTCTGTCTGTCTCACTGTCTCAGTCTCTTTCTGTCTCTGTTTGTCTCTCTGCATCTCTCTCTTCCCCTCCCTCCCTCCCTCTCTCTCTCTCTCTCTCTCTCTCTCTCTCTCTCTCTCTCTCTCTCACACACACACACACACACACACACACACACACACAGAGTTTCCCATGAGAAAGATAAAAGCAATGGCTAAATCAAAGTGACAAACAGCCATCCTGGAGCAAAAGGTTCACTGGCCTGGAAGGAATCTCAGCCATCACGTCCCCTATCTGTCTGATAAGATTTCAATCTAAAATCCTTCCCAGCTCAGTGGAGGTCAGGCCAGACTAAAAGATCACCATCAAGTCGATCCTCCCATATGCATTCATTCACTCATCCCAACAACAGACATGCATTAAATGTTAATAATAACAGTAATAAAAGCCTGTATTTATTAAGCCCCTACAATGCACCAATGCACATAATCTAAAGCATAACAATGAGCGAAACAGGCAAAGTGCACAGAGCTAAAGACCTTCCATAGGAGGAAGATATTAACTAAATAACTACAGATAAAAATATATATAATTACAACCTGTAGCAAGTGTCATGAAGGAGAGGTTCAGAGGGTTGTAAAACTGTCTTATGCAGAGACCTAACTTCATCTGTGGAAAATCTTGGTTTGTTCAGGGAACTAAATGAAGGTCATGTACTCAGAAGAAGAGGAGTAGGAATCTAGGGAGATGGGGAGGGGCTGGACCACACCGGTCCCAGGAAGCATGGAAAGGACTTCCTGAGCAGTGGGAAGACATTGAAAGATATCCATGGAATCAAATCTTAAAATAAGGTAGACAGACAGCATACAGCTAGTTGCATCTATTTTGTTAGAGCTATAGACCCAGATCCCCTTAAAGCTAAGTGGCCACAGAAACATAACATTCTGTAGGCATCCCCCATGCCAGCCACACTTCCTCAGAGGCTATTTATGACCCACAACCATTTGAATCTGACACATGTATTGAGTTCTCCCCCACCTCCACCCCATGTCTGAGTCTGACCCTGTTTTGGCAGCTGGAGAGAGGCAAGTAGTCAAAATAAGACACAGATAAATAACTCAAACGCCAGGTAAAATATTACAGGTGCTATAAAAGAGGTACTAAAAATGCAGCCAAGAAGGACAGCAGAGTTCAACTGAAAGATACAGGGTCTAGACCCCGGGTTCTGGCTGTGACTGTGCCACTTAATAGCTATGTGACCTTGGAGGGGTCACCTCTGCAACTCCAAGTTATTTTAATGTCCTGAGAGTTCTGTATCCTGAAAAGACTGTATCCTAAGAAGTGTATCTTAGATTTATAAGCTAATGGTCAGCTTATTAAAGTTACACATTTTAAATTATGTTTTCTCCTTGAGTTTTACAATCTGCTTACAAATCTTATTTTTCTATTTTGTGTTACAATCTTACTTTTCTTTTTGCGTGTGTGTGTGTGTGTGTTTTTCTATAAGTGGAGCAAATTTTAACCATCACTTTTTTTCAGTCACTTTGAAAGGGTCTTTAACCAATGTTTGGTAACATTTGCAAACTTAGGTCATTGAATTCCTTCAAATAGTTTAAACTGCATTTATAAACTTAATTTTCATTTTAAGCACATCAATTATCTGATCAACAAATGTTCCCAGTGAGCTTAATAAATTATGCTTATAAATATAATTGACATGAAGTTCCACTTAAAGTTGTGCCTCAATACTTGTTCAATTATATATTTTAAATTACAATTACAAGAATATCATTTTAAAAGGCCAAATTTTCTTAAACATTAGAAGTATACAGAAATATCAAATATGGCCTCACTCTTCCTTAATATAAAAACATTTAAATTGTAGTTTTAATTATTTTAAACCTGTGTATACATAATCTAAAGCTCCCAGGAAATGATATCTGCTTCCTTGGTAAGGAAGACAACCATCACCCCCATTAACTAAAATTACCTCGCACAGAGCTACTTGGCTGAACATGTGATTTGGAAATTCAGGCTTCTTGGGTGGCGCTTCTTACAAAAACTAAGAAAACTATTAAATCACCCCAAGAGGTATGGGGAGCTGCCATCTCAGCATTCCTAGGATGACTAGTGATCAGAGGCTTTGGTAACCTTGATGTGACACACTGAACTCTATTTTTATAGGTTATGTCAATGATTCTGTAACTTCGGGAGGGGCAGGGTCACATCCTGGAACTCAAGTTATACAAAACCTCACTTTTGCCTCACCAACATCTGCAACTCTGCTCAGCCTGATCTCTTGATTAGATTATGTTTTCTTTGCCACTTAGGATTTTTTAAATCTCTTCCTTCTGATGTTGTAGACTTTTTAATGTAATAAAACCCAAAATTATGTGAATATGTCTTTGCTGTCCAACTTAACAGAATCCTATACTCTTTAGCTACTGAATTTTACATCTTTCACATGATTTTGGCTGACTTGTATCACAATTTATGAAGCCAATGTACTCGCTGGACCAATGTGTCTCTATTTTTAGTATCATAAAGTTGCTGAGAATTAAATGAGAAAATGCACATGAAAGTCACTTTGTAAACTGAAAGGCATGGTACAAATATTAGTGCCCAGCCGAGAGTGCAGTACAGAATAGATGATTGATAGATGATAGATAGATAGATAGATAGATAGATAGATAGATAGATAGATAGACAGGCAGACAGACAGACAGACAGATGACAGAGAGAGACAGAGAATTAAGGGCACCATGAGAACGTGGGGAAAGGAATGATTACTTCCATCTGGAAATTCAAGGAGAGCTTTACAGAAAATGCAGCCTTAGATGGACCTTGATAAATGGACAGGATTTTAACTGACTGGTAGTAATGATAGGAAAGCCTGCAAAAGTCGATTTGGGAATCTTTACGGAACGCATGCAGCACAGAGCTGGCACTGAGCGTCAGGGAAGCGTCGGGGCTTCCTTTGGCGTGCAATATTCTCTCGTTTACCACCTTTCTGATCCTCCTAAACTTCTTATCTCCTACATTTTAATACCACTTTAACTCCCTGTCTTTATTATCTAGGACTTCTCTCACCATGTGGAAAATTCGCTAAGAAGACCCTGGGGGAAGCCCAGTGCTCTCTCGAGTAGGCTGATAATGTCCAGATTGTTACTCTGTCCCGTGGGAGGGTTTTTCTTGACCTCAGATATAAGGGTTTTGTTTGAGAGACAAACCAGTAAAATTCCTATGCAAGAGGAACTCGCATTAATGAGAGAGAATCATCCATGAAACTGTAGCAAATATGTAATGATGCTTACATTATGCATTTAAATGTATACATTAAACCCCAATCCAGACGATTCAGGTCCCCAGGTCTTTTCCATTTGTTAGGACTCATAGCAAATTTTTTTAAATGCCAAAACAGTTTTTAAAGTTATGAAATGTATTTATTGAACAAGGTTACACTTTTAACACTCAAAAATACGATGTGATATAATTGTGCTCTTCAAAGGATAATTGCAGGACATATGTAATATACATTCGCACTATATTTCAGACACGCGTTTCAGTAATAAGACATAAGTTCAAAGATGAACCATTTCTGCCTCTTTGAGTCCTATCTGTGCATTTCTACATAATGTAAAAAACCCAACTTTGGAAGCTTTTGGGCTCCCTGGCTCCCAAGGACTCTCCAACTCTGATAGGCAAGACTTTCACAGGCCAAGAATGTAATAAGCAGACATATTATTCATTTATTTATATTGCAAGTTTGTTCAGATATCTAGTGAAACTTAATTGTCTCTATTTACAAAGAGAAAAATCAACAGCTGCTGGGGAGCTCTATGTAACCTGGGGAGTCTGGAGCTAACTAGCAGGCTTCCCCTTAAGGCATCCAGGTAGGAGGTGACCATCGCACTGCAGGATCCCCTAAAGTCCTCAACAGAGAAGTTACTTCTCTAGGACCATCCAACGTCTTCAGAGACCAACACTTCCATTTGCTTGCCTTGGTGTTAGATGCTTGGCTGCCAGGGGTCCTGGTGCAAGGGCAGAGAGTCACCTATTCTAAATACAGGCTTTCCATTAAATGCCGTGTTTTCAACACCAGCTCTTGTTGCTACTCCTTACACTCTTCTTTACTTCCTCGTCTTTGCCTTTGTGCTGAAAGACAGATGAGCGCCCTCCTCAGCTGAGGTGTTTGGACTAGTTTCCTCTCTCTTGTGCCTTCAGCCTGCCTTCCGCCTTCCAGAAATGTGTTCTATCACACCAGGAACACACATGCCCTCAGGGTCCCTGACTACAGCTTTCTCTTAATTCACGTCTTAGTTCAAATCTCCTCCTTTCAGGAAGGACGGCCTCCCTACCTAAAGCAGCTCTTCATCCCCGACCCTCTCTTCCTCATGGGCCTGCCTTCTAAGCTTCATACACCATTTGCCGCCCTCTGTAATTATTCTTCTCCTTTATTTGTTGTCTTTATCTCCTCACCAGAACTCAAGTTCCAGGACAGTTCACAGCCTGTCTGTCAAGTCCTGTGTTGTGTTGTCAGACTTTACACCACTGGCATTCAAAAGATATTAGTTAAATCAATAAAAGCGCTCATTTCTTCATTCAACAAATGTTCATTAAAAGTGTAGTAGGTGCCAGGAATTGTGCCTATAAAGGAGAAAATTTCACCCATTTATGAAAAATGTCTTCTTGCCTCTCTACCATTTCCTCTCCTCTCGCCACACTATCCCTCAGTCCTCGTAAACAGACGCACACAAGCTGGCTCTGTCTTTGTGCCTCATGGCCCAAAAGGAAAGAAACCCAAAGTTAGGGTGACCCCGTCCCCATGGCCAACTGCAATCGGAGCTGGCCCCGGCAGCTGGCCAGACAATGGATTCTGAATGTTTCCTGGGCTCAGCCTAGTAAATATTCAGCTGCAATAAAAGCCACGGTCCAGTGAGCAATTAGAGAGAGAGGCCCAGGTGTCCCTAGAGGAGCTGGTTCCTATTTACAAGAGCACACAAAGGCTGGCTGGGCCCCAGGCCTCCTCCTCGGCCTTGACTTTATCACGGCAAACAGGCCTGACCAAGAGCTTTCCTCCAGACACTTGCAGCTGGCTGGAAAGTGAGCATGATAGTAAACACATGTTGCTTTGCCTGGGACCTGACAAATCAGATTACCTGCCTCAGACACACACAGGGGCTTTGCGGGGTATGGGGGGGGGCAACCTGGAAACAGAGCCCTCTGACAGTACAGCTGGTGTGTTGGGGGTCTGAAGTGACTCAGAAAGCCTTGCAGTCCTGTGGAACGGAATATCTTGTATTTATTTTGTTGTCCCCTGTTCCAAAGGAGCTAACATCAGCCTTGTTCTTGTCATGGAGCCCAAACATTCTCATTCAAAGGCTGTATTTACAAACTAAGCGGGATTGCCATAAAACTGATGACCTTGCTGCTTCTGGAATCTCATAAAAAGTTTCCAAGCTGCTCCTCCCTAGAGTAAATAAGGGTGTTGCAGTTGCTAGTCCCCTGGCAGGCTTCCAGCTGGGGCTATTACATTCCTTCCTCCTCGGCTCTCCTCCGAACTCCAACATCAGGGTGCTGAACTCTGGAAGAGCTGCTTGCGTGGAGCATTCACACTGAGAGGTCGGGTAATCAGGAAAAAAGGGGGGAAAGAGAGAAAAGAAGAAACCTTGACTGAGATGTGCCAGGCTCTGTGTAAAGGGTTTGTCTTTAATTTTCTCATTCAAGCACGTGACTTATTCATAGACGGGCTAGCCCTCACTGGAAGCTTTAACTCACGAGCTGCATATTGAAAATATGCTCATTTTATTGAGGTCACATGGATACTGTTTATTAAAACCTATAGATTCCAATCGGCCTGTGCAGTGGAATGTCCAGGTGATATGGTTAAGGTCACTAAGGTCAATGACAGGAAATGGATGTGTATGGATGAAGCTTCTGGGAATCTTTAGTTTTACTGATAAAAAGAGTCATACTTAGTTGGCACCTTTTTCTCATTCCCATTTTTCCTTCTTTGAATGAAAGTGTGAGCCTAGACGATCAACATCAATCTTATGACCAGAAGGATGAAAGATGGTAAAGTGGGAAGAGTGGCAACATGGAGATGCTCCCTCAATGCCCATGTACCTGTGCTCAGGTGTCTCGGTACCATGGAAAAAATAGCCCCTTTTCTTGTGGTGGTGGACAGACTAGAAGGTGGGCCCCATAACCCCCAACTAGGGTGGGCACATCTTTGTGTGACCCACTCCCCTTGAATAGAGGTGGGACCTGCAACTTACTTCTAACCAATAGAATATGGTGAAGGCAATGGGATGTCACTCCCAAGATAACATTATGTTGTGTAGCGTTATCTTGTTAGCAGACTTGCTCTAGAGACTCTCCCTGCTGACTTAATAAAATAAGCAGCCAGATTGGAAAAGCCTGCATGACAAGGAACTACCAGTGGCTTCTAGAAACTGTGGGAAGTCTCTACAAACTGAGAGAATCTTCTAGAAATTGCAAGCAGCCTTTAGGAGATGAGATGGTCTCCAGTCAGCAAGAAGCCAGGGCCCTCATTTACAGCTGCAAGGAAATATATTCTGCCAACAACCTGAATGAACTTGGAAGTGAATTCTTTTCCAGCCAAGCATCCAGATGAGAATGCAGCCCAGGTTCATGGCAGCCATGTGAGATGCTGAGCAGAGGCCCCAATCAAACCATGCTCAGAATCTTGATCCACAGAAACTGTGACATAATAAATGCATGCCGTTTTAAGCCACTAAGTTTGTGGAAGTTTGTCATGTGGCAATGCATCACCAATACCCTCATTTTACACTATTCTGGTCAGCCTTCTGTTATGTGCGGCCAAACCACCGCATAGTTGGTGTGTACACAGATGCGCATCTAGGGAGACCCTCCACCCACCCAAAAGTGCTGAGGGGTGAAAGTTGACTTGCAGAGAAGGGAGAGAAGCAGGAGTTGTTGGCAAATGAAGAGAAAGCCAAGGTCTTAGATTCTTCTCCAAATAGAACTGAGTATTCTCATTCAAAAGGCTTTACAGTGCTGACCACTTCGCTGTTTGCCAAAATGGTATAGGTGACCAAAGACTAGAAAATAGAAAGTTTGTGAATTAACCCTTTGGGGTAAGTTTTTGAACTAAAAGTGGGACAGCAGACTATATATTTCTCTTTCTTGTTCTGTTGGACATAGTTTTCTACTCTGAAAATAAAAATACCAGCTGGCATCTCTTGAGTATTTACTGTGTACAAAGCCCTTCACCTGGATTCTCTCTTTAATGCTCACAGCTGGACTACAGGCTTGGAATAATGATTACTCCCACATGATATGTGATTCAAAGAGATTAAGAGCTGGGTCAATAGACAACAGGGTTCAGACCAAGGCAGACCAGCTTCATACCCAAGATGTTTGAACACTATACTATTCATCCCATTGTAAGAGATTGAAAATGGGGAAAAATAGTAAGAAGAGGAAGGGAACCCTTTTTCATACTCCAAACACCTGGGAACAAGTATGAAAATCTCTCTGATATAGAGGGTGGGGCAAAAGGATGTTTACAGTTGTGAGTACACAAAACACAGAGTTAATTCTTGTACTATTATTATTAATTATTGTATTATTTTCTATATGAACACCTGTAAACCTACTTTTGCCCCTCCTGGCATTTCCTAGCACCACAGAGGTCAGACTACACATACAAACACGTGTCCTGCATTTTTGTTTTCCCAGGGAACAGGCCGTAAGCAGTTTCTCAGGTTCTCCAAAGCTCCCCGCAAGCATTCTGTTCCGTGATCTGGATGCGCCATTATTTACTAAGGTGTCCTCCTAATACAGACGATTGGAGGTGATCTCCATTCAGGGCTATTATAAATAAAGCTGCAATGAACATCTTCATGCCCAAAGTTTTTTCCCGTGTTTTGAGTTTGGGTCGAAGCCTCCAAGTGGTAGGACTGACGGTAGGTAGGACATCAGAGGGGATGAATGCAATGCGCATGACTGCCAGCCCGTGCCCACTTGGCTCTGGCTCAAAGATGACACTGTAAGACAAGAGAAAGGAGATAAAAGGAAGTTTCATCGAAAGTGCCATGAGGGCCTATTTACCTTTAGAAGGCCCGACTTCTTATTGTCATCTGGAATACAGTGCTTCTTCCAGAAGCTATAAAATTCTAGCCCGATGTTTGGTAAACTTCTCTGGGGTTTGTGTTTTGTAAACTGTCCCAGGGCCATAGCCTCAGCCACTTTTATATGTTCCTAAATAAGTACCAGGGCCTCACATTGCTTTCTGGTGTGAGCCGACCCCAGCTACTTTCCGACTGGTACCCACCAGATTCACCGTTTTTTTTCCATATGCTCAAAGAACAAAATATCTCTAATCCAAGAGGCACAAAAATAAGCTTTGTTTTTGAGAGAAAGTAACTGAAACTTTTAAAAGTTTCAGTATGGTGGCTACATGACCCAGGAAGATCAGTTTCTTGTCCCATCTGCTGCAGATATGTTTCTAAGTGGGATGATGGAGCCAGGTATTGGCCTGGAAAGGAAACTGAGGCACCTAGGAATGAACACGGCCAACACTGGCTACACGTTGACTACGTGGCCGGCACGGGCTAAGCGCTTTGCCCGTGTTGTTTCCTGTCCCTCAGCCCAGGCCCATTGGGCAGATCGATTCATTGTTCACATTTTGCAGTGGGGAAAATGAGGGCCAGAGAGGTAGTAACTTTTCAAGGTCACAGATATTCAGCCCAGTTGTTAAGGTTAAAAGAGATCTTAGGGACCATGGAGGTCTTACAATGTGCTCTGGGGCTCCAGGGACCACTGGGGAGGCCAGTCATAGGCCAAGGCTCCTACGCATCCCACTTTCCTCCCGTGACCCTTGTGACAGGCAGAATAACGGCTGCCCAAGGATGTCAATGTCCTAACCTCCAGAACCTGTGAATATGTTGCCTTACATGGCAAAAGAGACTTTGCAGATGTGATGAAGTCAAAGGAGATGGGGAGATGACCAAGGTTTATCCAAGTGGACCCAATCTAACCACACGGGCCTTCCCAGTGAAGAAACTTCCCAGGCTGCAGAGCTGTGATTACTGAAGGATGGTCAGACAGATGCGGCCTTGCTAGCTTTGGAGATGAAGAGCCATGAGCCAAAAAATTGCCACCTCCTGAAGGTGGAAAAGGCAAGGAAGTGCTGTTTCCTGAGAGCCTCGAGGAAGGAATGCAGCCCTGCCAACATCTTGACTTTCACCCAGCAAGACCCCTCTGCCTTCCAGCCCCAGAGCCACAGCATAATAAATCCGTGTTGTTCTAAGCCCCTAACTGTGTGGTCATGTGTGGGGGCAGGAGGAGAAATGTAGAGCTCTGTCCCAGCTTCAGTCAGAGCCCTTCCCCTATTAACATGTTTGTGATCAGACTTCAGTGTGATTGTTTGTTTGGAAAATAGAACAAAGGGGGATTTTCCTACTTTAAAACACATCTAAAATAATTCTTCTTTCTCTCTTTTTGCTTCAGAAGAAAAATGTTGGTGTCCAGAGAGAGGAATGGCTTTGTCCACGGTCACACAGTGGCAGGGCAACTGGCCCAGTGCTCATTGCACTTCTGGCCCCAGCGAGTGCTCGAGATCTCCTCTGGACCAGAGCTCTGGACCAGAGCTATGGACCAGGGCTCTGCCACACGAGCCAGCCCTGCATATGTGAGCAATAACTCTCATCACTCCACCCTTCAACAAACACCCACCAGGATGGACTGGGCACTGCACCAGGCATTTGTCAGTAAAGGGATGAATGCAACCCAGTCCTACCTCCAGGAAAGCCCAGCAGGTACACCATAGCGTGACTAGAACTGTGTCACGTGGAGCACAAAACAATGCAGAGAAAGGCTACCTAGCCCAGTCCTGAGGGCCAGGAAAGGCTGTCCAGGGGAAATGGCCTCTAAGCTGAGGCCTGAAGGATGAGTGAAAGTTGGCCAGAAGGGAAAGAAGGATGTTCTGTGCAGGACAGCAGTGCAATGGTGTGGAGAGAAGAAATGGGCAGCTTCCACAGAGTTGAGAATGGATGAAATGTAGGACTTAAAGACAAGGGGATGAGACAGAAGAAGTAAGCCTGAGTCAGTACAAAGAGCCTGTGAGCTAAGTTAAAAATTCACCTGAGTTTACCTTCCATCAATGCCCATTACCTGATGACCGTGGGATGCCATGGAAGATCTCTCCAGAACTGACGCAGACAGAAAGAGAGCAAGCACAGGGCAAGGTCAGAGTAGGGACACAATACATTTCTGTTGACTGAATTCGGTGTGGTGACTTGTATAATTGAGGCGTGTGCAAAGTGCAGTGGGAGAGAGGAGGGACTGGCTATCTCTGCCTGGAGGGGGTGGGAGGGTTCAAAGAGCAAGTGGAGACCTGCTCTCAAATGATTAGTACAACAAAGGGCCTGTTAAGTAACTTATTTTTCTCTGAAATCTATTAGCATACAACAATAGTCTTTGGAACCCATCACTTTCCTATGAATATTTGTCTTGAAAATTTTGCAAATTCACATGTCTATCCCTCTTTTTTTTTATTTATTAATTATGTTATAACATTAATTAGTTTTCTTAAGGGTGTATGACAGACACCATTCCTCTGCCCCCAATAAACTTTTCCCTTGCCAACAGAACACCAGTTTTACTCAAGATGACAAGGTGCCCAGCCCTGCGGGGGTGGAACTGTGATTGGTCTAAGTCTCTCATGGCTCTTCCATGAACATTCACTGGATGATCACTTTCCCAGACTCTTTTGCAGCTAAGGACTGACATGTGACCCAGTTTTGATTAATACCGTTCTGGTCAATTAGATCTATGTAAGTCAGCTGGGAGGATTTCTGGGATATTTTTGTTCCCTCATTGATAAAATGGCATACTGATTCCAGGAAAAGGATTCTTTGCTATTCTACATCCTTATCCCTTTGCCACCTTTCTACCTATAAATACTGTTGTGACGTCCAGAGGTGTGGGGTCATCTTGCAGCCATGAAGCAAAGAGTAGAAAAATCAATGACCTACATACATATAGAGGGTGAAAACCTGGAAGAATGGAAAAGTATCTGGCCTCTTGATAACACCACTGAGCTTCTGTTCTCACTTCAGAGTGCTTATATCTAGACTCCTGTTAAGTGAGGTAATCGAACATCTGTATGGCTTAAGCTACTATCAGCCAGGTTACTTGCAGCCAAATATATCCTAAATTATATAGTTTTCTCCAGAAAGAGGCCTACCTTTCATCTTCCCAGAATTATGAAGCTCTAAAACTGTTAACAAAGTGGTAGTCTCCGTCCAACTGGCCACACGAAGATTCAAGATAATGTTTCCCCAATCCTGGAAGCAGAAAATTTTCTTTCTCCAATTCTCCCTTCCCAGTGATGACTCTTCCTTGGCTGAGAGGAGATGTTTGCTCTCCTGATTTCATGCCTCCAAATATCGCCCATTGCTTCATCGCCCTTTGCATTTGGCCAAATCTTTTGCTCATGTTGGTCTCTCTGGAGGGCCTGGCTAGTTGGGAAAGTGGAACTTGTCAAAAATCAGAGTCAGAGTCTCCTTGGCAATTGCAAAGGTAAGCTGTCACCAGCCCTGTCAACAGTCACAGCAGAAAGAGAGCTATTTATTCATGTAAGACCTTTATGAGTCACAGTCTAAACATTCTATGAACCCTTCTCTGGCAAGTCATACCCTGCCCCAGTCTCTGGAGAGAGTGCTTCCCACCCAGTGCCACTTCAACATAACAGTCTCTTGGCTTGTGGCTGTCTAATCTTTGGGCTGCACAAGTGGTCATATTATTAATGACTCTGAGTCATCGTGTAGGGCATTCCTTCTGGAGTGTGTGTGTGTGTGTGTGTGTGTGTGTGTGTGAATGTAAAGACTAGGAGTAGGATAGGGGTCTACTGTGTCCCAGACAATATATGAGACTTCCTGCGCTTATGCCTCTGCCTTACTGTATACCCTTCAAAATACAACCTATTCCTTTCATGACAAGGGTTCAAGTCTCTCTACCTCTTGGTGTCCAGCCTTTTTAGCACCCTCTTGTTTGTCAGTGTCAATTAGAACTCAGAGAATTTAACCATACCTAGGAAGGTCTGCCCCGCACTGAGAGTGAGGGGGATAGAACAGAGGAGCTCTGACCTTTTTTTTATTTTAGATAGGTCTTTAATTAGAATGTTTCATCTTTTTGTAATCTTCTGCTCAGTCTCAACTTATACAGTGAATATGACTATTCCCTTTGGAGTAAGAAAATGCTCAAGCCTTGATGACACAGTTTATGGAAAGTTTCACTCTTTTACCAATTCTTCACTGTGGATGGAGTTGAGTTGTCACTTCTTTCAGGAAGTCTTCCCTGATCTCATTAAATGGTGTTCCATTTATGAGTCTCTGGAACACCTGCAACTTCCTTGAGGAAACTGCTTATCATATTGGCAATTCCCTATTCTCAGGTCAGTCACCCCATGGGATGGCAAGGTCTACAAAAGCAGGCTTGATGTCATGTTGCCAGCATCCAGAACATCCTCTGACATACAGTGGGCACCACAAGTAACACGTATTGAGTGAATGAGGTATAGGGAAGGGACCGTCTTCCACAACTGGGCAGACACCAAAACTGGCCATAAGACCCCTAAACCTGGAAGAAAGAATGGGGGACAGGACTGACCAGAGGGATGTTTCTGATGTTCAATTCATCCGTGTCCATGAAAATATCAACCCCTTGAGGACATGGGCCACGGCTCACACTTTCTGTCCAAGAAAAGGGAGTCTAATCATCCCTCCCACCAAGGGGCCATCAGAGCATCGCCCAGGTGATTGCATAACAACCGCAAGACCTTGAGTAAAATGTTGCAAGGACACTGGGACCGACAGGCTTCCTCCAGAGCCCTGGGGTGAACACTGTAGAACACAGGTAAATAGGCATCAGTACGGAAGACTTCTCAATAGGCACAGACATTATTCAATGAAGGAGAAACCTCAAATTCTGTCCTGAAACACCATTACTTGTCAGTGGAAGGGCCAGGTTTGTGAGGAACCTGGTATTGTGCTGCTACTCTGGGTCTTCCAGCCTGACCTCAGAAATCTTGCCCCTACCTTGAATTCCTAACACCAGTAAGGGAATCCCACCTAGGCGCAGGGGGCCAGAGTCAGTGGAGGGAGAGAGGGTACCCCAAGTCTTTGTTAAGAAGCCCCAGGTGGGAGAAATGACAGCAGCCAAGAAAATTTTCTGGTTATCAGTTAGACCACACAAGCCTTTCAGAACCCTGCCAGGGGGAAAAAGAAATGTGGACAGAGAAAGTTCAGGAGCCCGGCGGTGGGCGGGGGGGGGAATACCGAGAGAAAACCAAGGAGTCAGAAATGACTTGTCCAGCCTCTGTTTTCTATTTGGCCAAGAGTCAGTCACACTATATTCCTGAACCCCAGCTTCTTCATCTATAAGAAGGAAAAAATAGGTCCTAATATTGCAGGCCTGCCATAGAGGTTAAAGAAGATTGCTTGTTCACAGTCCCTGATCCATAGTAAGTGTTCAACACATGCAAATATTATCACCACCTAAGTAGGGGCTGAGGACCAGAGTCAGTTTCCCTCCCTGTTACAATGTAATCTCCTCACCTGAATGTTTGTCCCCAGGCTGGTGTGTTCCGGGAATCCAGGCTTTACCTGGCTGTCTTCCAATGCTGAATATGCCACCTGAACAGCTGTCCCACCCCCTGCCTGTAGCTAACACCTGGTGCCGTCACATACCATGTATCCTCTTTGCCATAAATTTGGGTCATATATATCTACCTGAACTAATCTAGAACCACCTTCACCGGGATCTTGACCTTCTCCAGATCCAATGCAGCTTTTCAGTTTCTATATAATCTGCATCCCTCCTGACCTCACTGGGCTCGGATGAATGACTCCAAGCAGCTACCATGGACTTTGGTACAGGTTTATCTGTGACTCTCCTGGCTTTCTGCTTCCTTGATAGAAAGCCCTTTCCAGGTGCTCAATTCCCCCAGCCAAGGTCACAGCCAATCAGCCAGCTGGCTTCCTGGTTGAATGGCCAAAGGCCTGGGTTCAGACACTGGGCACAGAGGCAGTGCCCAGGAAAAGTGTATGGAATCCAGTGGTCTTGTGCTTCATGTCCATCTCCAACCCATCACTGGATGGTGCTAAGACCCTACCCCCAACAAAGCTAACGCACCATAGGAAGCTGCCATCTGCTTCAGACCCAAGGAGAAGGAAATTGCTCTTTGACAGACAGATGTGAGTGTGGGAGTGAATCAGAAAACGATTAGTTCCCCTGATCTGAAAAACCGTTTCAACATAAAATGCACGCTATCTGAAGAATATCCCAACCAAGTTTCAGAGTGCAGCTCACACTAAATAACTTCACTCCCTGGGACCGTGATACAAAGCAGAGGAGAGAAACTCGGCTGAGCACCCACTTTGTGCTGCCGCTTTCTCGTGTCATCCGTACAGCAGCTGGAAACCTTGACGGTGCCATTTCTCAGGTGAGCTGCGAAACTCAGATGGAACCAGTGACTTCCCCTAACAGTCACACATCAAATGGCCGGGCCTCGATTCAAGTCCAGGGTCTCAGCACTCTCCCCCAGTACTAGCCATTAAAATGCAAACCCCAGCTTCCGGAGGGGGAGATGTCACGGAGATATAATGCCTCTCCTTGGCAGCCACTCCACCCATCTCCTGGCCAGCCAGCGAGCGATGGGGCTTTATTCTTTTCAAAGCCCTTCCCAACCCATGTACTCCTACCTAGAAAAGACAGCTTAGTCTAGCACAGTCATTAAAGCTGATTCTAGAGCCAGGCAGCCTGGGTTCAAATCCTGGCTCTACCACTTGCCAGCTGTGTGACACTGAGCAAGGTGTTTAGCCTTCCTATACCTCAGTGACCTCATCTATAAAATGGGGCAATAATAATAATCTATCTCACAGGTTGTTGTAAAGCTCAATGGAGTCCATACACGCGCCGACACATAGTAAGGACTCAGGTTTTAGTAACTGTTATTACAAGTCAATTTTAGAACACCTTCGATGAGGTTTTGTTTTTTTTTCAATCATTGGTCAAATGAAGGAAGTGAGGCAGAGAACAGTTATTCTCACACCTGTGGGTCACACAGCTCATCAGAGACCAGACTAAACTGAGGAGAAAAGGTGCCTGGTTCCTCATCCAGGGCTTTCTCTCCTCCTGCTCACTGAACCCAGAGGCAGAAGCAGCAGTTAAGCTGTTGAAACAAAGCATAATCTCCTCGCCCCGGTCCCGCACCCTGCCCTGTCACATGAACCGCAGTGAAGTCACCACAAACATTCACTTATTTATAAACCTACACCATTACCCTCTTCACTTAAAAGCCTCTTGGAAACTTGCTGGTTAAAAGCATTTCAGAGTCTGTCAGGGAAACAAGCTCCCACTGACATCTTGTCTCCATATGTCTTTGAGAACTTGTTCAGACCCCCCTAATCCCTCACCCAGGGACCTTCCCTGCTCTCCATTCTTCTAAGGTTTCCACAGTTGGGCGTGGGTCCGCTCTGAAAGCTCTCCCTTTTGAAAAATTCCCTTGCTTTGAGTCATGGCAAAATCGGAGGAAACGAAGGCTGCCAAAGGTTTGAACATTTACATAAGCTCTTAATCAGCCCTCCGGTTCCTTACAGCAGGAGGTAGCGATTGCACTGCCGTCCAGGCAACGGAGTGGGGTCTTGGGGTCTGCTGTGTTGACTGAGAGGACACGGAGGGACCATGGAAAACTGCTCTGTGGATGAGGCTTGAGCCTTGGGAACAGGTGCCAGCTTCTCCATTTCTAAGAGTCTACTCTTGATGTCGAACACAGGTTTAGCTGCCTGCCAATCAAAAGCCAATAATCAAGAGACAGGGGCTGGTAGGAGGAAAGTAGGTTTATTCAAGAGATAGCAGCTTGAGAAGAGGGCAGACTCTCTTGTAGCAAAGATCATCTTAACAATTGGGCACAGACAGGAGTTTCGGAAGGAGGAAGAAAACAAACAACAGAGAAATCAAAAGGAGGGGGTTGAGAGTTCTTCCTTGAGGGGATTCCATGTAAGCCAAGACAGTCCATTCCGCTAAGTGGCTGAAGGTCAGCAAATCTGGGGGTAGAACATTTGAAGGTTGGAGTTTGCTTCTTCTGGAGGTAGTTCCTAACTCTTAAGCAAACAGGCTGTGTATCTGCAGTCCCATATTCGTTAACGGGTCTTTATTTACAGAAATAATGTAACAGGAACGGTGGAGTGGGTTATACTCTTACAGTGCGTTCTTGTTTATTCATTCCTTTAGTAAATATTTATTGGTTTGCTTTTTATGGGGACCATACTAAGTGCTGGAGGTATATGTAGAGCAGATAGGACCTCTGGCTGCATGAATCTGGGTGGGATAGCAGATGCTAATCAAAACAAATGACACTATGAGCAGGTGTGGCAGGGTGACAGAAACTTGACCATGTCTGAAGTCAGGGAAGGTTTCCTCTGGTAAATGACACTTCACCTGTGATCTGAAAGTTTTGGAGTGGAACTTTCTAGGCAGTGTATGTACAAACAGGATAGATGAAGTAAAGAAAGAGCCAGAATGACAAAGACAGGGGATGAAGGCAGTGAATCAGGAACATCTTTATTCTAGAACAATGGGAAGCCTCTGACGGAGTGTAACCGGTGTCCAAGGGCCTCATCCTCCTGGTCATTGTAAGATCGTCTCCCTTATGTTAAGGTTATTTCTCTTTAACCTTATACCAACTGCCATAATAGCTACCATTGTTAAGTGCCATGTGTTTTCAACTATTTACTTCACATGAATTATCTCATTGAGTCCTACTCAAACCCTGTAACGAATGCACTATCATTATACCCGTTTTACAGAACAGAAGAGTGAGGCCCAAAGAGGGCAATTAATCCCAAACTGACACAGATGAGATTAGAATCCAGGTTTCTCTGATTGCAGGTCCAAGCTTTTAACCACTGAATACTGCAAGTTCCCTGGGGGAAGCTGCTGGGTCTTTCTCATTCTGCCTGGTTTGCCAGCCGTGCCTGGCCAGCACTGGAGTTCATTCACGTGAGTGGAACTGCTTGCTTCTCCAAGCCTTCTGTCCATCATTCCCTACCCGGCTGACGCTTCTATGCCGCTTAGTGCACACAGGGTACAGTGGAAGCATGTTACACGTATTACCTCAATTTAATCTTTATCACAACCTGATATTTCTTCCTCTCCATTTTACAGATAAGCAATGTGAGTTACAGGAAGTCTGATAGCTTGGCAGAAGCCACACAGTAATAAGTGGCCCAGCGAGGATTCTAACCCAGGCAGGCTGGGGCCCCACCCCTACAGATGAGTATTCCTCTCGCTATCCGGCCACATGGACCTCCGCTGCATTCTTGGGAAACAAGCATTCCAGCTTTCGCAAAAGCCAACTTCTCTTCCTGTGCATTCCTTCACCCCACAGCCTAACTTCATCTTCCCTTGGGCTCCCTCCTGTCCGTCCTCCAGGACTGAGTCGGAGTCCACTACCAAAACCGGGTATTTCAACTGCTGGTTCACTCGTCTACCTCCCACGTGGGGCAGGGCCCCAGCTGCCCAGGCATTAGCATGCCCACTGTGCCTGAGACCTGGCAGGGGCTCTGTCATTACAAAATGAGTCAATAAATACATAAGTGAGTGAATACTGAATAATTTTCTTTTGTACCTCATTGTGCTTGGCACCTAGCAGGCCTCATTTACTATTACTGGATGAATAACTGAATATATAGTCTGATTCCAGAATTTATTTTCTCCTTCTGTTTTTTTTATTTTTATTTTGTTTTTCTCCCTCTTTGTTTATAAAACCTGAAGAAAGATGACGGAAGTATAAAGATCAAGAATGAGGCAGCTGGTTTACAGGAAGAGTAAAGGAAAGTGAGAATTCAGCAATTTTCATCCAGGTCCAACGTGAAAAATAATCTATATCCTGAAGTCCCAGACCCTTTAGGCATTTGAGCTGCCTAAGCCTTGGCCTCCCACACTTATCCCGGCTTGTCCCTCCTGGAGCTTAGATCCCGCAGCAGCTGGCCCAGGGCTCTGGCCCAGAATGCCCAAGGCCCCAAAAGGAGCGCGGAAGCTGGCGTGAGCTGTGATTGTTCCTGAGCTGCGGGGACAGTGGCTGTTCTGGGCACTTCAGGAAGTACTTGTTCCAAGAGGCCCTTCCAGCTATTGTTGTTCGGGCCAAGCCTGCTGGGCTGGCACCAGGACAGGCTGCTCCCTCAGAGCCAAGGGTGTGTCCAGGGAACTGGAGGCAGGAAGGTGAAAGGCTGGGGTCAACAAGAGGGACTCAAACCAGGAACAGGTCTTGGGCTTAAGCTTCTTCTTTTTTCAGGCCCTTAGTGCCAGGAGCTGCCTGCTTCTAGGTTTAGTTCCGTCTCCTCCAGCTATGCACAGCACTGATGAGGGATAAGGCAGATGCTAGCAGCGATGCCTGGCTGGGCCAGCAAGAACTACCTGATGCCATAGAAGAAGCACAGGTGCAGGCTTGGATGCCGGCTCTGCCCATTCCTGTGCCCTTGGACACTTCTGAACCTCCTCTTCATCTTCCTCTTCCATAAAGGGGAATCTGAACCAGCTTGAGGGGCTATGAGCTGAGCTAAGATTAACGACCTGTCAGGAACACAATGGCACTGGGAAAATGCTCGTTTCCTCCTTGTCCTGAGCAGCTGGACAGGAGCAGGCAGTATGGGGACGCGGTTGGGCAGCAGATGTCACGTTTCACTGCATTCCTCCCTATCACATGCTGCTGGCCTGGGCGCTATGCCCACTGCAGCCAGAATTCTCCTGACAGCTGCCCGACTTCCCTGCTTGGCCTTGCCCATGACTCCTGTTTGAACCAAGAAAAGCCTCTGCTCTGCTCCAGTCACAAAAAATAACAAGAATGATGCAAGAGGCATCGCTCACAGCCACCAGCCCCAGAGAAAGTCTGGCTTCCAGATCTCTACCCCAAATCCATGCCAAGATAACAAATTAATGTCCTCCTGTTCCCATAAATCCTGGGTAACTCCCATGCCACTGCTCCACCTGGCAACAGCTCTGCCACCTCCTAATCTTGTGACCAAGGCCACCAATCCAGCCTCTGAGGCACAAAATTGGCTGGAGGCAGGGAAACAGTTTCCAAGCACCTAGACCCTGCAACCTGACCTTTCATAAAACTAATAACAGTGATGCTTAGTGAATACAATGTGCCTGCACTGTTCTAAACCCATTTAATTTTCACCAACATTTTTTGAGGTACTAACTGTTTATATCCCCGTTTTACAAAAGAAGAAACTGAGTCTCAGGCAGTGAGGTCTGCATTGTGGCAGTGTGAGACATTCCTACTTTCTCGCCCCCCTTTCTAATAACAAGTCCAGCCTCAAATAAAAGTGCCTCAGCGGGAGCTGTGAGACCCAGCACCATAAGCTAAGGGACCCGGGAGGACTCTCATTCACCTGTGCACCCAAAAATAGGCAGAGACAAAAAATAGGCAGAGATACCTGAATCTCTGGCAGTTTAGTCGATGGCCCAAGGCCACAGAATGGATGAGTTGCAGGTAAAACTTAAACCCACTCCTGCAGCTGCCAAGTCGTATATTTTTTGTGTCCTCACCATGCCACTGACTCCCAAACCAAATGAAACTGAAAGCCTGGACCCTGCCAGAGTGACACCATAAAACAGAATTGTCCCCAGAAAACTTAACTCCTACCACCCCAAACTAAGTTCGATGAGCAAAGCCGTGGCCTGGGTGCTCCTCAAAGGGAGAAAAGCAGAAAGCGTGATCAGTCCTCTCTGCCACCTGCTAGGAGCGTGACCCTGGACCTGTCGCTGTGGCTTCGGGCAGACCCCTCCCAGGAAACAGCCGTCATCTGTGGAGCATGTCCTCAGTGCCAGGCGCGGGTCTGAGCATTTTGTATAGTCACAAAATAATCGCAGCTCTTTGCCAGGCTCTGCGATGAGAACTTTGCCCTGTATAATCTCATTTTATCCACAGAACAGCCCTATGAGACAGATAAAACTATCCTCTCCCCCTTCTAGGACTCAGATCAGTGATGCAAATTTAACCCCAAGTCACGCAGCTAATAGGTGGGATTCAAATTCAACTTGTCTGACACCAAAAGCCATACTTTTCTATGACTGGATGACTTATAACGCCTCCTCCACCACAAGCAGGGACAGAGGCCAGGAACAGGCAATGCTGTTTTTCGCTCATCCCACTGCCTGTCCATCTATAATTGCTTTTTTTACCCTTCCAATCATCAATCACAGTGTGACTTAAACAGGTCAGGGAGAGGGGTCCCCAGGTGCCCATGCGTGGCCACAGCAGCCCACTGCCCACAGAGTCCTTCCTGTGGGCTTTATGTCGACATCTGGCAAAACCTTATCTTTGAAAACAGACTGACCCACTTGGGGGAGGGGGCCCCCATGATTCATTTCGTCACAGCCCCAAGGCTAAACTGGTGGCCTGGCAGCTCCAATATCTTCTCTGAGCTGAAAAGCCAACTCCAAGAGCTCAGTTGGACAGGTTGGGAAACCTGAGAACCACACAAACATCAGGGAAAATTCTGCCAGCGGTTGCCTGTGTTGAAAGAGCTATATGGCCCAGAGTTCCTTCTCCCTTGGATAACTTACAAGCTGCCCCCTTTCCTGTCCCCTCTTCGTCCACAGCCAAGTAAACCAAGAAACTGTAAGAAGCTGGCCTAAGGAAGCTGGCTTTTCCAGGAAGGGGGAGGGGAGGTCCAAGTCCAGGAGTCATTTGTCTCAGGGCGGAAGGTCATTCAGAAGTCACTGACCCGCACGCCAGGGCAGGTCTCACTGGCCCGGGCACAAATCCTCCTAATCCTCTGCGCTGTACTGCCGGCCCCAGCTGACTGCAGACAGAACAGGGGTGGAATTCCTCCCAGTCAGAGGAAAGGTATCCAGCATGACTCAGTCTGGGAGAGCAGTTCTCAGAGGAACCATTCAGAAGCCGCCAGAATTTGAACTGAAGACACTTCCAGTAAGAATACCTTTCTGTGAGGTTGCTCTCAGCCACCAAGTTCAGCCACTAAGTTCAGCCCATTATGCTCTTGTGCTTCACTCCCCGAAAACAGCCTCTAACGTTCATTTAGAGGTTACCAGCTGAATTTCAAAGAAGCAGTCATTTCTGGGACAAAACCATTTTCACAAACATGGCAGACAGAGCAAGGATTCCATTCCTTGCCCACAGGAGGACGCCCCTTGACCCCATACTGTGTGCTTTGGGCTGGACTGGTCACCAAGGGTATGGTCAACTATACTTCGACATGTCTAGATATCGCCGGGTACATGTCCACTGCCCTGTAGTCACACTTATGTAGCTTTATTCCTAGGCCCTGGAGGGACAGCTGGCTTTGGCGCCACAAGGGTTTGATTTCAAATCCCAGCTCAGCCACTTTATTTCTTCACAATCCAAAACAAGCCCCCTACACTTCCTGGGTCTTGGTTTTCCCATCTGCAAAACGGGGCTAGCATTACCTCTTTTGAAAAATCATTATAAAGCTCAAAAGAGATAATGTCTGGAAAAAGCAACTGGCCCATAGTAGGTACTTAACCGATGGATGCCAGAGGATGAGGACACTACAGGCCATACCTCATAAGACCCCCATAAGGACTCATTAAGATCATTCTTTTAAACTATTTACAACAGTGCCAAGAACATAATTAATGCACAATATACAATTGTGTTTTTATAACCTGACCATTAAACATTTCTGGACCATTCGTATTCCTAAAGTTTCCATTTTTGCCACTCTTACCCCTCCCAAAAAAAGGTAGGACAAGAATAATACCATTCAGAAGGAAATTTTTCTGAAGTTTTTTGAAGAAAAGTAAAGCATGTGGATTTATGAGACTGATTAGGCACTAGACATAAATTCTCATTCAGCCCCCATGATGCCTTTTGCCGTAAACACTTTCCTCACTGGAGGGTAAGTAGAGGAGTGGTTAGGAACAGATCAAGTCTGTGCTCTGGTTTGGCCACTTGGCTGTGTGATCTAGGGCAAGTGGCTTGACCTCTCTGGACCGATTTCTTTGTCCAGTGCAATGAGAATAGTGACACCTGCAATGCGATCATGAAGATTGAGTGAATTAATACACACCAAGCAGTAAGAAGAGTGTTAGGCACACAGTAAGCACTTAATGCGTAATGGCTACCATCATCTTTTACAGAGCCTGAAACAGAGGTTGGAGGAGGTTGGTTAACGTATCCAAGCTCACACGCTGCTGGTAAGTGCAAAAGCAAAATTTAACTCCCAGTCAAACCGACCTCAAAGTCCCTGGGATGTTTATCCCACTACTCCCTATCACATACATGGTAAGAAAACACTCAAGACCTTTCCGAGTCAGAAAAGATGAGGCCAAGAAAGTGGAGTCTGGGTGTTAGTGGTGGTATCTCTGGCAGAAGTAAGAAAGAAAAAGGGAGCTGGTTTGGGGAGAAAGATGCTCAGTTACATTATGGCAGCAGAAGTTAACTCTGCAAATAAAACAACATTTTAGGCCACAGTGCTGCTTGTGAGTACAGCTGGCATTCAAACTGGTTTGAAACCCCCCTGTGGGAGAGTTCCAGGCGCTCTGTTTAAATTTGGGGCAGGGGAGGGAGGTCCTGGCAGCTGTGTGTTTCTGTGGAGCTGGTGTTCCTGCGCACAGACTCTCCCTGGGGTCCAGCCCTCTGGGAGGCATCGCCCCAAAGCACTAAAGCAAACACTCTCATGCCTTTCTGCCAAGCCCAATGCCTTCAGTTCACAGAACGTGAAATCCTGGCGCAGGGAAACAAAGCAAATGTGTGGAAAGGCAGCCGGCTGGGAGGCCAGGGTGGGGCAGGGCATTCAAAGGCTTCATGTGACTATCATCGGCGCTGGGATTAGCGGTGATTAATTTTTCTTTTGAGTGTTTGCTTGAACTTTGGGCACATATTGCTTTGGTGATTAGCATAGCTATTGAAACAAAACAGCTCAAAAACTGCATGTGGTCACCTCTGGGCTGTGGGATTACTGGTGATTGTGTCGCTGCTTCTTTGTGTGTTTTCTGTTTTCCTACATTTTCTGCTTTGAACGGGTAATGCTTTTGGATCTAACAGAAAAAAGAACAAACATTACTAAAAGTCAAACAGGACCGATTTCCCGTGAGTGTGAGCTCTAACCACCTAGGCCGCCCTGGCTCCTGTCAAGACATGCCGAAAGTGGAATTAGCTAACGGCCGCCCTCAGTGAAGAGAAGTTAAGAGAAAAACCTGCAAGAGGGGGTGGCTGGTCTCCCAGGGGCATGGAGCACAGGTCAGTCATTCTGTTACCCAACTCACGGGGTTCACACTTGAGAACCACGTCGAGAAGATGTGGTCGTCACAAGGCAGTTTTATTTACTTGCAGCAAGTGAAGGAGACAGGGGATTCATATCCAAAGCTCTGCCTCCCAGAAGGAAGGCTTAGCTGTTGCTTACATAGACTATTTGTTTAATTACATGTTGATTTATTCTTTGTGGTTGGCTACATTTACCAGGTTGGGTTCCTATCAAGCTCACCCTGTTTACAGCTGATCTGAAAAATACTGTGCTACATGATAATGTTTAGCAAGAATGGCATTTAGCAAGAATGGCATTTAGTAATACGAATGGCCTAGACCTTGAGACCCTTGTCCTATCTAACAATTCCACCAGCACTACCAAATTGAGAGGTAGGTATATTTTGTTGTTGTTGCTGTTCTACTGACTAGCTTGATTAATTTTTACCAAATTAAAAAAAAAGTGTTTCCACGCAATCAAAATTCATGTTCTGTCAAGGAGCTCTGTTCTTCAAGGCAATGTTTAAGTTCCTTAGAGAAATCTTTAAGGGCTGTTGATTCAAATGCAAATATATAGGAACTCATGGGGATATAATTTCTGCCAGGAAAGAAGAGCCTGGGCCAAGGCCAATGGTCTCGTTTTGTGTGTGTGTTTCTTCTCTGAAAAGAAAAAAACAGAGGAGAGGAGGGGGTGGAGAGGGAGAAAGGAAAGGAGGGAAAGAAGGAAGGAAGGAAGGAAGGAAGGAAGGAAGGAAGGAAGGAAGGAAGGAAGGAAGGAAGGGAGGGAGGAAGGGAGGGAAAGGAAGGAAAAGGAAGAGTGGGGGGAAGAAGTAAGCTATGAAAAGTAAGGAGAGTAGTGTTGACAATTAGAATGCAATGGTATTAATATCTAGGACAAAAGGGATCAAACAATGGCTCTTCCCACCCCGCCCCCTCATTTCCAAGATGGAAAAACTAGCCCAGAAAAGTTAAGTAATTTGTCCATTTTAAACAGTTGTACGATGATAGAAGCAAGATCAGAAGCCAAAATTCTCAGTTCCAGACCTGGACCACTTTAAAGTTTATATACTCTGCCTTCAGGTGCAGGTGGGTGTGACCTACCCTGTTTATCACAAAGGGCTTGATGTTTAAGGGATTAAGCCTGAGGATGATGCCTTGGGAGTGTTCCTTCAAAAACAGTTCTCTTGCCCTGGCTGGTGTGGCTCAGTGAATTGAACACCAGACTGTGAAGCAAAGGGTCACTGGTTCAATTCCTAGTCAGGGCACATGCCTGGGTTTCAGACCAGGTCCCCAGTAGGGGGCATGTAAGAGGCAACCATACACTGATGTCTCTCTCCCTCTTTCTCCTTCCCTTCCCCTCTCTTTAAAAATAAATAAACACAATCTTTTTAAAAACACCAGGTCTCTCAAAAGAGGTAGATCAAACAAGGCTGGTGGAAAGAGGGGTCTGTATCAGCTCTCTGACTCAAATTGGTTTAAGCAAGAAAGGGAATTTTGTTGAAAGTGCCATGGTGTGGCCACCTTCAAAGGAGGCTGTCTGCCAGTGGCTAAATTAAATCGCAGAAGGTCCAGTTTCTCTCTACCTCCTTGCTCTGCCTGTGGTAGTGGCATTGTCTTTGTGGCCCTAACTCAGAAACCCTCAGCACATCCCTTCCCTTCCCTGGACCACAACTCCCTGGTGGGGGTGGTCACTGAATGAACTCTAAGTGCCCTCCTGTCTCTAACAGTATCTCTGAAAAGGTGGCCCACAGTCATCTTCATTGGGATGGCCACTCAGAGTGTTTGTTAAACCCTGCTATTCCTACTACATCCCAGCTCAACTCCCACCAAATCACAACCTTGGAGGAGCCCAGGAATCTGTGGTTTCAACCAGCTTGCCCAGAAGGGCCTTGTGTCCACTGAAGTTTGATAAACATTTGTTGGAGAGGCAAGAGAGCCTAGAACAAAGAGCAACCGGAGGCTGGTGAGCCCCACTCTGCCCATGTTAAGAATGGTTTTTACATTTTTAAAGAGTTGTCCAACAAAATACTCACACAAAGAAGAATATGAAACAGAGACCTTACATGGCTCACAAAGGCAAAAATATTTACTACCTGGCTCCTTACAGAACATGTTTGCCAATCCCTGGCCTGGAATAATGAGGTCATTGGATGGTGAAAACAAAGGCAGGGGGTGGATTTAATCAGTTTACAGGCCCGAGGAGGCCAAGAATTCCTGGGAGCAGGAGTTTTCAGTGTTCCATCAGCTCCATGGAGAATCAAGCAAATAAAAAAATAAAATGTGCTCAAGTTCTGGAACTTTGTTTAAAAAACGTCTCTTCCAGGGGACCTCCTGCAGCCTCTGGGTGGGCTGCCCGATGTCTAATATTGCCATAAGGGCCAGCAGGGGTAAAGGCTCAGGAAAGACAGAGTCAGCGGCAGTCCCCGATCAGAAAGCCACCAGCCAGGTCTCCTTTGTACTGCGGGGACCATTTGGAGACCAGCTGGTTATGGCTCCTTTCTACTCCTTCTCTCCAGCTGCGGGGCAAACACAATCAGCTAAGGATGGGGCTCTCAGAGAGTCATCCTGGGTCAAGAGGTAATTTCCCAGGGACTTGACCAGGAAGAGATCCCAGTCCTTTTCAGATACCGGGCAAGACAGCTTCTATGTTAGGAGCAAGAGTAGGCACACCCATGTCTTTGAGAGTTGGACAGACCTAAGGTCTTGTTCAGCCCTTGAACTTAATCACTGTGACTTTAGACCTGCACGGACTAAGATGGTAGCCACTAGCCCCATGTGGCTACTTTTATTTAAGGTCATCAAAATTACATAAAATTTAAACTTGTTACTCTGTCATAGTAGTCACAGTAGTAGTCACTAGTCAACTCCCCACACGTGGCTAACGGCTGTCCTGTCTGACTGGGCAGATGCAGAACATTGCCGCCATCACAGAGAAAGCGCTGCTGGACGACTCTGCTGCAAGCCAATCTCTGCCAAGCGTTTCAAATCCCCTCTCAGGCTTTCGTCCCGCCACCCTATGGCCTCAGTATTCTAGGCTCCATTGCCTTGGTGTTTATCAAACTTCAACCCAAGCCTCAACTGGCTCATTTGTAAGATGGGCATAATAGCATGGCAGGGCTGCTGTGAGAATTGCAGGAGACAGACAGGGAGCACAAAGCCTGGCCCCTAGGAAGTGCTCAACCAATGGCTCTCATTGTGATTGTGTATAAAATCTCATGCTCATTATTATTGCTAATACTCTCCCATCTTCCTCTCAGCCAGGGGTTCCCGAACTCTAACAGGCATAAACCCCAGCTGCTGGGAGGGTCCCCATTCAGATGCCCAATTCAGTAGGCCAGGGAGCCTGATCATTTGCATTTTTCACAAGTTCCCAAGTCCTGTTGTTGTGGCAGGGCTGAGAACCACACTTTGAGAAGTGCTCTTCTACACAGCTCTTCCTAAGCCATCGCTGCCTGGTTGGCGGGGGAGTTGCTTTGTGTGTGTGAGTGAATGTTGTCCTTTTCTAAACATATCATGCTAAGTTATCCACCTGCCCTCTACCCCAGAGATCCCCTTCCTCCGCCGCTTCCCTAGCCCCAGATCAGACTCTGGCGAACATGGCCGTCAGCTTTCTTCCAACTTTCTACCTCCGGCTTTGTCACTCATCTCTCTGGGCCGCCTGCCTCCCACATTTTGTTTATTGTTTGTTTGCCATAGCACAACAGTTATTTGTTCCCCTGTCTGCGTCTCCTGAAGTGTATGAGATGTTCCACTGCTGGCACCTAAGGCCAATTTCTGCAGTGCGTCGATAATGTTTAGGTGGTACTCAGAGAAACAAACAGCAGGGAACCGCAACATGAGGAAGTTGTTACTTTCAATTTTTTCCAAACTTGGATTACATCAGGGAGAGAGCCCCAGCCTGGAGCCTGTGTGCCTTCACCTCTCGCTAACAGCCTTCCAGCTCAGGGCCTGAGTCAGGTTATGTGATCATCATCATCATCACCACCATCAAAACAGTGGCAGCTTCAATTCCAATAGCGCTTTCTGTGTGCCTGGCAGTGTTCTAAGGGCTGTCCCTGCACTCCCTACACTTATCACTGACTAAGCAACGAGAATTCAGTCAATCCTCACAAGCCTATGAAGTAGCTAAAATTATGGCTCCCGGATGAAGAAACTGAGTCACAGAGAGGTTATGTGACTCACCCATGGTCACACAGCAGGAAAGTGGGAGAAGCAGGGTTTTGGTCTAGGCAAAGTAGCAAAGTGTGGCCTTAACCACGGTGGTACCGGGCTGGAGTTTAACGAGGTGGTTTTGTCTTACCCTTGTCTTCTATTTTGGACAAATATATTAATTTTCTATTTAGATGGTGATAAAATAAATCTCTTTTTTATGTTCTATGTCAGTTATACCTCAACTTAAATAAATGATAGATAGAAGAAAGATTGGTTTAAGTGGGATTAATGTATGGCCCAAGAGTGAGGCAAGCAGAAATGTTTAGCGCATATGAGGAGAGATGGCTCTCGGATGCTACAGCAGCTGCTAGGGTGGTACGCACAGACTGAGGTTTGGGGTGACTGGTCCAAGCTGGCCGTGAGCGTCCCAGGGGCAGGGTCCTGTTGGTGTCAGTCAGGGTCCAGCCGGGGAACAGATGGTACACTCAGCAGCTTCATTGGAAAGAGTGTAATGAAGGCAGTGTTCACAGAGGTGCGGGGAGGTGGGAGGTAATGACATGCCGGGGACTGGCTGCAGAGGGAGGCTATTACCACCCTGGAAGGAACGAGGGGAGAAAATGGTATTACCAGATTATGGTGAGAGCGGAAGCCAGCTGTAGCGGTGGAAGGGAGGTCAGCAGACAGAAATTGTAGCCAAAGGGGAACCAGCTACGGGGGTGGGGGGCGGGGACCTGCTTCCCTTCTGACCTGTGATATCCATCCTGCCGCTCCTGTCATGGACAGACTCCAAGTGGAGGCCAGAGGGCAAAGAGCCCGGTGATGCCGTCAGTAAAGGTCAGCCTCCCAGACACAGAGCAGGGCAGAGGAAAGCGGCCTGCAGAGAATAATCAGCACGGCCTGATACGTGGGGCAGTGTGGTACACAGAGGGAGTTGCTCTGAACTGAACTGAACCAAGTGGAGAAATGGATTTTCGGTAAAGGGTGCTGTGTGGTCAAGGCAACTGGACCATGGACCTCTGGGGTTTCACTTCCAGCTTATCGGGGTGAGTGAATCATCAGCTTTCGGTGACCTCTCGGGGCTTGAGTCACACACATGCAGGAGGAGCTGAGCTGCTGGTGCATGTTAAGTGTTTCAAGCTGTAATTATATCCTCCACCTCCTCACAGTGTCTAGACTAGATTGCAAGAGCTGGAAAAAAAACGACTGCAGCTCTCTGTGGCCCTCGAACAAATGGGAATTCCTGGCGGAGGCCCTTTTCCCAGAGTGCACAGGAGCAGCAAATCCCCAGAAGCAGCCGCAGCCTGGGCCAGGAGCATGAAGAGAAAAAGGGAAAAGACGTGCCTCCCTGAAGAGTCTCAAAAGGAAAGACAGTCCAGTTGAGAAGTGCCTGTTGGAATAGGAAGGGATCCCGTGGTGTTCTCCAGAAAAACTGCGTGTGACTTACTATCAGTGACATTAATGATAACTCTTCATACGCACCACACACTTGTTATGTGCCAGACATGGGGCTAAGCATCTTACATACTTGCTGCATTACATCTCCACAACCACCCGATGAGGTGAGTACTATTAACCTTGTGTTTGAAGAGAGAAAAATGGAGCTTGGAAAGGCAAAGAAAGCATGGTCGCAGCTACAACTGGTTGAAGGTTTGCTATGAGCCGGGCACGGGGAAAGAGCAAGTCAAAAGGCTGAGAGCGCTTTCTAAAGGGCAGCCAGCTTGAGGTGAAGAGTCACCCAGCCGTCCTCCCCACTCCTGCTCCGGGAGGCCCTTGATTGCTGTATCAGGGACCAGTGCCCAGTAACGGCAGAGGCCGCTCTCCATCCACTTCATTCCCTTAAAAGGTGTCTTCCTACCTTTCTCCCAGGCCCTCTGCCTCACCGATCAAGCAAAGCCCTGCGGGCCCCTCACCCAACCTGGTGCTGTCACGACTGAGAGGCAACATGGTTGCCCTTTAACAGGGGTCTCCAATGATTTGGTTTCCCACAATATTAAGAAGCTTAATTACCTCCTTGCCTGATTTTTCTCTACAAATACTTTTATTTTAATTTTTAATTTTAAAGGGTACCGGTAAAGTAATTGGCTCAAAATAGTTCTTCACTAAAGAGTGATCACTATTATTTGGCAACCAATCAGACAGTGCCCGAACATTCCCTACATCGCAATCCAGAGCTCACCGCTGTCAGGAGAGGACAGATTCGCTTCCATTTGTGGAGCTGCCTCGTTTGGTGAAAACATAAAATATGAAAGGAAAAACGGAAAAACAGGATGATGTAACATGTGATGTATTTGAAATGTTTCATTTAATAAATCAATGCTTTAAACATGCATACACATGCAAACCCACAATACAATAAAATTGTGCAATTGACAATATAATGATAATTACAAGATGTACAAAAAACAAATAATGCATTGAGCCTGCATTGCGTAGGCAAGGTGGCCTGGTGAGGAGACCAGACTGTGGAAGACTTTGTGATGCATGTCAGTGAAACTCAGTGACTCACTGGTATCATTTGCAGATGAAAACAAAAGTCTAAAATTGGTTTTTGTTGCCAAATTGCCTTCCTCAGGCACCTCCTCCCTTTACCAACACCAATAGATTCTGGTTGCCATTAACCTTTATTTTTATTTTTTTGAATATCAGCATTTTCCCATGACTGGGCTTCCCAACCAGAGTAACAGTGTCACATATACAACTGTAACTTTTTATGCTTGTAAAAGACATGCAACATACTAGTTGAAGGACTGATACTTGTTGAATATCAAGGTTTTATTCAAAGTTCTAGTTTTAAAAAAATGCACTTTTCTCCACTGTAACTTATCATTTTTTCTTTATCCTCCCAAGAGATGCATCTATTCTCCAAGCCTGATCTATCATATTAAAGGAGAAAACCTCAAATCAACCTTTTTTCTTTGCTTTCTGTCCAAACCCTTTTGAGCAAGGGTATTGCCCTTTCCTCCTCTCCCCAGAAGCCTACTGTGGCTCTCTCTGCAGCTGCTCCTTTCACCCCTCACAAGGCAGACACCGCCTTGCATTGTTCCTTCAGTCGATCCAATGTGACTAAAACATCAGATGTACTTTCTCTGAACATTCAACCTCTGATCACTGAGAAGCAAGACGTTTGGATGACGGACTCTGGCAAGAATCTTCTCCCATCTGGTTCTAGTTCAGGGCTGGCCTGTGATGGGCCTCCGTCTCACACCGCGATTCTAAGCGGGTGTGGAAGCTGCTTGGCTCTCTGGCAAGTTGAGTGGGTCCATGGAGAGCTGTTTATTTTTCCAAACAAGAGCAATGAGGTGTTGGTGTCTCTGCATCATGCAGATTTAAGTGTATTACCAATTTCTCCCAAACAGGTATGTCTTATTTGACGTAAAGAACTATCCGTTGTTATGAGACACAAAGGTCTCCCAAATTATGACCTGACTTTAAGGATGTAACAGTAGTTTTAAAGATAGAAGCAACTGGTGTCTCCACACATTCTTCCAGGATATCATAAAAGACCCCTCCTATCCTTGTTGTTTTCTCACTCTATTCCCTTTGGTTGAAGCCATTACTTCTTGTCTAGAAAACAATAGCTTCCTAATTGGTCTCCCTGCCTCCTTTCTCGCCCCTTACCATCTTTCTTCTTTTTACTTGCTGCCAGAACAATTTTTTTTGAAACACAAATCTGAGTATGACTACCCGCCCCCTTCCCCTTGCTCAAATACCTGCAATAGCTCCTCACTGCTTACAGGAGAAACTACACAGTCCTTAGTAAGCATACAAGGCTCGCTGTAACAGAGGGAGTAGAAACTGGTGGAATCTGTAAATGGAATGCTTTTCTTTTTTCAAAGAAACCGAGGCACACCAGACACAGCATGGTACACACTAGGCCCATGGGGACAGTTTAAAACCCTCACTCTAGGCTAGGTATTCACTCTGGCCAGTCCCAGTGCCTGCACCTCAGTGCTGCTCGCCACTCTGGCCTCTTCACCTAGCTCCTTATTTATCTCACAGAACTTGGTTCCAAACTCGTGTCCTCCAAGCATCTTTCCTTAGTAGGGAGTCTGGGTCAGGTGTCATCACCCTGGCTCTCAAAGCCGTTTGCAGCCCCTGTGTGACAGCAGTGACCACACTGTCACTTGCGGGGCTCCTCCCTTGGACCACGGCTTCCTTGATGAAGGTGAATATCTTACTCCTTCTTGAGTAAGCACACAGGATAAATGTTTACAGTGGGCATGTGTTTCTCTACCCAGGACCTCCTCTTCCTGTCTCTTGGAAAGAGCAGCCGCTAGCTCCCCTCCTCCTCAAGGAACTGCCCTTTTTCTGCACCTTATGGTCCTGACCATGCTGCTAAACCAGATGATTCCAGCCCCATCAGGGGAGGGCACATGACCCAAGTTGGACCAATCAAATTCTTTTACCTGGGAATGGGCAAGTTCAAAAAGGCAACTGAAGCTATGGCATCAGATGGAAGCTCTCCAGAGGGACCACAAGTGCCCTAGTTCCTGGATTTTATTCTTCTTGAGGCTTTGGTACCAGTGAGCTTTTAACATATAATCTCAAAATGTAATCATATAAGATAATATCCTTTTATTTATCTCAAAATTCTGGAGGTCAGTAATTTGGGCTTGGCAAGCTGAGCATTTCTCCTGGTCTTAGAAGGATTTGCACATGTATCTGTGATCAGCTGTTGGTGAACTGGAGGCTGGTGGCCTAGGGTCACCTCAGCTGGGATCATCTCTGCTCTCCATGGTGTCTCACCTTCCAGCAGACTAGCCTGACCTTATTCACATGCACCTGGGCAGAGTTCCAGGAGAGGGAATGGAAGCACACAGGACTTGCTGAGACCTGGGCTCACACTTCAACATCATCATCTCCACTGCATTCTATTGGCTAAAGCAAGTCACAGGACCAGACCAGATTCAAGGGGGTGGGAACTAATATCTACTGCTTGATGGGAGGAGCTGCAAAGTCACAAGGTGAAGGGAGTGGATACAAGAGTGGAAAAGTGTGGTCACATCTGCAAACTACCATGGCTTTGCTGTTCAGTTTCCTGTTAGTCTTCCAATGCATCCCTTTTTAAATAAATGTACTCTATGTCAGCTTCTGTTGTTTGCAATTTAAAGACCGTAACTGATGCATGCTTGGGAGTGAATGAATGAGGATAGGTTACAGTGGGCCCGACGTCATCCAAGGGAGAGTGTTACAAAGAGGGGAGGGGAGAAGGGTGGCAGACCTTATCATGGAGCTCCCTTATGAGGGAATGGCAGAGTATGCTGTGCGCTGATTGCCTGAGAGCACCTCAGAAGTTGGGATACTGCTTTCCCTTCCACCTCCCTAACTCAGCCCCTGCGGTCACAGCCACCAATGGCTGGAAATCTCTCTGAGAGCTAGACATGGACGAAAAAGCCTTTCACTTGGAACTGCTCTCTTGTCACCACCTAAACTGAATCTGAGACCCTGACTGTTTGTATTAGGTCACTATCCTCAGTTGTAGGTTAATAGAGCAACAGTTTATATTTAAGGTTAGTTTAAACACAGGACATAAAGTTTTTAAGGAAAGGGTCTTTTCGATAGTGGAAAAGTCTTAAGGCTGAAGGAATCCTTAGGTATGACCCAGTGTTCCCCAGTTTAAGTCCTTCTCACCCCCCACTTCCCACACCTTTCCAATAAAATCTCCATTTCCTTAGGAGCTGAGCATAAGGATGTTAGGAGGGCAAAAACAGTTTCTATAATTAAATAACACTGAACTGTGAATGATTGATATTTCACATGCCTCAGTTTCAAGGACAATTTATAATGTTAAGGGGAAGATTTCTTAACTCAGAAATATTTTTTTGTAAGTAAAATCCCAGCAAATACGAAGGAGAGGTTTTTAAGCAGTTACAGGCAGGATTTTTTTTGTTTTTATTTTTTGTAGTGGTGGTGGTGATATAAATAATGAAAAAATAGTATCTGTGTATAGATAGGGCAGTGGATTTTTGTGATGCTTCGAACTTTCTCTTCTTTGAAAGGCATGGTCACCTTGGCCTTCAGAATATTCCAGAAATTGGTATAGTAATTTATAATGAATACTGATGAAAATGGAAAGTTCCTCAAAGTTTTTGCAGCCTTAAACCCAACATTTGAGATTTAAATAGCACCCTCAGATAAAATGATTGCCCTGCGGTTCTTCGCGCACTTCTCACCATCTGTAAACCACAAAACTGTCACTCAAAGTGCTGAGATTCACATCTTTGTGGGTGAGACAAGGAGGAGCCATATCTGCTCTCACTACGTTTCAGGCTCGGCCTTGCGCCAGTGCCGCCAGATAGGATCTCCAGGGCTGAGCGGGCTGGTGTGATGCTCCCTGTGTGGGAGGCCTCCTGGGGAGACAGACTGGTGACCTCACTGGGAAAATGAAAACAGTTCAATAAAAAATACTTATCTTGGAAATGATCTGCTTGAATCTGAGACCAGCGAAGGGATTGTATTTCCAACACCCTTTCAAAGAAAAAGGCCATTTTCCATTAATCCTGTATAGGGAAGAAATCCCACAGTGCTTCTACTTGACTAAAAGATGATGATTCAGCCAAAAAGGATCTCGACTCCAGGTCTACACAAAGACACAGTAAGGGAATCACCCTTAAAAGAACCGGTTAGAATGTTTTCCTTCTCAAACCAGAGCAGTGATGTGCTCCTGGGAAGTACAGCACTGGGGAAGACCCAAGCACACAAGTAACCTCAACTTTTGACCCCTGGTACTTTCCTTCCCTCTGGGATTTCTCTCATGATACTTCGAATGCTGCTGATAAAGACTTAGTGTGCCCCAGTGTCTAAAGCCTAAATGCAGACAAAGGAACAGAGGTTGGACATTACAAAAAGACCTTTACCTAGTATGCAAAAATACAATAGGCGGATTGATGTCAAAACAATCTAGAAGCAATATGGGGCTGAGAGTAGACCTCTGATCCCTCCCCCCCCGCCCCCGGACCTGTTTTGTTCTGTTCTGAGCCCTGTTCCTTCCCTAAAGGGCTCTCTTGACCATTCTTAGTCCCGCAGCCCTTGGGAATGTATCTTTCAGGAGACTGGGAGGACCAACCCTAGTGATAGGTAATTTGGTGGGGATTTCATATTCTATTGACATTAGTATAATCTTATCACCTTTGCAAGAGATATTTACAGAAAATTCACCTAGCCAGACACATTATGTGGGCAACATCTCTTCTCTGTTCAGCATACAGCACATCTGGGCCCATGGCCTCGGTTGAATTTGCAAAGGGTTCTGGCTAGAAGCACCTGAGAGAGTGTAGTTTGATTTGGCTTTATCTGAGGTCTTCTCTCGTCTGCAAGTTTCTTAGCTTCTGGAACTACAGACGTTTCTGCCAATCTAATAAAAAGCTTCTTTAGCTTTCTGTCCAAGTGAAAAATCTGACCCAAGACAATCAGACTGTGTGTTTCAGAACCTTCTGTGAATACGACAAATCTTCAGAGGCCCCTGGCTCCGACTTTGCTTGGAGAGCTAGAAAGCTCACCGTTGAACCTGCCGTTCTCCCTTGGTGATTGTGCAAGACTTTCAGGCGTATAAACATTTGAGTCTAGCGTTAGACTGGATTCATTTTATTCTTACTTTTTTCTCTCTTGAATTGATCTCTTTAACAATTTTTGTTCATTTCTAACTACATAGTTTTGTCAGCTACCTTAATTATATTTTCTCACCACCTTAGCCTCAGAAAAATTCCCTACAACTTAAAAAGCAGTTTCTGGATGTTCTCCTTGGGTGGTGCTCTTCTTGATAATCTATTATCTGAGCTGTTTTATAGCCCTGTTGGGGCAGAGGCTAACTCGTACGTTTTTGTATGGTTAAGACGGAAATAATTCCTCTCCCATGGAACAGATAATCTCAGAATTTATGACTTCTGACAAGGTTGGACAACAACCAGTTTTGTATCTAACTTACCACTCTTAACCTAATATTGGATACCCAGCTTCTGAAATGCTATTTGAACCAGTTTTAATGCCTTATAATTTCCTTCAGCAATTGATAAGTTAAATATAATCTCTGACATACCTTATATTTGTATGAAAGTAATTTTTTTTAACTTCTGAAAAAATACCATAGTGGCAAATAGAAAAAAATGGGCAACACTATGTATTTGTCAAAATCCATAGAAATTTTCAGCATAAGGAGTGAATTTTGACATGTGCAAATTAAAAATAAATCATTTAGCAAGTGAGGGAAATCCCAGATGGAATGCAAAAGGTGACCAAAAATATTCTACCTGAACTGCAAATGTATGAAACAGTTCAGTGAAGGGGGCGGGGGGAAGGGTGCTGACCTAAGTAATAAAGGTAGTGGCATCTGTAGGGCTAATGGAAAAAGTAACTGCACAGGCTACTGTACTCTAGTTGATACAATTGTTTCCTACAGGAATATAGGTTAACAAATCTCCAACCACTCCATACACATATACTGGAATTTACAATTAAGTACATGAATGGCAGATGATAGGATCCAGGTTTGTAACTGTTAGAGAGTTTATAAAGAAGCAAAGAAAGGAGGCTGGAAGAGAATTGGAGACATCAGTATGAACTCATGTTTGACTTAGATACAGATAGTTACATAGAGAGATAATAGATACATGGGTCACTATGCATACACACAATTCCTTCTCAGTCAGCTGAGAGGGCCTGGCACTGGCCACACTCCCGTAGCAATGAACACACCTGGCACTCAGATTTTGGTTCCTAATACTATTTTTCAATAAAAGAAAATAAGGCTTTTTGAGAAATGGCTGATTTTAGAACTGAGGCAGAAATTCTGTAAGATGAGCCTGAAGCATCTTGTAGTGTCAAAAAGTAAGCAGTTCTCCAATAAAGGAATGAATGAATGAATGAATGAATGAATGAAAATATGGAGCCGTGTCAAAGGGATACAGGAGCCAAGTGTCAGAGCTCCTAATGGCCAAAGTTGAAACAATTTAAGCAGCAAGTAAGTGATGTAATATTAGATTAAACTCAAGTATAAAATAAAGTTTGATTCCATACTGACATAAATAAACAATTGAACAAATAAATAGGACAGATAAGATAGAGCTTACAGGCAGAAGAATTTCAAATAAAGTATGTAAATACTCGGCCCTGAAGGAGGTGAAGCTAACGCAGGACTCCCCATATCCTTAAATGTGTACTCTGCACAGTGACTTTCTTACAAAGCAGAGAGTACGAAAAGAGAGTGGGGGAGTAAATTTACAACGCAGAAACCTGACAAACACTACCTCGGCCAAGATATCAAGGTCAACGTCGACAGTCATAAAATATGTTAACAGTATGTACCTTTTATATGATATGATAAGAATGGCACTTTACCTCCACACTCTTCCTCCCATGAAGCCACAACCCCAATCTAATTATGAGGAACATATTCAACAAATCCCAGCTGAAGACAAGTTTACAAAATGCCTGACCTTTAAAACTGTCAAGGTCATCAAAAATAAGGAAAATCTGAGAAACTGTCACAGAGCAGAGGAGCCTAAGGAAAAGTGGGAACTAAATGTGCTTTGACTTCCTGGATGGGGTCTTAAAGTAGAAAAGGAGACTTTAGATAAAAAAAAAACTAAGGAAGTCTGAAGAAACTGTAGAGCTTAGTCAATAATAATATATCAGTATTAGTTCATTACTTGTGACAAAGATTCCACAACAATGGGTAAAGGTATATGACAACTACTTTGGCAACTTTTCTGTAAATCTACAATCATTCTGAAATGAAAAGCTTTTAAATTATTTTTTTGAATAGGTGAACCACGAGGAAGGATGGCTCTGTGCAGACTGGAGGCACAGTACACTGTCTTCCTCTAGCCGACAGAGATGCAAGGCTGCCATCGGTGGAACTAACATGTCCTGAAGAAGGAAATGATCACAAGAGTTTAAGAAACACGGCCTGAGTCACAGTGATTCTCCCCCAGATGGGCAAGTATAACAGTCTGGATAATAAATCTTCGGTTAGCTTAGGCCAAAGCCCAGAGAATTCTGCTTTTCTTAAAGCTTCTGGGGACAAAACATACCTCTCTCAACAACCTCAATGAGAGTGGTCGATTTCAAGCACTGGGTGTTAAAGATAGGGACACAACTGCCGATGAGATCTTTCTTACGTCTGCCCTTTGCACGCACAGGACACCTCATAGCTGTAGCCTCATGGACGTGGGAAGAACAGCTCTTATCTCACTGACCAGTTAGAAGGCCAGCCTCTACAGGATGGCCACAAACAGCCAAGATCCTGCCGGGACTGGAAGGAGCTTCTGATCCTTGCTTGGCTGAGTTACTTCTCCAGGCTTTTCCCAAGGTAGTGAGAAGTAGGTTTCCTGGAATTGTTTATGAGGATGCCAGAAGGTCAGCCAGAGTTCTCAGCCTGAGCAGTCATTTGTTTCCCCTTCCTCACTGGAGTGATATACCACATGTCACCCCAACAGAGCTACTTACACATACTAAACACCTGTGATGTGCCAACGACAGTGCTAGGTGCTAGAAAAGAGGGAGTGCATTTGGAAAACAAAAAACGCTGGGTTGGCCAAAATGCCATTATGTTTTTTTTCTGTAAAATAAAAGACATATTTTTCATTTTCACCAATAACTTTATTGATTTGGATATTTTGAGTATGTCAGCAATTGCCCTCTATGTGGTGTAACATTGATTGTTCTCGATTTGATCGTTTTCAACTTCGGCTGGTCTACCCAATTGCGGAGCATGGACCGTGAGAAATCTCCAGCGAAACTTCGCATCACCTTTGACAGGATTGAGCAGTCACGGCACTGTCTCCATACACTGCTCCAATGTTTTTTGTGTGTTTTAGTTGTGTTTTTACCTTTCCTGAAACCATAAAGCATACTATGCTGAATATGTTGCATATTTTCTTCCATCTTCACTATTAACATGGCTACACAAAAATTCACCAATTTTGATAAGGTTTTTTTTAAATGCGCGCTGATATAACAGCTGTCATAAAACAATCTAACCAAATTGTTTTCAGTGAAGCTAAAGACAAGTAAGCGCTACTAGAGCCATCTTATGGGAAAAAACTGAACGAACAGTTTGGTCAACCCAATAACAATAATAATGATGGTAATTGATGAGGACGACGATGATGATGGTAAATATGTGATAGTATATATTTGCAACAGTTCAAGCCCTATGCTACAAGTAGGAATCCAATTCTTACAACAATTCAATGAGAAAGATTATTATTACCTCTATTTTACGGGTGAAAAATCTCTTCTCTCTCTAGGATGCAAAGATCAGAGTAGCTTGTCTAAAGTCAACTAGGAGGCATCAAAGTGGCTAAGAACATAGTCTTTGAGGCCCAGCAGACCTAGACTCTGTGTGACTTTATTAGCTCTGTGACTTTGAACAACTAAGGTCATTTTTTTGTCAAGCAGATAAAGAGTAAGGATAAAATCAGCACAAATTTATCAAATGCCTTGGTCCACTTAATGTCTTCTACAAATTTGGAGGTAGAAGGGGCTACACATCTGCCCAGAATTTGCCAACTGTGCCAAGTACCTTACAGGTATGAACTCATTTTATCCTCACAATAAAACATGAGACAAGGACTTCCTAATTTCCTGGGGATAAAATGTGTGTTCAAAGAGGTTGAGTCAATTTCTCAAAGGTCACCCAGCAGGCAAGTGGTCCAGCTGCAGTCTGAGTCCAGCTCTGTCTGCCCCGGCGCCCCGAGTCTTAAACACTCAGCTGTTTCCCACTCACCACTCCAGAAACTCCAGGCAGCTCAGTTATTCCAGGTAACAGATTTTTCATTTTAACTGAAGGCAGAACCCGGAAAGATTCACCATAAATGGTATAAATCTGGCTTAGGGAGTCTCATTTGAATTCAGTGGGCCCTTTAATAACTGATAGCATACACCTTAGAATGCAGAAAATCTTCCCTGGGATGTTGCAGTGCACTTTGAAGAGGTAGAAGTGTAGAGGTAAATGGGGGAGAGGAGAATAAAGGTTCAAGAAGTTTGAAGACCAAGGAACGAGTTTCTTTTGGATTTTAAAGCAAACCTACACTTGATACAATTAACCTGGCCTTTTGTCAAGCCTTTACCAAGAAGACAATTCCTTTTGGGCCTCAGAGAGATTCAGGGTAAAAACAAAGATGCTGAATAGATTCCAGCCCTTACACCAACCTTGATTACTGGTAGTAGCTCCTGGGAAAGTTGTATTAAGAAGGATCATGAATCCAGAAATTCCTCTTCTGAGTATTTATCCAAAGAATATGAAAACACTAATGCAAAAAGATGTATCTACCTTTGTGTTCATGGCAGCATTATTTAGAATAGCCAAGAGATGAAGGCAACCTATGCGTCCACCAACAGATGAATGAATAAACAAGATGTAGTATACATACACATGAAATACTACTCGGCAACACAGTAAGATGGAATATTACCATTTGTAACAACACAGATGGCTCTTGAGGGTATTGTGCTAAGTGACATAAGTCAGAAAAGAAAAAAATAGAATGATTTCACTTACATGCAAATATAAAACAAAATAGTAACAAACAAAACAAACACATAGAGACAGAAAACAGAAAGGTAGTTACCAGAGGGGGAAGGGTGGAAGAAGGGTGAAATGGGTAAATGGGGTCAAAAATATGGTAAACGATGGAAACTAGACTTCCGGCGGAGAGCACCAATAGACTTTACAGATATTGAATTATAATGTTGTACACTTGAAATGTATATAATGCTTAAATAATGTTACCTCCAATTAAAAAACTAAATTCATTGTTTTTTAAAAAGAAGGATCACAGTTCTACCCAGGCTTAGGTGGGGGAAAAATAATTCCTTGCTCCATTAGCAATTTCGGCCACAAGTTTGAGAGTGGAAAGAGCCCCACATTCGCCCAGAATTTGGCATTCCTACTTCGGGGGATGTCACTGCTTGGCCACACTCTGCAGAAGGAGTTAACTGAGCTCAGGTCCGGGTAGGGAGCCAAAATGTCCCAGTGGCACCCTGCTTCCCAGACCCTGCAAACTAGGGCAAAACAGCACTGACAGCAAGAAAGGGCCTAATTTGAATTCCTTTGGTTTTAATTATTTTGAAAAGAGACACAGGTCACCAATGCCAAGATCCTTTAGGAAGAACTGAAAACCAAAGAGATTCAGGCCAGCTGGAGGGAGTGGAGGGGGGAGTCCTAGCCAATTAGCCTTCCTTTGTGACATGGTCACCCTTCACCCCACCCTCCAGAAGCCGTAATAACACTCATGTGTCAGCAGGATCTCAGGAGAGGGGAAAAAGCGGTGAGCCAAACCTCAAGAGTGAAGGGGAAAAAAAGCAAAATCTGGAATTTCAGCTCAAAACTGGACCCTTGAATGGCTTAACGGCTGTTATTATTTTTTATAGCGCTCTCACTGGGCTTTCCTGACCACCAGGAACTTGGCCTCAGAGCTCAACCGGCCATGTCTTTCCTCTGTAACCTTGCTATTGCCTTGCCAAACAGGCTCAGCCACCCTCTCAAAGTCTACAGCATTCCACCTCAGACCTCCCCAAGTCAGCCAGACTTCCCAGGGCAAGACTACCAAAGGGAAAGCAGTTCTACTGTTTCCTTTAATAAACAGTTTTTACAGGGTGCCAAGTGCCCTTTAAGGAGCCCACCAGTCCAAAGGAATCCTCTGGGTTCCAGAAACCCCAGCCTAACCCAGAGGCAGAATGGGGCAGAGACCCAGGCCTGAAATTGCTCTCCAGGGAATCTGCCTGGTTCACGCTGTCAGGAGACTCTGAAGTTACCGTTCGCATTCATCTGAGAAGGTTCTGCTGGGTCCTGGCAGGAATCAGCCTGGTCTTGGCAGGGTGGTGGCTCTACAGAGGGTGGGACAGGAAATTTCTGCCACGTGCCTTTTAAAGAAAGAATTGGTTGTGTTGAAAGCCCTCATGTTCTGCTGAGCACCTTCGTAAATTTGGATTCACAAAGGTGAGCATGAAACCGAATTTGAAGCTAGAGAAAACCAAGTGGCTGTCCTTGATAGAATAAGAATAAGGTGGAGTTTGGGGGCCAGTCCAGGGCAGAAGGTGAAAGGGACAAGCAGAGCACGTGGCCTGAAGCTAGGTCAAAGCCCCTAGTGCATGGTCTAACGACACAGGGGGTGGGGTGTCTTGGAAAAGGGATTTCTGATGTTCAATTTGAAGTTCTTTGCTTTTTGATAATATAAACTATTCTCCTATTCCCCAACCACATCACAAAATTTCAGTAAAATCTAGGAAATACATGCATGGCTTTCTGTGAGTGGGGCTTTGTGCAAACCCAGGAAAGGTTGGGTTTCACTCCTGGGTTCAAGAGAAAAGTAGTTGGCAAACTCAGGTTGCAGGGCTTAGGGACCAGGTGTACACGAGGTTCAATCCCTAAGAACGGACACAGTCTTCCAGGGCTTTCTCCATTTCATTCTAAGTGGACAGTGAATTGTATTGATACTCTCTATCTTTTTTAATTTTCTTCTCTACATTTAGGACATAGCAGGTGCTATAAAGAATACAAAATCTAGGATTTGAATAGATGTGGGTCTGAATTCTAGCTCCACTTTCCTGACTATGAGATTCCAAGCCTCAGTTGCCTAATCTATTGATTCATGATGATCATTCTTTGTAAAGGATCAATGAGATAAACTCCCTGCACTGTTTACTGTGGTAACTGACACACAGCAACACTGAATGAATGTTGGTTGCTCTTATTCACCTGTTGGTGATAACGGTAAGGATGAGGATGGAGACCACACAGAAAATGGCTATTCCTGATTGTAGAGCTCCTATAGTTAGGGGAGGGGTAAGAAGGACTGGTTAAATAGATTTCAAGATAAAAGGAAGTAAATTTTGCAAACCTGTTCTATTGATCTTCACTAGACCATGAAGTGAACACAAAATACACTTTACTGTACTTGTCACTGACATGGAAAGATTGTTTCTTGTCAAAGTTAGCTACATGTGCTAATGCAGGTACCGCCCCACACCAGCCAAGCCTGATGGGAATAGTGAATGAAAACAGGTTGATGAATTGAGTACAAATGTATGCAAAGGGACAAGTGAATGATGACCTCTGTCAAAAGCCTTATCAAATCAAATGTACTATGCTTAACCTTTCTCTCGTGCTATCAAATTTTCCCCCTATTACCTCCCAAGTGGATTATTTTTCTCTCTGAGATTATATATTCCTTTTCTCAATATACATATAGTTAATTCTAATTTTCTATACTCAGTATGCCTTTCTGGATATAACCATCATTGGTTTTTTTCAACCTTTATCAAGATATAATTAACATCTAACATTGTATACATTTAGTTTACAGTGTGAGGACCTGACACACACGTCTTGGCAGAATGACGAGCACAGCAGGATTAATTAACTCCTTCATCGCCTCACATAATTACCGATTCTTTTCTGTGGTGAGAACAATGAACTCTCTTAGTAACTTTTAAGTATACAACACAGTATTGTTAGTTATAATCACCATGCTGTACATTACATGCTCAGAACTTACTCATTTTCTAACTGCAAGTTTGTACCCTGTGACCAATATCTCCCCATTTCCCCACCTCTCCAGCCCCTGGCAACCACCGTTCTACTATTTCTCCAAGTTCAGCTTTTTTAGATTCCACATATAGATATTTGTCCTTCTCTGTTAGACTGATTTCACTTAGCGTAACGCCCTCAAGGTTCAGCCCTGTTGTCACAAATGGCAGGACTGTCTTCTTTCTCGTGGTTGGATAATATTCCTGTGTGTGTGTGTGTGTGTGTGTGTGTAGCACATCTTCTTTATCCATTCATCCACGGATGGACACGTAAGTTGTTTCCATATCTTGGCTGTTATGAATAATGTTGCAGTGAATATGGGAGTGCAGCTATCTTCAAAATCCAGATTTCTTTTCCTTTGACATACGCCCAAAAGTGGGATTGCTAGATAATATCTGCAGGAGTTTTTTTTCACCTTTCAATTCTGTTCCATTGGTCTACGTGTTGTATTTATGCCAGTACCGTACTATTTTGATTACCATGGCTTTGTTATATAGTTTAAAAATAAAAATAAAGTATAAATAAATAAATAAAAGTGTGATGACTCTAGCTTTGTTCTTTCTCAAGATTGCTTTGACTATTCAGGGTCTTTTGTGGCTCCATGTGAATTTTAGGGTTATTTTTTTATTTCTATGTAAAACACCATTGGAATTTTGACAAGATTGCATTCAATCTATAGATGGCTTTGGACAGTATGGACATGTTAACAATATTAGTTCTTCTGCATGAGGTGAAAGAGAAAGGAGCCTCTTTGACAGAGTCCTGCACAGTTGGGGAAACTGAGTTCTTTCTTACACACTCTCACTTTCCCTCATAGAAGAAGTCACGGCCAAGGCCTCTCATGGCATTGACCTGTGCTGCCTTGGGGGGAGGGGGACAGAGTAAAGCCAAACTGTTCCTCTTACCCTCTTAAATGTATATTTATTTCCCTCCAATGGTGTGCTGGAACTTCTCTGGGGAATCCTGAGCATCCAGAAAGAATTTCTTACCTAAAAGTGATTGTGTAAGAGAGTGTTCTCCAGGGCACCCAGCTAGAGCCAGTTCATGGACCACTGCAGCGTCTACAGCTGGGTCTGAGAAATGCAGATCTATATGTCTATTAGCCAGTGCTTACGTGGAAATACTCCTTTTGGATCCTGTGGCATATGGTGCTAGATCCCACAGCTCCCACAAAGGCAGTCGTGTCTACAGATGGATGCCAAATTGTTGGTGCCGAGGGGAGGGTAAACGAGGGATGTCTTATCCAGCCAGGTGACTGATGTTCAGAACTATCGTTCATGATACCCCTGGCCAATCTCTTTCAGACATAGCTACTCAGCACTTCTTCCTCCTGGTCCAGCTACGGCAGAGGAGACTGTTGAATAGGACTTGGCACACACATTTTACCAGGTTATCTCTGTCTGGGGCCCATCATTTTGTTTTTAGTCTGGAAGATAATACCTCTCCTATAGAAGCCAAGAGGAATTTATTTCCTTCAAAAGAAGTTTCAGGAGATGCTGTATCACTGGCTTAGACAAATCCACTTTGATTACATTCATTGTCTCCTTGTCTCCCTTCACACAGCAGTCAGGCTTTTAAATGAAGGCTTAATGTGAAACTGAGCCCTTCCAGTTTCACTTTTCCATCCGACTTTCACTACAAAAGCCCTGCCTTGGGAAATGACAGTGAGGGTTGTTTCATTAATCACCGGTTTCAGAGCTTTTCAGCGGGCAATAAGGAAGATGAAAATAGTCCTTTATAAGAATCAAGTCTTGAGGACACAGAAGCATACTAAAAAGTGAAGGTCCTGGAAGCCAAAAGAAAAATCAGTTTGGCTTAAAAAAAAAAAAAAAGAACCTAAATGACAAGCTCTGTTTGAGGGGTGGAGAGAGGGGGAAGCTGTGTTCATGACCTGACATTGACAAATGTCCTTTTTATTGTCCAAAGTCACTTCTAGGAGATTGGCTTCTTTAAAACAAATCTCCCGAATGCTCCATCATAACTAGAGTATGTAGCATGCTTTTTGCTGGCTACTAATCTCACTATTTATTCTCCCCCCTTTAACTCATTTTATGCAATGAAGTAAAAAAAAAAAAAAAAGCTTCCCAATTTGACCTAGTTCTTGAATCAAAACTCTGTTATCTAAATTTCACTAGGCCTTAGGGTTTTTTTTTCCATTTGTAAAATAAGGAAAATAATATCTGCCTTATAGAATTATTTTAAGGATAAAACAAGAAACTTTACTTGCTATCACTGTAATAAGTAACAATTATTGGTTATTACTATATTACTTATAATATGCAAAGCACTTTTATATTTGTTCATTGGTTTAATCTACCAACAATTAATGCTATGTGCTATATACGAATACCAATCCCATCTTGCAGGTGTAAAAACAGAGGACAAAACAGTTAAATACTTGCACAGGGTTACAATCAGGGAGCTAGGCATGCTCAGAGGGGAACAGAGTGCTTCATGTGTGGCAGAATTCAGCAAAAATATAAGATGGATTCAGGGACTACCCAACAGAAAGTCATTATTACCTCTAGGCCTGAAGGGACAAGAAGAGAGATTGATGTAGTTGAAACCAGGTGAGAGCTATACACATGGAGAGATAGCTGTAGATAGAGAAACCTAGTCACTGCCAAAACCACAGCTTGGCAGGAAAGGACAGAGGGAATTAGCATTCTGATCTCCTTTCTCCCATCCTCTAGTCTTCTGCCAGTGCCTCCCATTTCATTGATCAAGCTCGACTGGAAGTCAGAGATTAGGGGAGTCCAGGTGACATAACAACATAGATGGAGGTCAGCTTCCCAGGGCGCAAAGTAATGCTGAGAATAGGAAGAGCAAATGGAGAAACACTAGAACACGACAGAGCTAGCGTTCAAATGTATATTCTTAATCACTCACATTATTGCCTCTTGAGCATAAAGCAGTTATTGGCCTTTCTCCAACTCATTTGCAAAACCTGAGTGTGTTAGCTTGAAGTCCACCTTGAAACCAAGCGGCTCTTTCTCTCCAAATCATGACTCATAATTATAATAAAGATTTGTCAGCAGGAGGGCTCACAGCACAAGGAGTACAAATGGTTCAATTAAAGAGTCCCCAGGAGACAGGCTTAATTCCCACGTCACTTCTCCTGGCTCAAGCTATGGGGTGTCTCTTTTTTCCTCACCCTCATTGTACAGCAGTTCTTGGAAGCTCTATCATCTCCTTTTTATCCCACTTGCTAACACGAGGAGCCCTCCTTATTTTTAAACCTGGAGATAGCCTGATACCCCTACCTCCAGACCCCAGAGGCTTCCTTCCATACCTCAGTGAGTTGAAGAAACTTTTCTGCAAAAGCTGTCTCTCTCCACAAAGAATTCCCCCATCCTCTCCTAAGAAAATACTTGTTTTTGGAAGCATGCGTATGTTTAGGGCTTGGTGTAGTGCCTGCATAACACAGGACTGATTAAACTGAAATCAGTAGTAGTAAAAGTATTACTCACACTTTGCCTAAGTGAGACCAAACAAAAAACTTACAGGGACTGTACAGAATAATGAAAATGTAGCAGAGCCAACTTGATAGGGAGACAATGCAAGGGAGACAAGCCTTCCCCAAGCGCCTCCGGAAACACTTCCCAGAAGATGCACAGCAACCTTGGACACCCTAATGCATTTCTAATCGGCCTCCTTACTGCGGCGTCTGGCAACACTCTTCGGACCCCTCTCCTCCAGAGTACTCTTCTAGGCACCTTTATTCACCAGGAGATTTTTAAAAACAAGTTACAGATGTTTTCCTTTTCCTGAGAAACACCCCAATGCATATTATTTTTCAAAATGTTGCATTTCATACCATGAAAATTATACTCCTGGCCTTCAGTTAGCATGATATAAGAAACTTGAATAACTGTGACCAATGGAGGGATATTCTGTTGTTTTTTAACTTTTAAACAGACATTTCTGAAATTGTCCATAAGTCTTCTACCCTTGAAGACATTTGTCTAAAACAAAGTACATTTTCCTGTCCAAATACACAGCACATTCGAGTTTGCTTCATTACATCACCTTCATTTGCCTGTACAATCCATCAGATATGTTAAGTAAAGAAGACATATAGGAGAAAGGGGCTTCTTTGCAGGTTATTAAATCTTCATTCATCAATTTCTTTGTTTTAAATGGTGAACTTTGATGTCCGCAAAGTGGGTAGTTGTGTGAGCAGGCATGAGAGCAGGCCTATGAAGTGGAGATAACACCACAGAGGCAAGTTGTTGAGAAATCAGTGGTCCGTTTCACTGCAAAAATATAGACATTTTTACTCCAATGCAAATGTTCACTAAGTGATTGGGATATAACCCAGGGAGCTGCTCACTTCTCAGCACCTCCCCACGGCTGTCCAAGTCTGAGCCCCCATCCTCTGTCACCACATTTGCTTCTGGATCAGACGCCTTGAGTAGATGCCCTCATTGTGCCTCCGCAGCCCCACAGAACCTGCTTCTGGCCATGCTGCCTGGGATGGGGGATGTTGTGGGACCTACTCCATCATTCTGCCTCGTGCACAAACCCCACAGGGCAAGAGGGCAAACACCCCAGTGGGCAACCATGGACCAACGGAGGACAGGAGCTGAACAGTTCAGAGGTGAATTCCCACTTGGCCTCCCAGATGTCCTTGGTGGAATTGCCCCGACAATGCCTTCTTTCTTGTCTCACCCTTCCTACGCCTCCCCTTCTGTTCCTTGGATCACGTCCCAAAACACACTTCCTATCAACAACCCCTTGGCTAGGCTCATTTTTATGGAGGAATCCAGGCTACAGTGGTCTCCTAACTTTCTCCATCTATCCCTTTTAACCTTCTACAATCTGTCCTACAGCAGCCAGAATAGATCTTCTAAAATATTAATGTATTAGATCATTCCTCTGCTCAAAAACTTCTAATGGCTCCTGTCACATTCAGAACAAAATCCAAAGCCCCTTCAATGACTCCAAGGTTCAGCATGATCCAGCCACTTGTCCCTCTCCGACTCTACCTTATTTCATACCACTTATACCACACAACATTATATTGGTGTTAAGGGACCATCTCCTCCATTGCAACGCAAGCTGCACAACAGCAAGGGCTGGCCTATCTTGTTTACCGCTACAGCGCCGGTGCCTGGCTCAGTGCCTGACTCCGTAGGCATCAAAAAATATTAGTTGAATCAATAATGGGACATGTGATTTTCATTATACACATGGTTGTAATGCTAGAACTAACATTATATCGGGCAAAGAGAAAAAAAAAAACTTGCTGTCAGCTGCTTTGTTTGAGTGATTCTGTGATGTGTTTATCCAACAATGGGTGAAAAATGTGATAAAAATGGCTAAGAAGCCTTGTGCCAACAATAGTCTTGGTGAGGATTGAAAAACAAAGGCCATGCCTCCTGATCAAAAGCTAGATGTAATCAAAGCTGGATTGCCCAGGGATATTTAGCTTTATAACTATAGACTTAAAGCTATAAAAACACCAGTATTATTGAAATGCCTACAGGCAAAATTACTCTATTATTTTGAGCCTAAATCCCCCATTTTCTCTTTGAAATAATTATTTTTAAAGTGATTTTTACAAAGAGGCTTCTTAGGAATGCAACTATAACACCATAGCGTACATCATACCCTGTCCCAATGAATGAGAGAAAGAAAAGCTGAGTTTAGTCTATAAGAAAGCTTTACTTGACACATAAAGGGGAGTCTTAGAAAGCGTAAGCTATGGCAAAGCCCTCAGAATTCATGACTATAATCTTAAAAGGAGAGAGGGACCCAAAGAACACATCACCTGTCGAGGCCATAATTACAAACATGAAGCATGGCTCACAGCTCTCGAAGGCCGTCTGGCACTTGGTTGGCACCCGCGAGGGTGACTATTCCTCAGGTACAGCCCGATCTAATACTAACTAGCTCTGTGAATCTGAGTACATCACTTAACCTTTGAGTCAAATCCTCCTGAGGACAAGAACTCCCTCATTCCCTCTAGATCCCTGTAGACCACAGTGCCTGGCACCTGAAAAAAAGGAACAACAGATGAGTGTGTTTGCAGAATTAGGTGAGACATCATTTTTTTACTCTTAAAGGCCTAGTGTAACTTTTAGTGAGAATCCGAGTAAAGCATAAGGAATATATAGGTACTAGACTTATTGGAGCAATCACTTTGTAAGCTATATAAATGTCGGATCACTATGTTGTACAACTAAAACTAATATAATGTTGTATGTTGCCTGTAATCGAAAAAGGTATTGAAAAAATCTGTATGAATCGTTTCTCTACTTCTTCTGAAGATATCTGTATTTTAGCCAGCACTTTACTCCCTAGGCTCAGTTAGCTGTTAATCTCCACGGACAACATGAATCTCATGAGATATTTAAATTATTATTTCAAGTTAGAAAAGAATTATATACAGTCATCAGAGGTTGTTGTGTGAGTAGATAAAAACTGTTATGTATAAGTTGGATACCATGGCATGCTTTTGGTTGGAAACTTCCTTTGAACCTGAACATATTCTGAGGGCTCTTAATGGGAGGAACATCGAAGGCTAAATCGGAAGACCTAGACAAGTGATCTGGGACAAGTTACGTATTCTCTCTGAGCCTCAGTGTTTGCATCGATAAAAGCAAGACATCTGAAGAGATGTGTAGTCTCCTCCCAGGCTAAACAAGGGCTGCCTGTTGTGAACACCAAGATTATTTTTTGGAGGTATAGCAGGCAATGCTTCCATTTGGTCTGTCCATGGGTCCTATGTCATGAGTGTATTTCTGGGGAGAAAATACTTAATAACTTCAAGAGGCTGACCTCTTTGAAATTACTGACAGCCCGAGCAATGGACACCCAGTGGTCTGGTGCAATCTGCAGAGAGAAGTGGGTCCTCTGAGAGCAAATGACGAGAGGAAAGAGACTTTGTGTCCGTTATTTATTGTTACATAAAGAAGACACCCAAAATTCAATGGCTCAAAATAACAAAATATTATTATATTTCACAAGTCTCTGGGTTGACAGGACTTAGCTGGGAGGTCACTTGGAGCAGAGCTGAGGTCACTCCAGTGCTGCACTCAGTTGTGAGCCCAGGTGAGGCATGACTAAGTTGGCTCTCATCCATCAGGGTCTTTCCACATGGCCTCTCATCATTCAGTGGCCTGTCCTGAGCATCTTTACAGTGTGGAGCCTGGATGGCAAGAGGAAGTGTTCCTGGAGGCCGTGCTCCAGGGTGTAAGTGTTCATTGAGACTCTGCTTACATCATAGGTATTGAGATCCCCTTGGCCAAAGCAAGTCACTGGTCAAGTCCAGAGTCAGGGTGGGGAAAACACAAGAGCGTGCATACCAGGAGGTATGGTTCATTGTAAGAGCAAGAAGTGCAAAGTGGAAACAGAATTTTGTAGATTAGTTTCTGCAGAGTTTGATCATTTGCTCTCGAAGAGCCCAATTCCTTCTGCAGATTGCACCAGACCACTGGGCGTCCATTGCTCTGGCTGGAGCAGGTCAACCTCTTGAAATTATTAAGCATTTCCTCCCCAGAAATACACTCATGATGTAGATAGCAATTTTACCATTATAGGATTTATCTGGCATTTATCACACATGAAACATATTTTTGCCACCATTAATCAGCTTCAATGCAATAATTCGGTGAATAATGAGGGAGGTTCTATTTGGGCTAGAAGAAGAATGAAGAAAACAGATTTTAATTTTGTCTTTGCAAGGGTGCAGCAACAAAGAGATACTGAGGCCCTGCAGTGTGCTCAGATGTATACTGGGCCACTAGACTGAAAACAGAGAAAAAGTATAATAAAAACTTCCCTACACCAAAATATAACTAGAAAGAGTCTTAATTTACAGGCATTACCTACTAATAACAATAATAGCAAGCATTACTCTTTTTCTTTTTAAAAATCACTGTACTCTGTATTTTAATCCCCACATGCAGTCCTATAAGAAAGGTACTAGCATCCGTATTTTATAGATGAAAAAAGTCAGGACTTAGGAGAGGGTCATCAGCTTTCCAAGGTTGCTTGAAAATTAGAGGCAAAGGCAGGGCTCAAATATGTGTACTAATTTATCCAGCCACTAAATATTTATTGTACGCTTTCCATGTGCCAGACTCTGAATCTTTACTCTATATATTTACCCATTACATGTTCAACAGTAGCTTTTCCATGATAAGCCCAGAGAAGTTCACAAGAAAATGGGGGGGAAAACTGCCATGAAATGAGTTTCCACCCTTAATCGAGAGTTGAGTATCTAGGTCCCAGCACCATAAAGCACCTCCCCACCCACACCCCTTGAGAGACTGCATGTGATTTACACTATTCCTTGGGAGCTCAGTGCATCAGACTCCCTAATCTGGGGCAGCTGCCCCGCCATGCCTGCTGGTCAGGGGAGTGGGCTCTGCCATAACAGTGAGGTGCTCTTGCTTCACTGACTTGATCTCTCCTCACCACTTTGGCATCAACTTGGACACCTCCGATGCTGTTGATGACTAAAGGCCAAGTCTTGGGGGTAAAGAATGAGGGAAATGATGTAACCCTGGATTCTATATTTTTGCTGCAACCGTAAAGTTTTGGCAATGAGAACCTTTCCCAGAATGCTGAAACTGTAAGTACTTCAAAAACTATGGAAGGTTTTCTAATATTCTCTCATCTTTATTAAGGAGACATGAAAGAAGAATTAGTTGTCTTGAATATTTCTGAGGGGAAAATTTTGATTAGTTTTGAGTAATACATTTGCAGTGAGATGCACCAGCCCTAGGGTCCTCAAGCATTCTGATGAAATTTTTTTGTGTAAGGCCCAGATTTGGCCCTTGGAGTCATGTCTGGATGAAAGGAAGGCCTTCTTTATAAGAAACAACTTGAGAAAAATATGAAGCTGGGAAAAGGCAAGTAAAAGAGACAATAAAGCATACCAGGAATTCAGAGAAGACTTAGACTAGCTGGGTGGCCTGCCTTAATAGCCGTCATTGGGAGTTGGAGAGGTGCCTGGGCGGGGAAAGTGAGGACCACGATGACTAGTTGAATGAAAAAATGGGGGAAGCGCACTAAGTTGCATCTTCTCCATAGGGGATCTTGAAGAGAAGTGATGCATTGTCTAGAAAGTGGAGTACATGACTGGCCTACTGGTTTCATTGAAGAAGGCAAACAGCCCCTTCTTCCTAAGAAATGTTTTGGCAGCCCTGTTACAGTGAATAAAATGTCCACCAATGAGCCACTCCTTGAAATTCAGGAATTTAAAGACTTGTTAGCTTAGAATGAAAAAAATCCTGACCACAGGGGAGGCAAGACTAAGGCATTATCAGCCATAAATAAGCTCCTTAAACCAAATGGATTTCTGATTGTTTTTAAATGGAGGGGCTTTTTCTGGGTGGTTGAGCAGAGAGTGATGGGCCCTTCTTCTTTCTATTTCTTCGGAACTTTAATGGTATTGTAAAGTTATTGCAATGTTCAATAGTATTTTTGGAGTCAAGGAAATCTCTCCAGCGGGACGGAGGTAGATGCTATGAGGAAGTAGCACTCCAAACAGGTCGGCTTTCGGGCGTGTCCTAAAGAGTAAGCCCGGCTGTAGTGGGCACAGTGTGAAGTCATTACCTGAGGACAGAGACATGGTAAAAGGAAAAGGAAAAAATTTTTAATTTTATCCATGTCACATTTTTCCTAAAAATAAGTTTCATAGGAAGGCAGTATCAGTACCATTTAAAAGAAAGAAAGCACAAACTTAGAAAGTAAGATGCAAACATATTTTTAAGCCCTCTCAGTTACAAAGCAAGGCGGGGCCTAATTCTCCCAGTCCCCAAAGGATCGTATGCCTCCCATCACCTACAGGACATCCTTTGATCCATATTTCTGTGGAAAGGGGGGTTTCACAAAAGAAAGCACTTATTCTTAGAACAGGAATATAAGTAAAATCTTCATACACACGTATGTTTTTCATTATAAATGAGAAAGATACATCTCAAAATAGAGAAGAAAATATGCTCATAATATAATCTTTTATTGTGCTTTCCCCATTTACTATGCATCATTATTCTGTGTTCCTACAGTCTTCAAAATGATCATTTAAATGTCCACCAACTATTATGTACCGTAATTTATGTTTCTTTTCAAATATGTTGACTGTTATGACGCAGGCAATATATGCAATTCGAAATGTCATCTAGACAACTACAGAAAAATTTGTTTCTTGGTTAAAATATTCCACTCTTTGCTTTATATTTAAAGCAAGGGTGTCTAATTTTTGCCAGGGGCTCATTAAGTTTTCAATGCCTAAAGGAAGAATTCTCTCTAGGGGCATTCAACATATTTGCTAGGGAATCGGATGAGGGCTAACTAGCATATTTATCAAATTTCTAAGTGGCCTCAGAGATGGGAGGCATAACCACTATGGTAAATGAGAGATTCTGAATCCAAAAAAGAATTTGATAGGCTGAACGAACAATAGGCTGAATCAGACAAGGTGGCATTTTACAGGGCAAACATTTTTTAAAATGGGGATTTTTCAAAATAAACTGGGTGTGTTTTGACTAGAGAAAATAAGCCTTAGAAAGGACAAGAAATACTCTTCGAATATGTGGGGGATGGAGGGGACCTTTTTTATAAAAAGGGAATTCCAAAGAGAACTGTAATAAATGGTAACCGTGACTATGGGGTTCAAATTTTATACTGCATAGCAGACGAAGTTGTTAAACAAAAGGAAATCCACTGCCGCGTGTTCATTTATCCCGCACGTATTTGCTGCGCACACCTTCTGCGCTGGGTGCTGGGGACGCCGCACTGGAGGCAGCAGTCAGGAGCCCCACGCCAGGGGCCACATGTCAGCCACCCAGACAGGCTGACACAAAAGGAACCATCAAATAAACTAATAAATAATTGCAAACGGTGCATCATAAAGTAAGCAATAAAAGGGTCTGAGGTATACATTAGTCGGAGGGACCCACTGTAAACAGATAGTCAGGAAAAACCTTTCTGTGTAAGTGACACTTCAACAGAGACCTAAAGAATGAGAAGGAAACAGTTACTGAAATAGTCACGGAAACAGTGTTCCAAGCAAGATCTCTGAGACAAAAAAAGTTTGCGTGTCCGAAAGAATGGACGAAGGCAAGTTGTGCAGAAACTTAGTGTGTAAGTAGGAGAATGGTGAGAGAGAATGAGGGAGAAATAGGGAGAATGAGGGCTTTGGGGGCATGGCATAGCAAGGAGAGTGGATTTAATCAAAAGGCTATGACAGGGACTGACTGACTTGGCTGATTTTTGTTTTTCGATCAGTGCCCTGGCTGTGGTGTGAGGACCAGGTTAGAGAGAGACTGAAAGGGAAGCAGGGAGAGCAGTTAGGAGGCTGTGGCAATGGTCCTGGTGAGAGGAGATGGTGGCTGGGACCAGAGTGGTGGCAATAGAAACTGAGAAAGGTCAGCAAAGTCAGAACAGATTCCTAGGAGAGAATGTAGTCAAGGTCCCAGGAAGAGTTCAGAGCCGGGACAACCACTCTTCAATAGGCCGTAGAAGGGATTCAGATCTTGTAAAGCCCCTTCCAACTCTGCAACTCTCCAAGAGACAGAGAAGAGGTTCTAGAAGGGACATCAGCACGTGAGCAAAGCCCGCTCTGGGTCCCAGACATGGTTCCCACTGATTTACATGCAACAGTCCCTGTTTTTCTGAAACTCTTAGCAATGAAAGACACTAGGTTGGGCCAAAGTCCTCCAAAGAGTTAATTACCGGCCTGTCCCCCAGAGGATCAGAATAAAACAGGAGCATGTGGAAGGCATCAAGCTTATAATGGGAACATGAGCAGCACTAATGGGAACACTCCATTGCCAGGCACCGTCCCCATAATTCTACAAATTAGCCAGAGCCTCTGGAATCCCAGGTCTGCAGCTGCTGCACAGATGTGTGCTGAGCACTGGGATGGGAGCAGAGAAAGGAGGTTGGAGCATAAAGAGATTTATCCAAATCAACCTGGGACTCTTGGCATTTGAGGAAATGACCACCATTCCGGTCTCCGAAGTGTAACCTGAAAGATCTTTTCAAAATGCAAATGTGATCATATCTTTATTCTCATCCCCTTAAACCCTGCTTAGCATCGCTTTTAGGATAAAGACCAAAATCTCTAGCACGGTCATTAAGCCAGGGGAGCATATGCCCTGGTTTGTCCAAACAGTTGGGGTTATGCCAGTTTGGGTCGTAATTGATGGCCCCTCGTTTTACTCTCCCGAGTGTTGTGGTTTGGACGAAAAATCATGGGGTCTTTCCATGGCCCAGGTCTCTGTCCTCATCTCCTGCCCTGCTTCCATCAGCAGACACACTGCACTCCCTTCTGTTCCTCCAACTCTCCGTCCTCCCTCCTGCTATAGGGGCTTTCCGTGAACTGTCCTCTCCAGCTGTTCCCTGCCCTTCACCAAACCACAGCTACGCTGCCTCCGGGTCCTGCCCGACCAGGAGAGTTCTCCTTCAGACTCTTTCTTAGCTCCATTACGTTCCTCCGGCACTGGTCATAGTGGGTTTGGTTTGGTTTCGTTCAGTTTGTTGGGGTGATTAATGTTCAACTCTCTCTCCCATTCGAAGGCAGGTAGTGACCATGTCTCCTATGCTCTTGAGAGTCAGATGCCAAGCAGATTTTGACTGACTGAATGAATAGACAAATTTATCAATCAATCAATCCATCCATACATACATAAGTTGATGAACGAATTACTGGTTACTTATTGGCTGTTCCTGACAAAAATGAAATAAAATAAATAAATAAAATAAACAAAAACAATGTATTCATACTCCAGGGAAATGGTAAAGGGTGACCTGATTGAGATCTTTGTAATATGTTTCTTGCCGCGCACCCGCGTATGTGTCTGTATTCTAAATGAGCATTGAATTCCATAATGGTCACCTCTTTAAGCTGGACGCTTGTCCCAAAGACATAGCAACAATTCAGTGAGTTTCTCAAACTCCTCCCTGGAACTTCCTTGAAATGTCTTAGTCTAATTTATTTGACTTCCTCAATAATGACAAGACTACAATCTTTGAAGGGAGGTTTTGACTTTTGGAAAAATCCAACTGGCATGTTGTACCAAGTTTTATGTACAAGCCTGCAGAACATACCAGACAGGGGTGTTTAGGTCAAAAATCAGGTGAAACTTTACAGAGACCAAATCTCTCCTGTGTCTCCTAAACTGTCTCTGAAAGCAATTCCAAACACTCTCTGAGCCCTGACTGCACTGTGGAAGAAGGAGATAAGCTTCCAATGGGACCATTTGAAAGATAAGCCTTGTTTGGTCACTTGGAAACGCTTGTGGGAAACCAATCACAAACAAATTCCCTGGAATGATAATCCTTCCCCCCAACTGTGTGGTGCTTTTGAGCTTGTAAAGTGCTTTCCCCAAATTGGTCGGAGATGTCCTCTTCAACAAAGGCCCACTCTCAGACATTTTGCTATTTTCATTTTGAAGATCAAGGCAGCTCTGACCAGCGTGGCTCAGCTGGTTGAGCACCATTCCACAAAGTGAAAGGTCACTGGTTCCATTCCTGGTCGGGGCACATGTCTGGGTTGCAGGTCCAGTCCCCAGTTGGGACGTGTGTGAGATCGATATTTCTCTCACACATCGATGTTTTTCTCCCTCCTTTTTTCCTTCTTTTCCCCTCTCTCTAAAAATAAATAAATATAAAATTTTTTAAAAACTTAAAAAAAAAAAACAAGGCATATGGGGTTGAGGAGGTAGAGAAGTGGAATCTGAGCTCTTGTAGAGTCATGAGTCATAAAGGCTTGAAAGGAATCTAACACCTCCCAAGACTAAGCATGACTGGAAAAATAAAGACCGGCTCCCCGGGACAGCACCACAATGCGCTCCAGCCGAGTGCAGCCATCCCTCAGAGCCCACCTGTTTGTGCTCCTTCACCCCAGATCTGCTGGGGCCTGCCCCAGGATCGACAAACAACACTCAGCTCCGAAATTCCACAAGCACCACCAGAATGTTCGTCTAGCAGCTTCTGGGTGGAACTGGAGGAGAAAGAGGGTTTTTTGAGCCCCACCTTACATAGGCAGGAGCCAAGTACAACAGTGAGCTACAGACCCTAAAGCCTGGGATCATGTGATCTGCTTTCTGGCCCTGGAGATGAGTAGGGAAGAACTGAGAATGAATATGCTTATAAATCCTGGTGAGCTAGTGTCTGGAGGGCTGTCCATCTTCCCACTCCTAACCGTCCGGTGTCAAATCCGGTTTCTATTTCAGAATTCCAATGCAATAAATTAGTCTAAAAATGTGTATGCCTCCTTGCTACCACTTGTACATTAGCCTTCTACTTCCAATCTAGAATACATGCACATCGGCTATTTGGAGCACCATCTCTTCTATCCTAAACAGGAATCAGGAGACATGAAGGCCACAGAAGCCATCTAAGATTTACAGAAATGTACTCTTTGTTGTGTCACTGAGGGCAACAAAAGTTCAAGAGAGTGAAAAACACAGTCTGGCCCTGGGTGATGGCAGAATAACCAGGAAGACAACCACGACTGGAGAAGTCAGAGGTCAGATCCAGATGACAGGGTATAATGTTAGAACTGTCACCAATCTGGAAATTGTTCAAAACATGCCAGGTGACTAACATGCCCCAAAACATCTAGTATCAGGGTCACTGATTGAGGGGGAATCTTATTCCTGGCTTTGGGCCTTAGCAAAAAATAGAATCACCGAGTCCCTAAAAACGATTGGCTTCCTCTTATATCTGCTATAACCAGTGTGACCACAATTTATCATTCGAATTCAGACACATTTGGACATGAAAATGGCTGGTATTAACAACTTTTCCAGGAAGCGGGTGCTAACCTGGGACTGTCTCAGGAAATCCAGGATCTGCCATCCTTCTTGTAACAGATGCAGTCTCAGGGGATGACCTTCAACCCATTCTGTGTTTCCCAGAGACAGGAAACAAGGAGAATGATGCCTCTTTCTGAGCCAACTGAAACCAACCAACCTGTCCTCAGGCTGGCACCTGACAACCTACAACAGGTCCTGAAACCACAGACCACATCACCTACAATTCCTGCACAAACAAGAAAAGACCTGGTAATCATTAGGACAGCTACACATTTGCCTCCATGACTAAATGTCCTTTGTCCTGAGTCTCAGGGAAAGCCACCACCTCCCCATTGAGGATCCAAACCCCACATCTCCCCACCTGCCCCACCCCTAACCTCATCTATTTTCCGAGGGAGTGGAGCATCTTCCGTGACCATGTCGATGGGAAGCATCTCTGAATAATTAGATTCAAGAGTTTGATGACCGACTTTGAAAGGGTTGTTTTAAGAAGATGATCGAAGCTATAACAGTGTTTCTCACACTTGAATTTTCATAAGAATCACAGAATTTCTGGTTAAAATGCAGATTCTGTTTCAGTAAGTCTGGGGCAGAGCCCAGATGCTGCATTCTGACAAGCTCCCAGGCGATGTTCTATGAGCCAGTCTTTGAGTAGAAAGAGCCTCCAGCATTTAGTTTAAGGGCTAAGGTGTCTACGATACCTTAGATATCTTTAGTGCTGACATGAGGGAAAGCTTGCTGATTAAATCTGTATCCAAAAGGCAATATGGTGGAAGGGAAGGGTGGAAGAGGAGAACAATAGAGAAGAAAATATAGGAGGATAGAATGAGAGGAAAGTAAGAGGAAAAAGAAAGAAGAAAGAGAGAAAGATAAAAGGAGAAATGAGAAGGAAAAAATATAAACACACCAAATTAAGTTAGGCTAGAGAAGAAGAAAATAACTAAGGGTTAAGTGAGTTCCTTTGGCAGAAATGGGAAGAAGCAGCTCCATTCCCATTGCCTAGAGCCCCAGGGAGAAGTTGTTTCCATTCTGAAGCCCACTGCAATAAAAATCTCAAATTCCTTCATTTTTACAATTGTTGGCGAGTTACTTACAGACCCATAGCATAGAGTCATCTAGTCCGGTGACTTTCAAACTCATTGATCATGGCTCACTTGAAGAAAACATTTTGCCCTGTGACCTAACAAACACACACAAACTCTACAAATGTCTCATAGAATAACTTTAGTATGAGCAAAATGGTATGTCCTAGTAAATAAAATGCCATACTCAAACCTACTCATCTTTCAGTTCATCAAATTGCAGTCCGATGGGAGAGACACTTGCCTAAGTGCGATAGGGCTGCCTGTGAGCAAGGCAGAGATGGGAACCAAGGGCTCCAAACTCACTCTCTGTCCGTCCCACAGCTGCTGTATCTTGCTTGGGTTCACTTGACAACATGAACTCCAGAAATGGACTTAAAGGCAAGTTATCAAGCTGAGACTTTGGCTATATGTTGGGGTAAGATTTTAAAAATATACTAATAGCTTCTCTCTCTTCTTATGTTTCATCATCCCAGCCCTCACCAACTAAGTAATAGTGAGCTCCACAGTGGTTATCTTTGGGAGAAAATGAGACAGTGTAGAAATAGAAATCACCTTTAGGTACCCCCTCAGTTTTAGTTTCTAAAAATTTAAGCCATTAAGGGAAACTTATAGGTTAGCTGGAAACAAATAACTACTGTAAAAGAGATCTCTTTACCCTTAGCCACAAGGTAGCACTAACATGTCCCCAGGTGAGGGTAAAGTGGGAGAATGAAGGACAACAAAGACTTAATGATACGGGAAGGGTCCGGTGGGTCTCAAAGGGAAGGTTCTATGCCTTCTTTCCTGCACAGGGTCTCAAGAAGGCATTCAAATTCCAGATAGTTTGGAGGAAGACAAGAACACCTCAAGAGAATAGAGCAATGAGGTGTGCCCAGGCAGGTGAATCTCTTCCAGCCTCGCCCTGTGGCCCAGAGAAGCATAGAAGAGGTGGCAAATAGCCCTGACTCAAAGGGATAAGGCAGATAAGGGAATGTCTCAACAATAGTCCAGTACATGGACAACCAACCAAATGGCTCTAGATGAAGGCCCCAGCGCCGTGCTATTTTGTAATCTCATTCAGAATTTGAACATGGCATTGAGCAAGCAGCAGGTCCCCACAATGGCAGATTTAATATCAACCCTCCAAAGTAATGGCCCCCCAAAAGTTGAACTAGTGAGCACCAACTAATAGTTTTATTTCTTGAGCGCAGAATTGGGGAGCCAAGAGTCTTTTTTTCTATTCATTTTTTTTCAAGAGACACAATAAATAATCAGCAATAGTTAACTCCTGAAAAGATGCTTTGACTTTCATCAAATACATTTTTATATTGTTTGCACGTCCTAAATCTGTGCAAATATTAGCTTTGTAATTTTTAGTACCTCTTCTGGCTAACAGAAGCAACGGAAATTATGTATTAAAATTGCCATATACATAGTCTCAAGAATCCATGAAAAATTTCTAGAATACACAAGAAACTGTTAACATCTGCTGTGCCTAGAGTTTGGGGTAGAAAGGAGAATTACTGTTCAGGTACTATTTGAGGTGTTTTACCATGTTATATGTTTATTATATATTATTTTTCCTAATTAAAAAGTGTATTTGCTCCAACACTGGTTTCTTCTTTTTTATGATCTCTAATGACCACGAGTGCAGACGGCCCAGATGAGCACTTACGGCCCTTCATCAACATACCTCCCCCATGGGATGGTAATGGTGTCCAGGACAAATGCCACCTTAGCCCTTGTGGTATAGCTCTCTCACCACAAAGCACAAAGATGAGTACAGAGTCAGCATTTAATTGCTACTCATTGATGAACTTTTTGCCATAGTATTTATGCATCTATTTGCGAAACGCTTTGCTTAATGATTTGTCTCCCTCACTGAACAAATTAGGGAATTAATGACTTTTGTTTGCCACTGGATCTCTGGGACTTACCTCAGGACCTGGTACACAGTAGGTGCTCAATAAAAACTTCTTGAGGGATAAATGGAGAAATAGGTTATAGCACAACCAGAGATCCATATAGTTTCCCTGAATGTCTCCAGTTTGGTTTACTTTGTCCGTTTAGACTATATAGACAGATAATTACCCAGTGAACTTTGCTTCTTACAAGCACTAAATGCAAAACCTCATCTGCCGCTTGAGCCACAGGCCAGGAATTCGGTCACAAGGATGAATGTCCAGGATTTCCCCAAAGATTAGCCCTGGTGAAAACAGTAAGCTGTTTTTCCAAAACAAATAATTCCCAACAGCAACATTTATTTCATCTATTTCTATTTGAAGTTTTACAGACGGAAGTCAGATTGCAGCTACAGGTACACATTGGATTTTTTTGGTCCAAGATTTTACTCTGTAAAATTGGCCAGATTAGTATGCTCCAAGAGAGTTTGAGGAAAATTGCCTCTGCAAGAAAAAACAGAGAACAACAGCCTTTTCATGAAGATGGCATGAAAAGCGAAGAAGGATGCCACTGCCCCTCCCAAAGATGAAGCCAAAACAAAGGCTTTGAAGGCAAAGAAAGCGGTGCTGAAAGATGTCCACAGCCACAAAAAAAAGATCCACATCACCCGCCCTCTGATGGTCCAAGATACTGTAGCTCCGAGGGCAGCCAAATATCCTAAGAGCACCCCCAGGAGAAACAAGCTCGAACACTACGCCATCATCAAGTTCCCCTGACTACTGAGTCAGCCATGGAGAAGATAAGACAACAATACACTTGTGTTCATTGTGGAAGTCAAGGCCAACAAGCACCAGATCAAACAGGCTGTGAAGAAGTTCTATGAAATTGACCTGGCCAAGGTCAACACCCTGATCAGGCCTGATGGAGACAAGAAGGCATATGTTCCCCTGGCTCACTGGGGTGCTTTGGATGCTGCCAACAAAATTGGGACCATCTAAGCTGAGTCCAGCTGGCTGATTCTAAATATAAATTTTTTATTGTAAAATGTCAAGCAAACAAACAAACAAAAACAAAGAAAAAAACAACACAGGAGGGAGCTACAATAAATAATAAGAGTAGTTAGCTCTGTATGGTAGGATTACAAAGTTTTTTAAATCTTCTTTTAACCTTTTTATGTTCTAAGTTTTCTAAAAGTAATAAATATTATTAAGATAATCATTAAAAAAAAACACTTAAGTTACTTCTTCCTGCTCTGCCATCCCCAAGGTGCTCCTCCTCCTAGGTTTCCGAGTTTAGTGACCAGCCCTATCGCCCACGCACCTTCCCAGACCAGAACCTGGGATCCTCAGCAGGCCTCTCTTCCACCGCCAGTGGAGCCCCACTCACTTTCATTGCGACTTGCCTTACTCTCAGTCCGAGCTGCTCTAACCAAATACCATAGACTGAGTAGATTAAACCACAGACATTTATTTTTCACTGCTTTAAGGAGGAGGAGTCCAAGAACAAGGTGCCAGCAGATTCGGTTCCTGGTGAGAACTCACGTCCTGGCTTGCAGGAGGCCACCGTCTCATTGCATCTTCACTTGGTGGTAAGAGAGGAGCACAGTCTCTCTGCCCCTTCCTATAAGGACACTAATCCCATCGTGGGGGCTCCACCTAATTACCACCTAAAGACCCCACCATTGCGTTAAGGCTTCGACATACAAATTATGTGAGGCAGGGACACATTCAGTCCCTAACACTACTTAACAAATCATCCCAAAACTCAGTGCCACAAATACTTAGTGTTAATGCTCTTGGTTCTGTGGGTTGACTGGGATCGGCTGCGTGGTTCTCATTTGGGGTCTCTCATGCAGCCATATGTCAGCTGGACAACTAAGATGGTCCATTCACATTCTGACAGCTGATGACAACTACCAGCTTGGGAGCTCAGCTGGAGCTGTCAACGGAAGGGCCCATGTGCAGCTTCTCTATGTGGCCTGAGCTTCTCGAAGCCTGGCAGCTGGATTCCAAGGTAAAGTAACTCAAGAAGAACCATTCCAAAAGGCCCACATTGCCTGCGCCCTCAAAGCCAATCCTTTGTAAGTTCTTCCTACATGGAACAGTATTCACCCTATTGGATCACGAGCATATCAAGTGACGTTGCCATTGCCTTAATGGTCCCTATTAGTTGAAAATGTTTCCTAAGTAACTTTGTGATACCCGGTATCACTTACTCCTGGGCCACAGGGTATTTATGATAATTTACTCCAAGTAATGCTGCATGTGATAAAAGAGACCTAGCACTGCCCTATGCAAAGAGCAGACAAAAAAGGGCTTGGAAGCCCACCAAGAAGCAATACTCTTGTCTCTGTCCAAGAGAAGCCAAGACTTCACCACAGAGCTAACATCTGGGTGGCCTTTCGGGTTTCTAGTCTGCATCGGAGGCACACACGAGAAAATGACTTTATGATAATTAGGCTCCACAACATGCTTTCAAAGGAAACATTATTAGACCCATGTTATAGGTGGAGAAACTATAGCCACAGGGAAGTTATTTTTCCCACCCAAGGCCACCCAACGTGTCTGGGATGAAAATGAGGTCAAGAACCACTCTGCCCTCAGCATAAGCCATGAGACATTTCCTGCGAGGGATATTTACACTCCAGTTAAAAGGGTTCTGCTACAAGTGAAGTTAGAGAGGCACAAAAGAGCTCTAGATAAAACATTTTGTCATTTGTTATAATTTGTTATGGTCTTGAATTATTCATGGCCACAAACATTTTTCACAATCATCATTTCTTGAGTGTCTTTTATTATTACGCCTGTGTGACTTGGGCATGTTATTTAACCCCTCTGTGTCTCTGTTTCCTCACTCGTAAAAAACGGATAATAATTGCTTCACTTGTGAAAAATTGTGACCCTCACAAAGGATGAAAAATGAGTTAATGCATACAGGGAACTGTAGCAGAGCCTGGCACGTGATATCATGAAGGGTTAGTTATTCCGACACAGATGATAGATTTCCTCGGTCATAGCTGAGCTAGCCCTCAGCAGGAGCCATGGCTGAGCTAGCCCTCAGCCCTCAGCAGGAGCCATGGGCCTCACTGCTCTTCTGTTCTCCATGAGGCTGGGGTGGTGCTGAACCTGAAGTGGGCTTCAGGAATGATCTCCTGTCTGAACCTCAAAGGCCAGGCTCTGTGTACTCAGTTCCCTTCCCAAGCTTCATACCCTCTCACTTTCCCAGAATCGATATTTACCATTATGTCCATGAGGTTCCCAGTTGCTAAGAACATTTTCTAGGTTATCGTGATTTCCTCATATTTTATAACATTCAAAGTGACTCCACAAAGATCATCTCATTTAAACCTTGTAACGGTACTATGAGGAAGACAAAACCTTAACCTGTCCATTTTATGGATGGTGAAACTGAGACCCTCTGGAATAATTCCCTCAAGATCACACTGATTAATAGTAATAACAACAGTTACTGCCACTAACATTTTTGAAGACGTAGTATTAGGTTAAACACATGAGATTGCTGAGATGCTGCCATTTTAACCTATATAAGAAAAAGGATTTCATGTCATTCAACCTACAAATATTGTGTCATTTAATCCTCATATCAACCTAATAAGGTAGGAACAAATTCTCATTTTATCAACAAAGGGAATGAAAAGTTAAAGACAATTACCCAAGATCCAACAGTGGAGCCAGGATTCAAACCCAGGTCAATATGCCCCCAAACCCCACTACTAACTCGGCCACACCCTCTGTTTAGTGTGTGGCTGGGAAATGGTGGAGCATGCACTGTGGCCCGGACCTCTGACAATCGTGGAATACTTTTTTGTATGAAAAATGTAGCATATTTATACTCACTCTCCCTAGCAACCACATAACAGAGAAAAGATCACCCCCATATTAAAGATGAGAAAGCTGAGGTCCAGAAAGTTTTCATGGCTCGGACAAAGCCACACAGCTATTAAATCTTGGGGTTCAGACTCAAACCAGGGCTGTACAACTTCAAAGGATGGGCTCTTAACCTTCATGTCAGTGGTTCTAAATGACCTGGGGGGACTGTTGAAAATTTCCAAAGTCCAGGTAACCCTGCAGACCAATCAAATCACAACCTCCTGGGGTGAAACTCAGGGAAGAGTAGTTTTTGAAACTCCCCAGGGGATCCCAGTGTGCAGACGAGGCCAGGAATCACTGTAGTGACCACAGCAGTGGTCCTAATCGTGCCTTACACAGAAGGAACACCTCCGTCCCAGACTCACGGTCTTCAGAGCGCTCCTGTCAAGAACCAGAACAAGCCGTGGCAATGGACCAATCACAGAATCTTTCCATTGACAACCATCAGCTGTCACTGAGGCCGATTTGGAAAACGTTTCATCAAAGAAGGTCTGCCACTCTCCTGAGCTTTTAGCTTTGGCCTCAGTGGGTGCCGTGAACTGAGACAGCTGAGCTTGGCTGGTGACTGGCTGGGGAGTGAGTTGGGAGGAGCCAGCCACCTCTGCAGAATGGGACAATCCTCCACCTTCACCATTGCTCCTGTTGGCCATAAGTAGGGTCAGGGCCAACCTCCTGAATATAAATAGGAGGCGTGCATTCCTGCACGCTGTGTCTAGTCACCACCAGTTCAGAATCCTTCATCTTCACAAACTTCACTTATTTTCAGAATTATGTTTCTTTGATTCCTGCAAGCCAAACCCATGGAAAAATAGGAGAAACCGAATGCCAAGGAAATGGTGCCAAGGCAAACATATGTAAGCCCTGAAATAACAGGAGATACTGTGGTCACGTCTGACCTTCTGAACTGTGCTGTGAGTTGAAGCAAAAACAGTTATTGCTGCTGCTGAAAGGGTGCATGGTAATCGTTTATTTGTAAGGCTGAAGAGCATGGATTTAGAGAGATCGCCTTTTGAAACTGTAGGGATTCAGCCAAAGGGCCAGAAATAACATCATTTTGAAGAATGACTTTTTATAAAAAAAGAAAGCCACCTTTCACCTCCATGATCAACATCAGCCCAGAATCCTCTGATTTTTATCTGTCAGATGACTAAGACCTCCAGAACTTCTACAAATGTTTCTCTTCCGATAACACCACTAACAAGCAAGAATGCAAGTTCACTTCTTCATTGCAGGAGCTGCCAAGAGGTAACTGTGGAAGGGCCCCGATGGGGAGTAAAATGATGCCCCAGGGCCAATAGCTGTGTGTGGAGAAGGCCCCTGGTTGCCACACTAACCAGCGCAGCCCCTAGCAGTACTGCAGTGTCAGACCTGCTGGGGGGCTGCCAGCAGTGACATTCCTCTGAGACGCCAGGAGCTGCATTCTTGGGCACACAAAACAAGTCACCAGGAGGAATGTGCACCATGTCAACATTACCAAAAAAAGACCACAAGCTACAGAGGTCATGCAGAGGAAGACTGGTTCCCATGAAAGCGATTCCTGGATTAAAATGATTGCCCAGTTTGCCCAAGGATGAAATACTCATTTTCATGTTGTTTTTCAGGTGATAACACTCTCTCCCTTTAGTTACATCATTTGCTGCGAATCTAGAAGATGTGTCTTGAAGAGAGAAAAATACATGGGAAATCTAGCTTCATTGTAATTATTGAGGGGGAAGATACCCTATAAAAGAAATAGTAGCAATTGCCTGCTAGTGCTATTATTTCAGATACAATAAAGCTTAACTGCTTTTCATGTATTAATATACTTAACCCTCACAATCAGTGATTACTATTGGTGCCCAGAAGTTTGATTTTTCTTTTAATGGAGTCATATTTACCAATTATTTCATCTTTCTCTTATTTAGGAATCAAAAAATCGAAACATTGATTAAATTTTTTTTAAACACCCCAAATCATGAAAGTATTTTTCCTTAATTTCTTCTCTAAGTTTTAAATATTCAAGTTTGATATTTGAGTTTACAATTCATTTGGCATTTATTTGGATTAAGACGAGATAGGAATATATGTTTTTCTCAAATGGAGAACCAAGTTTTCTAGGCTCGCTTAATTCCCAATCCCACCATCCTTTGCACACCGGGAATGTCATAGTCTTCATGTGCCAAGTTTACACATCTCTGTGGGTTGGCTTACGATCCCTGTTCTGTCCATTCCTGTCCTGACACCGCACATCCTAATTACTGTGCCTTTGTGCTTTCCCGCCTGGGGGAACAACTCCAACGCCCTCCCTCACCCAGCTTGTCTCCCTTCTTGTCTTTGATGTTGACCTTTACACTTTCATATCAGTTTTTGGATCCCCTGATTAAGTTCCAGAAAAAGCTCTACTGAGACTCTTGTTGTAATGTGCAAGTTAATTTATAGGAATTGATATCTTCTTGATACCGAGTCATTAGATCAATGAACAGGGTATGTTTCCCCATTTCCTTAGTCTTTGTCTTGTCCACACTTTTAAAGAAAAAGATTTTAACACTTCATCTTTCATAATGTTTGCTGTAGGTTTTCAGTAGCTGGCCTTCATTAATTAAGAAAGTTTCCTTCTATTCCTATTTTGCTAAAAGTCGGCTGAGGGAGTTTTTAATCATGAATAGTCATTGCATTTTATCAAGTGCTATTGAGACAATCACAAGACTTTTCTCCTTTAACCTCGTTCACGTCAAACTATCTTTGTATTCCAATGACAAATCCAATTTTATTTTAATACATTCATTAACTTTTTAGTATTGGCTTGCTTATGCACATAAATTTATACATGTGGCTGACTTGTAATCTTTTTTTTCTTGCACTCTCCTTGTATGAGTTGGCAGATGTTCCCTTATTTTCTATTCTTTGGTAAAATCGGCATCAGCATGCAATTATGTTTCCTGATGTTTCTCCAAACTCATCTAGTCCTATGGAGGGGCAGGGGGCGAACTTTCAACGACTGATTCCATTTCTTTAGAGGCGAAGGTTGAACTCCTGTTTCTGTTTCTTCTTGGGATAGTTTGATGAGTCGTATTTATCTAAGACATTGACCATTTCCATATTTTCATATTTCTTGGCATAATGCTATCTTCTTTTTCATCTTTATTATATCTGCAGTTATGACTCCTTTTTCATTTCTATTATTATTTGTGCATGCTGAGTCTTTTTCAAAAAAATATTTTGCTAAATGTTTATTTTATTGGCTTTTTTCCAAAGAATCAATTGGAGTGGACACTGTGCCCACCCGACCCCACTCTTCCCCCCAGATTTCCTGGGCTCCTTTTATCTCCCTTCCGGATTGAGGGAGGTTTTGCTTCCAATGGTCGGCACCTAAAACTATTTTTTAGAGGGCTGGACTCAGGCTGCTGAAGCCACTTCGCCCACCCATTCAGGGAAGCTAACGTGTGCAGGAATTCACGTCCGCCCCAGTTAACCTTCAGCCACTAGCTGACCACTATGGAGGTATGAAAAGCCCCAAGTGGAACAACTCTGAGGTATAATTCGTACTTCAGAAGCCCCCTCTGGGATCAGGCTGAAGCTGTTTTCCCTGGGACCTGGCTAAAACTGTACCATAGCTTTGCTTCTTGTTCCCTGACTGGCCTTCGCTACCCCCTTACATGCTTCTCTGGGGGGAGAACAGATAATAGATCTATTAATCAAGTTTAGATGAACAGGTCTAGGACACACTTACCTTCAGGGCCTGCTTCTGAGAGGCCCGCCAAGGTAACAGTTTTACTTGTTTTCAATTCTCTACACTGTTTCGTTTTCTGTGACTTTCATTAATGCATCTCATCTTTATTATTTCCTTTTTTCCACTATTTTTGGGATACTTTATTTTCTTGAATAGATGGCTAGCTTCTTAATTTTCTATGTATTGCTTTAGCTACATCCCTTGTTTTAATATGTTATATTTTCATTAATTTTTAAGTGCACATTTTCTCATTTTCACGATTATTCCCTCTTCATGATAATCATTAGTGCTGGCCACTGGCATGCCCAGCTCTCCTTTTCCTGGTCAGGCCCTCGCCCTCTTGAACTCAGCCATGGCAATAGTGGCAGCCGGTGTGCTTTGGCCTACGTTACGAATGGAAGTGACATGTGTTATTTCGGGGCAGAAAACTTTAAGAATCATATTCTCTTCCCTCCACCACGGTAACTGGTAATATACCAGGGGGTGCAGGCTCCACCCAGCTGGGTGCTGGAGTGAGGAAACTGTAAAGCGAAGCTCCCAGCAAACTTACATTGGACATGTATCATGAATAGGAAACAAACCTTCATTGTTTCAGGATATGCACATATTTTAGTCTGGGCATCACTGCCGCATAATGTACACTCTCCCGACTACTGCACTGGCCAAATAGTCTTTAAAAGTGTCTTTCCTCCTCTCCAGTTTTCAACTATATAGAGTCATTCCAAGTATCTTTTTCAAGTTCATATTTTACTGGAGTATGGCCAGAGAACATACCCTGGATGTTACTGAGGCTTTGGTATTTGATGGATGTGCTTTGTAGTCCGGCAAGCAATCCCTAGTTGGGTTACATAAACTTCATGTAAACTAAATTGTGCTGGTTAATTGCCTTGTTCAAACCTTTAACGTCTTTACACATCTTTAACTTTTAATCTCTCAATTACCGAGAGATGTTTTTAAAAACCTATTACACATAGATTTTTAAATGTCTCTATAAGTCAATTTGATGTCTGCTTTAAACACGCTCGGGCCATGTTATTAAGTACAGTTGACCCTTGAACAATGCCAGGACTGGGGGCCTGACCCATGCACAGCCCCAACTCCATGTACAACCTTTGATTCCCCCAAATTTAACTACTACAGTTGTCCCTCAGTATCCATGGGGGATGGGTTCCAGGATCCCCTGTAGGTATGAAAACCTTTATACAAAATGATGTCGATCAAAGCGTGCAGGTGACCCTCCACATCCACAGACTCCCAACTGTGGGTTGAAAGCAGTGCAAATATTTATTGAAAAAACCTGCATGTAACTTGGCATGTGCAGTTCAAATACCTATTGTTCAAGGGTCAACTATATATGCAAGTGGTCAATTGTTTTTTTTTTATATTATAAAATGACCTTCTTTATCCCTAATAATGCATTTTTACCTTCATATCTGTTTGTCAGAATGGTTACTTCTGCCAGATGTTCCAAAAGTTATCACTGCCTGGGATATCACAGGCTTGAGGTCACTTTTTATATTGATTTCTCAGCTGGGGAGTAGGGGGTGGAAAGCAGTTTCAGGACTATGCACATAGTTTAAGTCCAAAGCCCACATGAAGTCGGCCTCTTTTCCTTGTCGTCTTCCTGTGCTATGGGGAGATTTATTTTCTAGTCATCCTTTAGTGAAGCCATAACCACTTGATAGTTCCAGCTTCATATAGGGGACTCAGTTCCAACTCTTTACCTTAGAAAGGCACACAGCCACACGTCCCCTTCCCCCCGACTCCCCCACCCCTCATGGGGATTGTATTTATTGCACCAGAAAAAGGAACTTCCCAGTAGGAGGGCTTTAGGTAATTTAGTACCAGCAGAACTAGAAGAATTTATAAGTTATACTTTATAACTGCATGTCACTAATGCTTTGGCTTTCTGAGCAGAGATCAGTGGGCTGAAAGCAGGATTTGTGATAGGGTGGAGAAAAGGATAGCGTGTCCTGTTCTTTGTAGGATATCCTCTTAATTCTACCAGCTCTTAACTAGAGGATGATCATTACCATCACACACTAATTTCTTATATTCTCTTTGTTTTATTTGTTCCTGTCCCTCCATGGAGGCAAAAATCAGGTACCGGAGATGCAGGGAGATTAAGAAGGTTAATTAGTGAAAGAACACTGTTGATGATAATAACAGTATTAATAATAAGAGTTGACATTTATTGACATTTAAATAAGCCAGCTCCTGAGCACATGCTTTACAAGTGTTCTCTCACTGAAACCTGAAAACCCTATGAGGCACTGGATCTGAGCACGCTAAGCAATTTGCTCAGGTACACACACCTCGGAAGTCGTAGAGATCTCAATCTTAGTCATTAAAGGCAGAGCCTGCGATGGCCTTCACTCCCCCTCCAAGATTCTAGTTTGAGTGTTTAAATTCCTATTTGTTCACTTAATACCCCATTTATCTCTTCCTTCCCCACACAATATCTACTTAGTGGTCATCTCTTGTTAAATGGCAAAGCAACGTTATGTAAATATATAGATTTCTGGGGGATTATTGCTGAAGGTGCTGCAAGATCCAGCTCAGGTGACACCACTTCCAGGGGCTTTCATGGGTGTCTGTGGGCTAATGACCCTCCCAGGCTTCCTGAAAGCATACTGAACCACAACCATTGGACTCTATGAGTCTCTTCTACTGGTCCATGAGCTTCCTGAGAGTGGAGGCAATTTCTTGTTCTTTTTCGTATATCAAGCACATACATAGCACAAGTCCTGGCACAGAGGAGACACTCGGTAAACATTTGATCAATAAATGAATGGATGGGTGAATGAATGAAAATTATCTTCCATGGAACTCATGGCCTCACCTAAATATATTTCCAAGAATGGAGAAGTTTCTTTATTATTCTTATAAATTAGTATTCCTGTAAAATACTACTTTTCTGAAAACCTGCAACAATCTCTCTGGAGATGCATGTTGTTCTGATTTGTTGTAAGTCTGTTTCGAAATTACTCAGGTGTCACAGGACAAGTATAGCTGCACCTAGGGCCCTGTGGCCTTACTCAGCTCAGTGTTTTCCTGGGCCCGGGGCAGTCTGTTGCCTCCTGGCTTCGGCCTACCTACATGTCTTCCACACAGTTGTGAGGAACATTCTATTCTGCCCTGTGCCCAAGCATTGCTCTCCCCTGTTGTGACAGCGTGATGACCAGAGGTTGCTGCCCCGAGAGTGGCCACTGTGGGAAAGCCTGTGAGTTTTTGCAAACTGATACATTTATCCTGAAAGTAGCATTTTGCTGTCTTTTTATTCTCTTTGCCCCAAAAGGAGACTTTCATGGGGATGCCCTTAAAAAAAAAAAAAAAAAAGAGTAACAAATCCAGGCACAGGTATAAACCCATCTGTCCAAGGCTGACATTATAGCAAATTTGTTTCCCAGTCATTAAAGGTGATGAACCATCTTGCTTTCTCAGAAATAACTCCGAGAGGTCTCAGTCATCCAACCCTACTAACCCATGCCATGCTTCATGTACCAAAGAGTTGCTGGAACTTTTTCTCTCCAGAAAAAAGAAAAACCACATCTACTCAGGCAAACAGTTCTTTTTAAGCAACCCCAGATAGGATGTGTTGGTATCCCTCCTGTCATTCTATAATAAATACTTGTGTTAAATAACAAATACTTCTTATTCTTGTGTATGTAGAAGCCAGAAGTTTTCTAAGCATAGAAAAGGGAGAGGCGAGAGCTAAGAGGATAGAGATGAGCAAAGGGCAGTTCCTTCACACCTAGGTGAAGTAGAAGGTTACACTACGATAGACCTGGACAGACCTTGTGCGTGCTGGGAGTGCAAACAGGAGCACAGGGGAGAGGCCCTGAGACAGCACAGGGGAGGCTGCGTTCCCCAGGTAACCAAGCTAGCGTGGAGTGTGATGACAGATTCCCCACCCCTGGACAAAGACACTGCCGGAGGAAGTCATCGAGCTGAGCATGTGTAGTGAAATGTTGGCTAAGGGAAAAGCCCCCTTCTTCCCTTCTGGGCACTAGGTGTGGGTGACACCAGAGGATGCAGCTGCATGTGACCACAGAGGTCAACATGGCCATCTAACCTGGGAAAAGGACAGGATGGCTGGTGGGGTGGGGGGCAGACCCTCCCAGAGCACACAGAAGTTTGGGCCTGGAGATTTAAACAGAAGGAAGGGAGAAACACGCTCTCTTGGGTTCACCTCATGGACGTGCGGGCCAGGGCTTGCAGGACCTCTTCTGGTCCTGGAAGCCTCAAGACAAATGGCAGCACTGACAACACATGTGGACTCCAGAAGGGAGCCTGAAGCCAGACAGCAACTGCTTAGCCGCCTCAGGCTCCATAAGACAGATTGGGATGGAGCGGGAATTCTGGGCATTGTTTTGGGCTTTGGCCTTTTTGGGTACAGGTGAGTTTTGCTTGTGTTTTGCTAAAGAGATGAGCCTGCAGATGAGGGGTTTCCTGTCCTCCCAAATTGTGCAACATTTTAATAAGGACGTACTTCCTTCCCCACCAACCTCTGCCTCTGGAATTTGCCTATGGTTGACGGCAGGCTGTTGAACACCACTTCTGTTTGGTAACAGCTGTATTCCAGGTAGACACAGCAGGGTTTGTCTGGGAAATCTCACTGATCCCAGGCTTCTGCCCTATTGGTTGATCAGAGAAAAGGGGGCTGCATGGTCAAGGGTATGGGTCTCAGTTGGACAGACCCTGGTTTGAACCCTCTTTCTACAATAGTAGCTGTGTGATGCTAGGCAAATTTCCTAACCTCTCTGAACTTTCGTTTGCTCATTAGTAAAATGAAACTACATCATGAAGTTGTTATAAAAATTGAATGAGAAATCTGTTAGGTCCTAGGCATAGTACCTGAAAGATAGTAAGTACCACGTGGAGTATGAGCTGTTGTTATTATTGTTTATGGAAAACAGAATGAGTCCCATACAACTGGAGATGCATAACATGAACTTGTGCTAAGGGGCCCAGAGACCAAAACAGTCTCTGAACCATGATCCCACCATGACAACTATATCCCTCCCCGTTACAAAGCCACTATCTAAGGGCCCTCTGGAGATACGTGTTTGACTGGATTAAGCAATTATGATGCTGAGGCAGGCAGAAGAAACAAGAGCTATGCTGCGCATTATCAAGGATTTGTTCAGGGGACCCAAACCCATTAACAGTCCGGGTCACAATGGATAAGGCTGACTGCTAAGAAAACCAGACAGAGGACAGGTTAATTCTGATGAGGGAAGAGGGCAAGAAAGGGGTAACGAATGGCTCATAGAATGATACTGCAAAGGGGCAACCTTGGAGATCAAATCACTCATGGAGCAAAAACTAGGAAGAAAGAATGATTTTAAAAGGGCAATAGGAGAGGAAGACTGGAGTCCAAATTTTCCAGTTTCAAAATTTTGCTTTAGGTGAGAACAAAAGTAAAGATAAATATTTTGAAAATTGGAGCCATTTCTAAGATTCCTATTGAATGATCTGGTTGTGAAAAAAATTCATGAGTGATCATGAATCTTCATCCTGAATTTCATTTCAGGCTTAAGCTGGGCTACATATAAGGAAGAAATAGAGGGAATCTTCCACCCTGGTAGTAAAGTAGGGACTGTTCCAGCCCGCGCAGTTTCTGAAAGTGCAGCTCTGGACCTTGCCCGAGGCTTATTCCTCCCATCAGGGGTTGCAGGCTACTCTGTTGCATGAGGAACTGCCCAAGGCACAGAGAATGCCCAAGTCCTGGGCCTGAATAAGTCAGTTGCCTAACAATATGTATCGTACCCACATTCTGTTCAAGACAAAGGATTGTCCCCAGTGAGTAAAACGGGGCTAATTAGCAAAAGCCACAGAGAGACGACCCTCGACCCAATATTAGGAAAGGCTCCCTAATAGAGTTATTTGAAGGACAGAATGTAAAGTAGTAAGACCCCCACGGCCAAATGTGTTTCACGCAGAGGCTAGCTTATAGAAATTCATATATTAAAGAGGAAATTGGACCCAACGAGTTTAAAGTTCACTTTCAATTTTCCAGTCCTATAAAATAGATGGCATGACCCACAATTGTAACACGTATAGGATAACCAAGAAAACAGAAATTGTGGAAATAATAGCATATCCAAAGCAACATACCAATGAGCCAAATAAAAAATCTAAAAATAACTCAGTATGGCAATTCCAAAAAGCAGCTCTCCTGAGAATATTCAAGAAAAAAACAGAAATTCCTTAACACCTGAACAGAACTCATCCCTTAGTGAGAACGGCAATTAGAGGAATCGCACACATGTTCCCAGGCAGTCCCCATGGGGTTGCTGCTTTAAAGCAGTACAGAGCATAATGCTTGCTGTAAACACTAAACAAAACAGAAACAAAACCCCTCAAATAAACAGTTGTTTTGCCATCCATAGGAAAAATCAGATCTGCTCGAATTCTGCTCTCCGCATTGTTGCACACTTCAGTCTGTTCTCAGTATTCTGCTTTGTACTAAATGAAAAGTCAAAGTCATGGTATACCAAACTCAATTGTTAAATCCGAAGATAGAATCTGTGACCTCATGGTTTCCCATGGACTTGAAATCATTTATTCATTGATTTCTGACAGTGTCTGAGGATCCCATGGAAAAGGTATTCTTTGTCCTACCAATACACATCAGCTGGAAACAAGAGATAGAGACAAATTTACTAGGGCCTTGCTACTGGTGTGGTCCAAAGACCGAGCCATCGGTATCACCATCACCTCCCACCCGCACCCCACCCCAGATCTGCTGAATCAGAATCTGCCTTGTAACAAGATCCCCGTGATCTGCAAGTACCTGAACATTTGAGCATCCTAAACTAAGGATCGATGATCTGATCGTGTTGCTGGCCTTCTGACCTTCACCACCTGAAAGCTGTAAAGAAGGAACAGCAGGCTCTGGAAAACAAAAGGGAGAAAATTACTCAGACTGTAATCACTCATGGAATCATTGATCAAGTTGTTTGCATTGTTTTAGAAAATTTCCTATTGCTCACGGGGAACAGCCAGGCTTCAAATGGGCTGCCAGAGCCTCCTGCTTGTTTTGACCCAAATCAGCTGATTAGTCTCGGTTAGTTATTACACTTCAGGGGAAAGGAGAGGAAAGCCTTCAACAAGTGTCTCTACAAGGAAAGGCAGCTGTTTCTCATAAACTGCAATGAATGAGCCTAGCAGGGCTTCATACTTTATAACCTGCAGACTCTCTGTCAGCAGAGAAATCCTTCCTGCTAAGGTCACTTCTGAGACGCCAGTGGTTTCAATGGGAGCATGCATGTGGCCACAGAGGAGAGGAAGCTCTGGGAGCGTCCAGGTGTGAGAAATGTACAAAACAAAAATAAAGCATTTCCTAGAGTACTTCCTCAGTTCAAAAAGGTCACTGACTGCCGGAAACGCCACAGATTTCATAATAGCTTTTCGGGAGAGGTGTGACCACCCCTTCAAATAAATTTTTGTTAATGGATATTAGCCATGAAGTTCTTACACAGCTCCCTGCAAACATATGTGAAAAAGTGATGTCCACCGTTTTCTGCAAGCATCTGTTTTGCTGCAGGACTGAAATACAGCCCGAAGGGCTCAAAGAAGAGAAAAATCAAGATTTCACCTTCTCCAAATAAATTTGGATTGACAATCAGATAAATCTAAGAGCTTTGTGCTCCTGTAAACTTTGGCTTCTATGATCTGGGGCCTAATTCTGGTTACTTAACATCCAGGCTTCATGGAGAAAGACTGTGTGACCACAGGTCCACATGTGCAAGGGAAGGAGGGGGGGTTAGTGGTCAGAAGCAGAGAAAGAAACTGAGATCCTAAAAGGGGTCAAAAATTGTCCCCCAAACACACAGCGAGGCAGTGAAACTCTGACTCCCTAAAGTGCAAGGTCAGCGTCTTTCACTCTCTCCTACCTCCTGCTTCACACCATTCTGAGTCCTCTGGTGGAACTGGCAAGCTCTTTTCAATCGGATCCCCTCACTCTAGCCCTGACATGAGAGAAGCACGCCAGTTAAGTACTGCAGAGGCGCCCTCAGGAAAGCCAAAGCAAGAGTTCTAAGTGTGTGCCAAAGTTAGACAATGCGCTTCCCCGTCCTGCCAGGGTGCAAAAGTCCTCAGTCACTGCCACGTGTCACACAATTTACAATGAACCATTTTGCTAATGGAAAAGTACTTTCCTCCTAAGGCCTTCTGGAAAATTGCTTTCTACTTTTTTTTTTTTTTTACTTTTAAATTGATTCTACATAAATACTAGGATTTCTCACAAACAATGTACTACTGAGGAAGTCAGAAGGATGGATCCCATTGGTTAATGGGTGGGAAATCTGTGCCACAGGGAAATGGGGTCATAGTGGCTTTTATGGACCTTTGTGTAACATTTTTAAAATAATGAACACTCTAAGTGGATATTTATAAAAGGCAAGGTTTTTTTGAAGAGCTCCTCATAGAGGCCTCAAGCTTTCAGGGACCATCACTGGTTTATCTTTCCCCTGAATCCTAAAGCTCCCCCTAGTGACCAAGAACCTATCACTGGCTCCCTGTAAGGAGAGGAAACATTTTCTAGCAGGGGTGTCCAACTTTTTGGCATCTCTGGGCCACACTGCAAGAAAAAGAGTTGTCTCGGGCCACACATTAAATACACTGAGACATGTAATCAAGCAAAAAAAAAATATCTTATGTTTTAAGTAAATTCACGATTTTGTGTCGGGCCTCATTCACAGCCATCCTGGGCCGCAGGTTGGACACCCCTGTAAGCCTCTTGCTTCTAGATGGCAACTAAAGTTTCTATAGCATTTTCACATACATCTGATCATTTAACACGAAAACAGTAGGAAATAAAAGTATCCTTTCCCCCATTTAACAGATAAGTAAATGGAGGCTCAGATGGCAGCGAGGCTTTTCATGTGGCTGGTAGTAAGGGACCGGAACGGAGGCCAGGTCTCCCGTGTTGTTCTGCCGCACTGCCTCCTGCTCTGAGGCATTGATGCCAAGTTACTCACGCAAAGCTCTCACGGAAGCACTTTCAGGGGATTTATAGAAGTGACCCTTGACTTTTGGGATTTCCTTTGAGAAGCCCATGAGGATTCTGGGCCCATACCTACACATTTTTCCCTACAACACCAGAACGTCCATGGATCGCCCTGAACGATATCTGTTGACCCTCTAGGACTCCATGGACCCCAAGGTAAGAAGTTATCGACACCTACTGGACATAGTCTTGCGATATCAAAGAACTTGAAGAAGACGAACTTTGGAGTGCTTTCCTCTTTCCCTCCATTAGGATGTTTTCCATGCCTATCCAATTATCTCTTCATCCTGTTGTTGGAGTATTTAAAAGGAATAACTAATTAGTACATGTTTGCTAACATTTAAGGAAAAGCCTGTGGATATTGACATCAAGGCCTTCTAGCATTCCCATAGGCATGCCTGGAATTAGTGGCAAACTAAGATGTTTCTAGGAAAGTAGCAATTTGGGAGCTTTTTTTTTTTCCCCCCAAATGTAAGAGCATACTACAGTCTTACCAGCTGGGTCTGTGGAGACTAAGGAAAACCAGTATTGCCTCTAAATTCTTAGCTCTTTGCACCCTGGCATTCCCAACAGCTTTGACTGATGGTTTGCCAGTTCACATGAGTCTCTTCCATGTAAGCTGCATGAGGATAGGGACCTTGTCTATAGAGATCAGTCACGTTCCCAACCAGCACGAGTGCACAGTCAAAAGATACTTGATGAATGCACATGGGAATGGTCCTCCTCATTGAGTCAGCTCCTCTGGGAATGTGCTTATTTCCCTCCCTGATTAGTCAGTAGCTCCTGGTTGTCTGGGACATTCCCCTGCAACACTCCACACAGGCAATCTCAGGCTCTGGATATGTGGCTGCTCTCAGGAAAAGTTCTGTTCTCTGTTCTGTGACTTCCACCGTCTACATGAGGTTATAAACAAACCTAAGCATGATAAGAGCTTCCTGCCATAGCCCTCCCAGAAAGTGCATCACAGTATTAAAATATGAGTAAAAATACAGCACTCTGGGGTCTAGAGCACTCATCCATCAAAGCAGACTGTGAAGAGTTCATCTGAGTTACGAAGTCCTTTTTAAATCATCTCACACACCCTCTACTCATGATGCCCTTCCATACCTCTGAGCTTTATCTCGTGTCCACCTGCCCACCTTCCCTGCCCACCTGGTGAACCATTACTTCAGAAGCGTCTTCTCCAGCTCTCCTTGTTAGCCCTTCTCACCTGTTTCCACAGCGCACAGCCACGACATGTCAAAGTTACACATGTTGTCGTCCCCTCGCCTCCCATGGGCCCCCCAGCCAGAGGGGCACGAGTTGCCGAATTCAAGAATGAACTGTTTCACTCTCCAGTTCACTTTGCTTATCTTTCTGGAAAATTCAGTTTTTTCAGAAGTTCCTGGCGACATCCTCGCAAAAGCAAAGGGCTTCTCAATGCAGAGTCAAAGCCTGAGCCTCTGCAGAGCTGTGCTTTTAGGAGCAGCTGAGGTCCTGGCGCTCCTCACGGGTCTTCACACACAGCATTCCTCTTTTCCCAGCCGCCCCAGTGTCTACCTTATTTAAACGGTGAAGTTCCCCCAAATTCTGAGCGCCACCTTTGGGATTCTTGCCATTTGAAAGTAGCACCTGAGCCAATATTTACTGAATATTTTCTTTAAATTAACTCAACTTTTAAACAGCATTTTTGCTTTGTCAGTCATATTCATGAAACATCGTTAGATATGCTAATTGTTTTTCCTAATATATAGTAAAATAAAAAATCATAAAAGTGAATAAAAACCTTTGTATTAAAATAAACCATTAACTATGAAAATTTTAAAGACAACTTTTCTTAGGTACCCATGAAAATCTCCTCCAAGCATCATGCCTGCTCTCCTGTGAAATTCTTTCCTAAGCCTTCACTACCCTCCCCCGGCCTTCTACCCCCAGCTACTCCTTCATGGTCAGTGCACTCCCTCACTCCTACGCCCTGAAAAGAGAGTCAGTAAACAGACGTGAACTCCCTCATGCTTCGCACGGTATCTTCCCAGTCTGCACACACAGCAGGAAGCACACCTGTAGCTGCTCCCCTCCTTGCCTCTCCCTACTCTGCTCTCCGAAGAGCAGCTGCCCTTCTGTTCAAGAAATGCCCGTTCTCTTGTTCTGAAGCCCATCCCACTCCACTGCCTCAAGGATCTTACTCAATTAACTCCTCTCTTGCTTTATCTGTTTTAATCATTTTAAATCGTGAAATATGCATACGCAAGCATATTCACATAGGTGTTCAGATTAAATAATAGTAAAAATACAAGCACCTGTGTGCCCATCACCCAGGCTAATGGGGCACAGTTGGCACCTTCAAACATACTTTGTGTACATGCCCATTGTCCCTCCCTCCCACTCAAGAGTAAGTTCTGGCCTTTCTTTATAGTTGTAACGCTTATGTACACAGATTTAGGAAACATATTACTTTGTTTTGCTTAGTTTTAAATTTTATGTAAAAAAGTCATACTGATTTATATTGACTCACTTCTTTTATTCAATATTGTGCTTTTTAGGTTTAACCATTGTGGGTATACATGTAGCAGTCAGTTCCTTCTGTTGAGTATTTCATTTCATAAGCCACAGGTTTCCTTCATTCTTATTTCTATAGAATATTCTATTACATGACTAATCCACAATTTATCATGTAACTGCTGTGGGATATTTGAGCTGCTTCCAGTTTTTTGTTATTATAAGCAATGCTATTATACACATTTTATAACTCAAAATGTTTAACTGAACCATTACTATTAGCATTCAAAAAAATTAACAAAATATATAACCTTACTATCAGCAATGCCTGCTGATATTTTCTATTTCTATTCTGTTCTTTTAATTCTATCATATCCCGTACCCATTTCTTTTATAAAGTTTTTTTTTTTAAGCTGCTTCACTCAACTAAGAAAAATCAAAATTGCTTTAGAACACATACCTAGGAGTACCATTCCTGGGCTGCAAAGCATGTTCATGTTTTAACTCGCCCAGGTAATGATAAACCATGTCCAGTGCTACACTCTCAATTTATACGCCCACAGCAGAACATGTAAGTTACATTGCGTCTGAGTCCTTGGTAACTTGATGACAAATGTACTTCTAATTTTTTCCCAATTTGTTGATATTACACGGCAGCTCTTAGTTTGAATTTGCATTTCCATGATTACTAATGAGACGAAGCATATTTCCCTAAGTTTATGGGCCATGTGTGTTTCCTCTCCCATGAAATGCCTGTTCATGTATTTTGGCCACTTTTCTACTTAGATTCTACATCTCATATATTCATAAAATTTCTTCATATTTTTGAGGCGCTGATCCTTTGTTGCAAGTAAGTTACAAACATCATCTCCCAGTTCATGTCTTTTGTCTCTTGACTTTATTGTGTGTTTTGATGAACTGAACTTACTTAAAATACTTTATCAATCTTTCCCTCTGCGATTTGTATTTTTAAACTCCTTCTGTATCAAGAGGTTGTATTAAACTACATAGTCTTCTAAGGGCTCTATGCTTACGTTTTCACAGTTAAGTCTTTCATCCACCAAAAATTGATTTTCAGAATGTACAAGGTAGGTTCCCAATTTTATTTTTTATATCCATGTGGCTCATGCCAGCACCATTTACTGAATGGTGATCTTTTCTTCAGTGATTGCAATGACTTCATCACGACTCCAGCTGGCGTGCATGAGTGGGTTTGTTTCTACGCTCTCCAGTGTCACCCACGGATCTACTTGTAAACCTGTGAGTCAATACAATGTCTTAATCATTATAGCTTTATAATGAACCCCAGGTCTTGGTAAGGCAAGCCCCTCCGCACCTTGTTCTTCTTAACAGAAATAATGTCCCTGTTACTCCATCATCGCTGGAAGCAAGCTTTGAATATTGTCCTTATGTATTTTGTGATTTTTAACTGTGAACTGCAAATTTTCCCTAGAACTTTGGGGGCAATTGTTTGAGGCTTATTTCCTTCAAAAAGATTATATTTGTTCTTATCAGTAACTTGGAAACACTATCAGTTAAGGCCACTTTAATACTAAATTCTTCACCTGTGTTATACAAACGAGTGTGCACTTATGAATTTTCAGGTGGTCTTCCCCACCTCCACTCAACGCCAGTCTTGAGAGAGGGAAGGTTTCTCCTGCCTTCTTCACAGCAAGGCTCCTCTCTTGTTCACTTTTGTATAAAATCTGGACTTTCGAGACCCAAACTGACACGTTTCTTCTACTGGAAATGCTGCGTGGGGAGGTCCTCAGTGTTACGCCTTATACCCCACACTCCAGGCATCCCTCAAAAGAGAAAGTCAGCACCTCCAGGGTTCAGAAAACCTCAGAAGAAAAGCCATCTTTGGTGCTGGTTTAGTGCCCAGGGTTCCTTCTTTCACCTGGTTTCAAGTATATGCAAATTCTTTAATTTCAAGGCAATTCAGCAATTTGGTTTTAAAATTCACTCATGAATTTTAGCTGTTGCAATTTCATGATGTCTATTCTGATATGCTGACAAAATCAGAACTCACTTCATCTTCAGCTTCTTTGCTACTGACTCCTCATCATCCGGTAACCATTCAAGTGTCTGTCACCGTGAAACACTCACCTAACGCTGGATCCTCTCACTTAGCTACAGCCTTCTCTCATATCCTCCACGTTTTTAAAAGGTGTGGTCTACAGTCATCTCTGTTTTCTAATCTTTGACTCATGCTCCAACCAATTGTCTGTATCTGCCTCCACACTGCCAATGAAGCTGGTGCTTAGAAAACCAACAAGGATGAATGACCTCCACCTGCCAAATCCAATGGACATTTCTTGTTTCTTATTTTAATGTAACATCTGGCACTTTTGATCCTTCTCTCCTCTTGGGCTTCTTTTTCATCATTCTTTCTCATTCCACTTCTGCCTCCCCAATCATGTCTTCTTACTAGATCCTCTGCCTTTCTTTTCATTGCTCTGCAAAAATTTTCCCCTGATTTCTCTATTTGTGCCATCTGCTTTCACAGTCTCATGAACTACATACTGCTAGTTGCCAACCTGGGAACCACTTTTCCTCTCCTCCCGCCTCCTTAGTAAAAATCCCATTTTTATCTGGCACAGAACTGCCCAGAATTCAGCTGGGAAGGACCTGTCTCTATGCTTCTGTCTTTCTTCCATCTTCATGACATAATGACCGATGACTGGAGCTCTAGCATCCATCCTGGAACAACAGGTGACTTTGAGGTTGGACACTGTACAATAAGAGAACAAAGCAGAAAGGAGGGGCCTTGGTTCCTCCTGGCCCTATAGAGCCCTACCAGCCTAAACCATCTCCTTCTGGACTTCTTTCAGCAGACAGGAGGAAATCTCTGTTTTAGCCTGCTATTCTGGAGAAGAGTAGGCATGAGTAACCCATCTCCCAACTCTGAAACCTCAGTCATCCTGAATTCTTTTCTCTTGCCCCCCACATAAAAAATAAAGTCCCGATTTTGACCCACAAATATCTCTGAAATTTTTCCTTCTCTCTCACTTCATTCTGCTTGAGTCTACTAACCTCAAGCCTTCAGTGTTTTTTGCTTGGCCTTTACACAGTGATTATTTCACTGAAGTAAGCTTTCTAAAACATAAGCCTGTCTTATCTCCTAACTCTTTAAGATGGTACACAAGCTCATTACCTCTGGAATAAAGTCTAACCCCCTTACCATTGCTTTCTTGGCCCCTCACAATTACACACTCACCTTCCTTTTCTTATCTCCACTTCGAACTTTTTGCCAGCAATATATGTGAGATGATGGGTTCTTGTTTATGTCATAAATGTCAAGGGCTTTTATGCCTCTGTGTCCTTGCACATGTTGCTTGCTCTCTGTGGGATGAGCTCATTCTTTGATATCCTTAATCCCTCACCCACGTTTCCTCCTCTCTGCTGAACCTATAACTTACACATATTTCTAACGCTGAACTCATTAATCAACAATTTTGTGCACATGTTTGCCTTCCCTCCTATACAATGAGCTAAGGATGGGGAAAATACACTACTGATCTCCGTATACCCAGAAAAATAGTATAGTGGAATTCCTAGCTTATAACATGTCTAAATTAGGAACTGGATAAATGAAAATGTTTTATGAAAATTAAGAAGAAATTTATAAGTGAGGCATAATACTTATGATGACTTTCAAGAATGTTTTCTCTCAAATCTGAAGAGCTGGGTAACAGTATTTTAACAAATTATACAGACAAAAAGTCACCGGTAAAATGACTATAACAGCATCTGCCCCATGGAGGTGTTGAATGAATTCTGTGGGCTATGCTCGTATGGGCTGTCCAAGGTGCTTGGAACACAGTAAGTCCCCATGAGTTTTAGCTACTGTGGTTAACAATATTATTAATGTGTAATTGTGTCACAGAGCACCAAAGAAAAAGGTTATGAATGTTTCAGAAATCCTCACATGGCAGGAAGACATCTAAGACACCTTTAAGACATTGTTTGGAAATTAGTTTCACAAATGTAAAAATGTTTCCTTCCTAAGAATGAGTTCACTATACAGCTTCCTGAAATGGTAGTTACTGCTGGGTGTGGAAGGCAGTCATTTATTTGTACGAGGCCATTTGGTTGTTGGAATTGGAGCCATAAATCTAGCTATGTGACCTGCCTTTTTTTTTTTTTTTAAACCTGCATGAGGAGCCAAAACTCTGAATCTCCTTCAAGAACTCAAACCGCATTTTCAAGAAGCTGAGCTTGGGTGTTTGTTTGCATTTAATGTAGACGTATGTATATCCAAAGCAGAGTTTTAGCAGGATTCAGGAGGAGCGTGCACGGGAATTTAAACACAGACACACTGGCTAGGTCTCCTCTGGTCCGAGAGATTAAAGGAGTGATCATAGCTTCACACATACTGCAAATGCTTGTGCAGCAATTATGCTTTACAATTAGTTCTGGTTTCTCCATTAATGCCACAGATTCTTTTTTAGAATGTGTTAAACCTTTTTGGCTCCAGCATACTGGTTCTAAACATTCCTTGGACTTTTTAAGGCTTAATGATGGAGTTTTAAAAGCTATACTTTGTATAACTCTTGGTGTGTTTGTGTCTGTGCGTTAGGGCCACGAATAGGGCTGGGGGTACAGAGAGGAAAAGAGAAAATGGGGCTTGGAGAACTGACTATATTTTAAAAGTAAACCCACATGGTGACCTTCAGAGTCAAAAAAGATAGAAAATAAATGTGCAAAAGGAAAACAGCCCCACAATATAGTTGCAGGATTCTTACTAAATTCATTCAGGTGACAACAAAACCTGCTTGTACATGAACACGTGGATACCCACCTAGATATGACTGTCTGTTATTCTTCATACTTTGCCCACATTCATCCATTTGAATGGTCCCCCAGAGTAACAGCAACTGTTTTCATAAATGTTACGTCATGCAACAGGGTTGGAATCAAATGTGCTAAAAATTAGTTTAATTTCACTCTGGTGTATAGGTTTACATCACCCTAAATAGGCCCCATGGATCTGGTATTTTTTATGCCCTTTTTCTTCCCCAGTATTTATTAGGAAAGGCATCATGAGAAAGGGAACAATTACTATTATTCTGGTATTTTCTCTAGATACCAATAACATAGTTACTATTTTCAACGCCTATTATTTGTCAGGGTTAAGGCTAGGTAGTTTGAACCCCTATTCTACTGTTAACTAGCAAGTTAGCTTCTCTAATGTTTTCTTGAGAGTAAAAATGGTGATAATGAAAGTACTGATATAATGGAGTTGTAAAACTAAATGAATACCAAGTACTAATGTTTACTATTACTACTATTTACTACTGTTTAAATTAATACTCAAAATCCCCCTTCGAGCAGATACTATGGTCCCATTTCACAGATGGTGACGCTGAGATCTGGAGACTAAGAAACGTGCTCCCAATTACTCAGCAAATAAGCAGCACAGCTGGAACTTGATCCCATTCCCACCGGCCTTGGAAGCTCATGCTCCACCTTATGCTGCACTGCCCCTCAGTCTGGTGACTTTTCGTTCTTCCCTTAAGTGAGGGTGGTCTTCACCCCTCTTTGTCTCAGCTTCCTCATCTATAAAATGGGAATAATAATAGTGCCTACTTCCCAGGGTTGATAGACGAAGCACCCCGCAAATGCTATTCTGATGTTTTTCCTAGTGATGAAACTTTAAGCTACTTTAAGACTTTCTAGGCAAGTAAAAAGAAAAGAAATATGACGCTACAAAGTTCAGTGATGACCAATTTTAACCTCATCTTTCACCCAGTGACACAGTCATCAGACTGAAGGTCCTTTTAATCTGCTTAACATTTTATTTCTAAATGTCTCTTTGAACCTCTCTTGGAAGAACCCCCAACATATTTATGTAAGAATAACAGTCTCAAACCACCTGAAATAACAGAAGTGGGGATTTTAAAAAGGGGATCTGTTTGTTCTGGAATACCATGAAAGAAGTCAGCTAATTCAGCAGATTACTAGCTTCAAAGCAGTTCAACTCGACCAACTTGGACGCTGTAACAGTCCTCACGGTCAGCATACAAATGTGAATTTAACAACTGGCCTGACAAGTGCGTTATAAAACTTGTATGCAGAAGAATAAAGTGGGGGGCCAGGGAAAGAGCAACTGCTTTGTTCTGATGGGAGTCACGCTTATGATTGTGAAGTTGCTGTTTCAACAGTCACAGTTAATACTTCATGTTGTCCAGTCTGGCATAAATTGTTACTCCCAATTGGACTCTTTTTTTCCTGAAATATGACTTTATCTTCCTTTGCCTAAATAGCCAAGTATGTCCAGTGCAATTCTCCAACTCTGAGGACTGAACAGGGCATTCTTCAAAAATAGGCATGTCGAAACTGAAATTTGTAAAAACGAAAACTAAACTCCTATAAGGAATTAAGCATCAAATCTTTCATCACAGGATTGCTTATCACACGTGTTTTATCATCAGCTCTTGATCATGCACATTAGCGGAGGGGGCCAGTGACCCAGATAATGCAAAACTCATTTATTTGATTTTGAAATGTGTTTTTATTTACATTTGATCCTGTGTCTATCTGGAGTCCTTGGGATTTGAAATGCAAACAAAATCATGAGCTCACACTCTTTGACTCAGAGGATCAGGAAAAGCAGTCCCAGATCCTCGACCCTGAACTTGTCTCCAGCTCTATTTGCTTTCAATTCTGAGTTAAGACTTCATTTGCCGGGCTACCAACCTAAGTAAACCATTCCCTTTTTCAGCCTGCAATGTTTGTGGCTTATTACATTATCTTCTATTAAGTGCGAGAGAAAATTAGGGTTGGGAGTGGAAAAACCTGTCATTTAGTGACAATAAAGCCACACAGTAGATGAAATAATGAAAAACATATTGGATAATCTTAAATAGGTTACTACGCTCTGTACCCTCGGTTTCCCTTCCACACAAGCAGATTCTAGTGAGGTTCGAGGGTGATGGTATGACAAAGCACTCAGCCCAGTCCTTGGTACATACTTAGTTCTGTATAATTGACACTTCCATTTTATTAGCTGGAGGTCGAAGGAAGCTCTGCTTCTGCCAATCACATGGTGAATTATTAATCCATAGGGAAGAATTAAATGTAATCCCACAGGAAAATACACTGTAAGCATCTTTGCAGAATAAGTGAATAAATCTTTGCTCCACTACGGAATCAGGCCCTATGTAGAGGGGTGTGTTTAAGAAATGCAAAATATCAAGAGGTCAAGAGGGAAGAAAACCCCGTAATACAGATGAAAAGCACAGACAGAAAACGCATCTAACAAAAAGCCTTTGCTCAATTGCTTACAATTATTTCCTTATATTATCTAAATTCAACAGACTTGTTTCATTTCAATCACTTGCTACCAGCAAGCAATGTACTATGTCACGTTTATCTGGTGATCTTTCATTATACTGCTGGATTACTTATTAATGGTTTGTTTACTGAACTCCTAGGACACAGATAATTCTGCATTACCTGAATGCAGTATCTTAAATAGCCTCTGCTCAACACATTCCGAACTTCTTCACAATAGCAGTAAATGATGTAGGGTTTTTAAAAATATCAGTAAACACTACTTGGGGGGGGCCTGCAGCAACTGTTTTCAACTGCACTTTCAGCTTTTGGAAGAGAGAGTAGCATTTCATGATCTAATTATGTCCTGGGAGTAACTGTTAATCAATGCTTTTGTTGTTTCACCGAAGTACTTCTCCGGTGAGATGGGATCTGTTTAATTTCTAGGATTTTAATTCCATGCCCTTAAAGCCGTATCACTAACATTCATTTGTAGACTCATGGCAAAAAAATTTAACTTCCCAAATATCACGTTGAAATTACCGTTTGATGAAATACACCTTCACTGTTTATTGTCCCCCTATATACCAACTTAAGCTGAATTGCAGTCTACCTGAGTAGTTCAAAATGAAAGTATTAACTTCTCAGTCCCAGTGGTTCTCAAGACTCAGAGTACAAAGACCCCAGGAGAGCTTGGACTCTCAGCCATCAAATTGCATTCGTGTATAAATCCAGGGGTGAGGTTCAAGGATGTCCGTTTTTAACCAATTCTGATGCAGGTGGTTTGCAACACACATTCTTAGAATCACCAACTCATGCTAACACTTTGATTACGTTGGCAAGGAATTTACTAAAAAGTGAATTTGAATACTTTTAAACTTGCTCAACTGAATAATCCTGAGAAGTTAAGTATACTTATAGGGCATTTTTTTTTTTGGTTTGGTGAGTCACAAGTTTAAATATTTATTGCATGCCTATTACATAGGCTTTGCACTGAAGCATATAAAAAATAAACACAACTAGATTTTGTTCAGCAGGGCCTTATAATCTAGTTATGGAGGCAATTTACAAACATAAAGAAGTTAAGTCAAATTATTTAGAATGAATGATTACATGGCAAATAAGGGGAAATCAGAGGGGACACTGATAGGGACTGAAATGAAAAAAAAAAAGGCCTCCCCAGGAGCGCTGGGGCAGGAAGAAGGAAGTAAGACAACCTGAGGCCAGGTTAAAAAAAGCTGGAGGAGTGACTGTAACTTCTAGTGTTTATACTCTTGCGCTGCCAGAAGCACATGACATCTCAGCAATGCATGTTTTGCCTCCGAGTTCAGAGATGCCAACTATAATTAAGCCCAGATGCAAATATGAAGTCACTGCTTACTGTAAAAGGGGCAAAGCCCCAATTTTACATCTTCTCAATCTGTCCATATTTTTAATACCAAAGACAACCGTCATCCACAATCAGTAGTTATTGGCGAATGACCAAAACTGAGGGAGAAAAGACCAAGGAATCTAGCATAGGGGTAATTTAAAAAAACAATGAAGTGAACTTTTCATTAATTAGTTCAAGTTTTGGGCTGGAAGAAAGTGCAGGAGTGGGGGGGAAATGGATGTGCCCGGCCCCGTGACGTAGATTAGAAAATGTGAACACAAGAGCAAAGGAGGGCAGCAGGAGAAGGCGAGCGAGCAATGCAGGCCAGGGTGGGAGGCCGTGTAAGAACCGTGGCTGGAACAACCGTCACGTCCAGAGAAAATATAGAAAATATGACATTCATGTAAACAAAACCTTGCATTCTAATGTCCATAGTAGCACTATTCATGAGAGTCAAAAGGCAGAAACGACCAAATGCCCACAGCCCATGCATGGATAAACAAAATTGGCCTATCTGTCCAACAGAACATTGTTCAGCCAGAAAAAGAACTGATAAATGCTACATTAATCAATCTTGAAAATATTATGCTAAGAAGCCAGACACAAAAGGTCATGCATTGTATGGTCCTATTTATATCAAACATCCAGAATAGGTAAAATCAAAGAGACAGAAAGCAAATTGATGGGTGCCAGGAGTTGGGGGAAAAGGATGGGGAGTGACTGCTTAATTGGAACAGAATTTTAATCTGGGGTGATGGAAAGTTTTGGAAACAAACGCAAGTGTTGGTTGCATAACATCGTGAATGTATTATGTGCCATTGAATTGTTCACTTCGAAATGGTCAATTAAAGACACTGAAATTGAGAACAGGCTGACAGTGACCAGAGGGAAGAGGGGAGGGGATGACAGGGGAAAAGGGAGAAGGGTTTGCAGGAACAATGATAAAGGACACATGGACAATAACAAGAGGGCAGTGGAAACAGGGGAGGGAGGTGGGGAGAGTGGTAGGGAGGGGTCGGGGGAAAAGGCAGAAAACTGTACTTGAACAACAATAAAAAAAAGTTAAAATAATAAAAATAAAATTTGAAAAAATAAAAGAAATGGTCAATTTTATGTGAATTTCACCTCAATTATTAAAAATCCGATGCAACAACAGAGGAACTGCGGCAAGCTGGAAAGGACACATCGTATCGTTGGCATCTACCACTGTCCCTGCCAAGTGCTGCCCAGTGCAGACTTTACTGTTTGAGAGAGAATGAAAGCTCGGGTTTTTAAGTAAAAACTTGCTATTTTAAATACTGGCAACTAATTTTCAAATTGTGCTGGCCAATGAAAATATATCCCAGGTTAAGGACAGCCCACAGACCACCAATATGTAAATTCTGGCATAGTCCATTCTAATTAAAATCAGAATATTTTGATAGTCTATAAGCTCACTATATTGCTTCACGATTTCAAATTCTTAAAGATAGTTTAAGGAAAAAATTTTGTTATGCCCAAACATATACTAACTGTACTTTAATATATAAAATTTTATGTGGATGTATTTTTAACAGAAGACACAGTGACATTAAAAATAGGCTGTTTTCCCCCCGGTGGCAGTTCTATCCCATGACATAATAGTTCTCTTTCATGCATTTATTCTGAAATTGTATCTTTTTCTCTATAATATTCTATTAAAAATATTCCAAACACGAGTTCTTCTCTGCTCGGTAAAAGCATTATGTCGAATGATGAGTCGTCCGTGCACAGGCATAACCTAAGTTGCCTTAGCCTTGACCATGATTCAGTTTGACTTTAGTTCTGTTTAAGACCTACAAAAAAAGTGGAGTAAAGCCCTTACTTTAAATAAAGGCCAAGCATTTATAATTATGTTTAAATGCTCTCCTGCCAAATGATAAGCTATGTTAAAATAGAACAATAAATGATAACATGTCTGACATTTAAAAGAATAAACAAACAAAACAAAGCCTCTGAGTTTGAAAGTATTTCAGGAGTAGCATATTTAACTTATTATCTTAAAATAATTTTGATTAACAAAAGAGTTGGAAACACAGTATTGAGAGTTTCCATATACCCTTCACCCATTTTTCCCTACGATATAACCATGGTATATTTATATAACCATTTATAAGCATTTATGTAACTGTGGTACATTTATCAAAACTAAGGAATTGACACAGGTACAATACTGTTAACGAAACCATCGATTTTGTCCAGATTCCTATCCTAGGATCCAACCCAGAGTACTACTGTATTGCATGTAGTTGGCTCAGGCTTAGAGAGGGGCAGACTTGTCTAGTTCCCACAGCGTGGGTAGCAGAGCACATATTCAAACTCAGGTGAGTCTCTACTGCTCCCCTGAGCCAGGCTGCGTCCCGGCAGAAACTGGGCATAGCCCATAGGAAGGCCTCCTGAAGTCAGCTGCCTTCATGTCACACGCTTAGAGGGAACTGCTGTGTCCTCACGGTCCTTACAAGAGAGAGGCAGTGACGTAAGCCCACATTCTAAAAACGCAAAGGTGAGCCACTCGATAATACAAAATTAGAGCAAAAGGGGGCCTTTGAGATTCTCTAGTGTAATGTCTTCATTGGACAGCTAAAGAAGTTGGTGAGAATTTCCCCTATTTTGGGGGGAGAGACACCTTTTAAGATTTACCTTTTAGAGTCACCTGGGGGGCACTTAGCATCTCAGCCTGCACTGAGAGGAAAGCCCTTGGCTGAGGGAGTGGGAGTTGTAGACAGGTAGGTGATGGATGGCTGTTTTGGTAAATTTATTCAAACTAAGAAAACATTCCGCTCCCACACCACCAAAGAGAAACAAAGATCGTTCCATCTGCCTCTGGCCCTCAGGTGGTTCCCAGGACCATGAAGCTGGTGGGAAAGTAGAGGCTCCTCCTTTTTTGCCAAGTTCCTGTGCCGGTTCTATCACAGCTGAGAGTACACGAAGGAGAAAGGGAAAGGAGACGGCCCTGTGGTTGCTGGGAAAAAAGGGCGGTGTTCCTTCCCGACTGTTTTCTCCTGCACACAAGGTACAGCTTTCTCCTTACCGACAGATAACTGAAGATTTGCCCTTCTCCGGTGTCCGACCCACTTCCAATTTTAAGAGGTAGTTCAAGGGACCACTGCCCTTCCTGAAACACCCCCCCCTCAGGCAGTTGGCCATTATCAGCAGCGGTGGGTCACTGTAAAGTAACTCTGTGTGCTCTATTTCCTCCCAAGCCAACACAGGACTTTAGTTTAGAATACTCACGGGCATGGGAAACGCTTGGCTATTATTTGCTGTGTTTTCTCTTTTGAATAGAGAAAAATCAGTTTTTAGTTGTAAGTCATGAAGTGTAATTTGTTAGTGCAGCATAAACTGCCCTAAACTTTGTCATCCGCCTGGGCCATGGGTATTATAATAAGCAAGTCTGTGAGAGTCTAGCCTTTGAGTTGCTAATGAGATCACTGACAATTTGTTTATTAAATAAACGGCCCCATCTGTATTACTTCAAGGTTTTCTTTCCCATGGAATTCTAAAGATTTTCTTTGGAAATGACTAAGGTTTTAGAAATTTCCCTTGTAACTTTGCAGTTGGGCGTCCTGTGCACAGGCTGTCTGAAAATGCCTTTGATACTCAAAACCTGTCCTATCACCTATCCTCGGTCCTTAAAAGAAACTTACAGGTGGAATCATTGTTCTAAGACCATTCATTACTCTCCAGCCTCCAAAATGATCAAATCCAGGGCATGGCGCAAATAACACCCTTTTTTTATTACATAAAAATCTTGTATTGTAAAATCACAAGCATGCAATTCTGTAACCTAACAACATCACACTCAAGCACACCATATGACATTTTAGGTTAAATGTTCAAATTGCTGTCCATCTCGTGCAGGACATTCACATCCCCTATCGACCACACTCCAGCAAGCCTTCTTTCTGCCAGACCCTGTACTAAATTTTATTGATTTGGGTGGCTCAAAACGAGTCTCAGTTTAATCACTTCCTCCTGGAAGCTTTTCCCGACCACAGCAAAACTCAGTTTCCTCCTACTGTGCCCTGAGAGCTTGTGCTGTGAGCTAAGTACTGGTGTAACTGTCATCTCCACTAGAAGGTAAACTCAGTCAGGTTCAAGATTAGGTCTGCCTTGCGGGCCACTGTACCCCCAGAATCTAGCACAGTGCCAGAAATTCATCAAACACCAGTGGAATAATCAAAGGGAAGGCTTCACTCATTCCATCTGAACGCTCGTGTAGTGTGTGATATTACAAAACACAGCCCTCTCTCCCTTCCTCAAAACTTCCCTCTCGCAGCGGGAGCAGTCTCCTCTCCCCCTCTCCCCACCGTTGTCATTGCCCCTCCAAGGCTTCTTTCTCCCTGCCTTATGTTCTTTCCCCACATTCCAGCCTGCTGCATCTTCTCGCAGTAGGCATTCGATATATAGGCCTTGAACAAAACACTGGCATGCCTCAGACTCTCCCAGCAAGGTGTTATCCATCTCCATAGCTTCAACACTTACGTTAAACTGAATGTCTCAATATCTATACCCAACCTTAAAGTTCAACATCTATCCCTGACCTAAATGTCTCTCTCACCTGGGCAACAAACCTCACCTCCATGAGCACCCGTATGTCCATACATTAACGACTAAACCTAGACTTTCCAATTAAACGTAACAGGTTAACCATACACGATGATCTCCTTTCCCTCCCCAATCTCTGCTAAATAATGGTAAAGGAATTTAAGGGGGGAAAAGTACAAATCCACGAGGGCAAAAGGAACAGAAGAGAATACAACAGCTAACTAAAGATTTCCACGCATTTTTGGAAGGTGGAATGTGGACGGAGGGGAACTAGCTGAGTCAGGAGAGTACCAGGGTTAGGGCAGTGTGTAGGTAGTAATTTCATCTCATGGCTAGGAATATAAGTTGCAATTTTTTTCTCCTTTTTTCATTGGCTGTTTCCTCATGTGCCATTTTTCCCTTTTCTCTTTTACCATTCGAAAGTTTCTAAATGCTGAATTAGGTACTGGGGGGAAAAAAGAAAAAAAGAACTGATTCAGCCTCAACCTACAGAACCCTGGAAGGACTCAGCACATGGAGATCCAGGTGCCAAGGAGAACAGAGCTTATGCCCTAGGAGAAACACAGGCGAAGTGGCAGTTTACATAATGAACTCTGACACACACAGCCACCTTCCCAGACTCAGGAAAACTGGCAGCTGGTTTATATTCCCAAGGAAGATTAGATTTCTCTCCAAGAAACTGAATAGCCAGGTATGTGAAGGTTCCCTCAACAACAACAAAATCTATACGCCATCAGCAAGCCCTACCTGTACCCACATAGCTTCCATTCAGCTTTTTAACGCCCTATTCTTAAGTATGAACAGTCGGGAATGCTTATTATGAACACATGTCAGACCGAGATTAGCAAACATTTGAGTAGTGAAAAAGAGAAAATCAAGAGAAAAAAAGCCACCGAAGGAAACAGAGCCAATTAAGAAAGAAGAAAAAAAAATGTAATTAATGTCCTTAGAGATTAAGAAAAGATATTCCATCCATAAAATAAGTATAGGATGATGTGAAAAAGGAAGAAACAGATAAAAAGGGAACTTGAAATTTAAAATAAAGTAGCCATAGAACTTATTCAAGAATTAGAACATAACAATCAAAGAGATTTCACAGGGAGGAAAAAAGAAAGTCAGATTGGAAGAAAAAACCCATTTAAAAAAATAATTAGAGAACTGGTTCAAGATGAATAATTGCCTAAATGAATTCCAGAAAAAGAGAACAGAGAATAATTGTGAGAGGAAATTACCAAGGAAATAATACCAGCAAATACCCCTCTGGGAGCACGGCTGTGAAGTGGCGAGCAGTGAGGCAAAACGTTTTCCATCAAAAAACTTTCAGCACTATTTGTTTTTTAAACCATGTGCGTAAACTATTTTACAAACAACTTAAATGGAAACAAGTCCTGTTTCTCACAGCCGATCTGCTCTACTTCTCTGTATTCCTTTTCTCCACTAATATCACCATCACCAGGTAGCTCTAAAAGAACCACTGGAGATGGAATATCTGTCCTCTCTGTCCCTGCTGTCACCTCTCCCTGGACTCTACCCGCCACCTCACTCCTGCCGGCCCTGCCCTGGGTCTCTGCGCCACCAGCCATCCTGCTATTGACATGCTTCTAAAAGCCCTTCGTGCCTGGAGTGCACCCCTGCCATGCTCTCCCTTTGAAGCCCTCACCTCCAAGGTCTACGCCTCAAGGGCTAGAGTCCTAAGTAGGTAGTCATTCCCTACCTACCTGACATCTAACATTAGCGCTCCTGTTTGCTCCACCTGCAGAATAGGTCCCACATCCACCTCTACTTCCCACCCGATCCCTGCTGCCATCTTACTAAACCATCACGCTCTCCTTCCTGGAGACTGCAGAACACTCCCAGTGAGTCTCCCCGCTCGGATTCTCTGTCTCCCACAGGCCAATTTCCTCACAGCAGCCGGAGTATCTCAAACAATAAACCAGATCATATCAATTCCCTGCTTAACACCTTCCAGGGGCTTCCCAATACAATTAGAATAAAATCTGAACTAATGAGCTCAAGGATTATATATGATCTGGCCCTGCTGACTTCCCAACCTCAACTCCTACTGCTTCCCCATCACTCTCTCCACTCCAGCCAAGCTGGCCGTCTTCGAACACAGCGAATTCGTTTACTAGCTGTTCCCTCTGACAGGGTATCTCTTTCCCCAGATTTTAGCAAGACTGGCTTGGTCTACGTCACCACCTCAGAGAAACCCATCCATCTAAGGCAGACCTTTCTCCTCCACACAGTCACTGTCTATCCCGGTGATTCCGACTATTTGCATCGCATGGCACACAGAGCTATCAGTTACCAAAATTCTGCAGCACACCACAAAATTTGTTTCGTGCCGATCTGACAAGGGAAAATACGTATCATTTTCATTCACTCACACCAAACAGCTGTTCTTGCGTTGGCTGGTGTCATTTTTTATTTGACAATTGCAGGGAAAAGAGGTGGTGCCCCTGACTAGTCAGGGATTAACATGTTTTAAAAATTCTCGTGGCATACTGCTTCAAAATCACTGGTTTATCCCAATGCCCTGTTTTATTTTCTTTACAGCACATATAGCCAAATAAATGATTTGTCTACATGTGTAATATTTGCTCCCTATCGCTGTCACAGAAGATTCCCTAAGAGCAGCAGGGACCCTCCCTTATGCACGGCGTCTAGAATACTAACTAGCACACAGTAGGTGGTTCATAAATTACTTATTGAATCAATTTGAAGAAAATGATAGTATTTACTTTTTACTTTTAGCATAGGGGTAAGTGAAAGTCTACCCTAGGCACTGATAAGTTAACTTATTTTTGGTATATCATCAGTCAAGATCGGTATGTTAGCCAAAGTCAGTTTTTATGTAAATCAACTACCACTAAACAGAAAAAAATATTGGTGCATCTTATCAGAATTATCATTATATAAAAAAGAGACAAATATGCCTTTTTAGGCACTCCCCCCATGATAAACTTCTCAGTTAGATAAGGCTTTGAACACTGAAAACAAGGCACCTTCCAGAGGTGCAGACGTGAAGCCAGGACTCAAACCCAGACTTGGGTCTACCATGTGTGCGGCATTTCTATTGGGTCATGAATTTGCTGACATTATAGGTGACTGTGATTTCAGAGCACTTCTAATCAAAGCAGTTGTAGACGTCAAAGCGGTATTTTAAAAACCACGATGGCAATTTCAAATGCTATAGTTTGTAATGACTAAAATATCAAGTATTGTATACTGACTTTAAGAAAAATTGATTCAGGTTAAACACACCAACTCTCCTGGTAATCAGATATATTGATTGGTTTGAAGAAAAATGAGATTTTAATATTCAATGAGTATAGTAGTCAAAGTCTTTTTTAAATATATCATTAAAGTGGTAAAGCAGGACCTCCCAAGCCCACGGAACCAAGCCCAAATTCTGCAGCACGCAGAGCCTCTTCACACTGACCCTGCTTCTGCACCAGCCGCTTCTCACCTCGCGTCCGGGAGTGTGGTCGGCCGCATAACCATCTAGAAAGTTCCTGCTTAACATTCACCAGCTCGAACGTAACGTCCTTTGTAGCCTTTCTTAATCCTGTCACAGACTGTTCCTGGGTGAACTCTGAACATAATTTTAAGCATAGTATATTATAGCATTTACTCTGTCGTATTTTCCTGGCGAGGCTGTAAATGTTTGCTGCACTAATACGCAAGACATCTGTCACAGAGTAAATGTTCAGTTAACATTGGTCAAACTCATTAACTACTGATTGAATGAAAGTCTTATTAGGAGTATGTTTATAGCTAAATGATGCCTAAGTGATTTAACCTACTGTGTGAAATTGAAGGTTTCTTAGATATAACAACTGTTACTAAAACCCCAGGAATTCAAGCCTATGCACATTATGTTTTCCACATCCAAGTTTATTACTACTCTGGCAAATTCTTCAATCTATCTATATAGGTAATTTTACTCACGTAGAATGATCATCTGTAAATTTCATCGTATCTAAGAGGTTCTGAGAAGAGGTCAGGCCTGTAAACCTCACCAATATTCTGGTCCCACACACCCTACTGACTTCCCCAAACGGTTCTCTGCTCAGAAGTTTCCTACATTTCTGATGATATGAATACCCTTCGAAGATCTCATTGCCGTTTGCTTGCATTGATCAACTCCACCGCAGGCTAATCACAGGAAAGTTGGCAAACAACTAAAATAGCAGAAACATGGAATGTATTCTAAATAGAAGTCACTTTTAAATAAACTTACTGACTTTATATTGCCACAATAAATTTTCATTTCTTGATGGTCCCCTAAAAAAAGATACAGACTTTTAAAATTTAATAGAAAGCGCTGAGTGCTATTTTAGTAATCCTTTGAACTATTATCTTTAATATTTATTAATAAGATCTGTGATCTCAACCGATAAAATATCACTTAACATTTAACATTAAAATACATTGGACTGATGATCCTAATTTCAAAATTAAAAACATAATAATAAGAAGAATTTGTACAAAGTACAGCATCATGTTATTAGTGTCTCAAGGTTACTAATATGCAAGATCCAGAGCACAAAATGTTTTTAAATTTCCTTTCAAAATCCCAACCTTCATTTCTTTGTTATAAAACATGCCTTCACTTAGTTATTTAAAAATATTTACATAGAGAAAAGTCATCCAGCAAGACTGGTTTTGACTACTATAAGATTCTAACTCATTTAGATTCTTCTAGGAGCTATCTTAAGCACGCTGTTTGGAAGTGCTTGAGTCATTTAGTCTTAATCTTTTATGCTTATAAGCATTAACACAAACAACATAGAGCACAAAAGAACACAAAGAAATCTGTTGGTTTTACTGGTGTCACAGTGGTTTTAATACAAGCCAAATACAACTGTTAGATATTTGGTCACTTCTCCTTCAAAACAATATGCCAAGATCAACCTTAAAGCATGTACAAAAATGAAAATGTATAAAATATCTTCATTAACTCTAAGAACTCCATATATAAATTGGAGCAAAATTTTGAACTTGTCAATAATCACATTAAATGCTGAGCAGTAAAAATCCAATTTTTGACTTTAAAATTAAATAGCTACAGGTAAAAGTGTGCAATTTCCCACGTCTGCTATCTTTGTACCCTGCACAGAGTTCCAAGGCAAAGATCGCTTCCAGCTTTGTGAATTACCAGGGACGACGACCTGTGTGGCTGACTTATCACAGGCCTTCTAGTCTTCTTTCCTGACAGATCCTTAGCTTCTTTGGGAGGAGGCATAGGAATTGGTTTCCAGGGAATTGGGTTATAAAAGGCTGGTTCTGGATAAGAATTTCCACTGTAAAAACCTAAAATTATTAAAAAATCAAAACAAAACAAGATAACTTGATATCAAAGAAACTAGGTATTTTTAAATTCCTAGAAAAATCTTAAAATATCAAAAGGGCAAAAAATCATTAAACCAATCTGACTCATTTAAAATGAACTCAAATACTTTCAAACAAGTAACACTTTCTAAATATAGTAAATATTGCAGTAAAAATTAACATGTAAATGATAAAACTAAGGGTCCAAAAATGCTAATGTTAAATCTATATAAAAACTCCTAAAAATTTTACTAAGAATTTAAGTTCAGAACCCTTAAATTGAATAAAATCTTCATTTTCTTAACTAAACACAGGCAATCACTAACTGTGTATTAGTTCCCCCCAGTCTGACACTGAAGTTTACAGAAAAAAAAAAAATTACACTGCCTAGGTAGCTAAAGTGAGTCGGGATTCTTAGTTAGAATCACTGAAATTCTAAATTACTGCCACTCGAATTACTAGGATTTCATAGCATCACTGTAATTTTGAATACTAATGAGGAATGCTCTCCTGGTCGAATCTCTATGAAGTGTTTAGTGAGTTGTGATGTCCAATAGCTAGTAATTCTGAAGGAGAAACACTTGTAAGTCATATTCAAATCCTCCAGTCACTGTACACATGTAAATTCCTTCATTTCATAATTTCTAAAAATGATGTGGGCTTAAGAATAGAGACTTAAGGGCATTTGCAGACAAATATGATGCTTACTAGACTAAAACTCATTAAAAGCAAAAAAATAAAATCATCCATTATTTTAGCAGTTAACTTCTAGTCAATTTGTAAATGGCCTCCTAAAGTTTGAACCAATCGTCTGGTTCAAAGCGCTGCTTATTGCACCTTTTTCAAAGGAGAAAGAAAAAAAAGCGGAGCAGGCCGTGCTCGGTAGCCGGCGCGCCGGCCTCTGCGACACGCAGGCGAGGCCTGAGCCCTGACAGCAGGAATGTGTCACTCAGGCACTGGCAGCCCCTCTGACTGCACAGATGTGTCAACACACACTTCACCAAGATGGTCAAAACAAAGTCTGGAATACGTTCTATTGTGTGAACAAAACAGAATGGGAGTATTTTTAATAATAAATCACTTAAACAAGTGAAGGCAGCTGTCAGCAAGGTATGAGCTTCCAGCACGAAGCACAAAGAAAAGCATGCGCTCCCATGTACAACCAGACGGAGCCGAAAGGCCAGCGGCTGCGTGTCTGCTCCGCGTGTTGTCTACTACTCCACCTGCACAAGGACGGCGTCACAGACACTGCAAACTCCGTCTCAGAGAGGGTTACAAGGAGGAGAGGAAAAATCACCCCTTTCATATGTCCTGTTTGAGGCTTTAAAGTCCAAAAAAAAATACATAACTTGTTTCTTAATGCTAGAAATCATTACTTTGCAGCTTTGCAACTACTGCCTTTAAAATATATCTGATTTATAGAGAATGACAATAAATTTGTAGTATCTCCACAGGATCATAGTATACTGTTATACGATGTTGCAGAAAATAGTACTTTCAAAGAAGAAATGATGTTCGCACATTTCTATTTCTGTCCAGAGAAAACAAAATGGAGGCCACTCACTCCTGCAAGCCCTGTTTCTGTAAGCCCCTCACTCCTGCAAGCCCTGTTTCTGTAAGCCACTCACTCCTGCAAGCCCTGTTTCTGTAAGCCACTCACTCCTGCAAGCCCTGTTTCTGTAAGCCACAAAACGCAAACACCAACCTGTAAGTTTCCCGTTGGCGTACCCATAGCTCTTTGCAGCGGGACGAGGTTTATTTTTTGCATTTTCCAACCATTCCTTAAACTTCTTTTCTGCTATTTCCTTTTTTTCCTGTAATTCAGCTTGACGCTGTTTTTCTTTTTCCTTAAAATGACAAGACCAAAGAATCTCCAGGGATACTCTGTAACTAAAGTTCTGCTGACTTTTCCCCAGCAGCTTCCCACCCCAGGGGCTTACTGATGAGAAATAACGAGTCATATCCCTCTAACTGAGAGCACAATTTAACATGTTCAGGGATGTGATATGAAGGTGGCTGCCTCTGTACAAGACATCAAGCCCAAGAAGGAAAAAGCAATTTGCTATTTTAAAACAGAATAGTGATTTACAATGATGTAATAAAAGTACCACCAAAAACATTTAAAAGCATTAACGATGATAAAAAGAGTTTGAACCTAACTGAAAAAATATCAACAGGCTTATTAACATTTCCCACCTAAGAAAACCATACATGCATAATCATTTCTGAAGCTTAAACATAGTATAATAAGTAGGGATAGCTTCCTATATTTGTTTTATGCCAATTCTCTATTAGCGGCTTTTTATGCAATACGGTTGATACACATGAACACCGAGGCCGTGTACTCTACGTGCTCACTTTAAATACCTTTTCTCTCCTCTTCTTCTCACACTCTTCAGCGTTTTTTTTCTTCAACCATGCTTGATATTTCTCTTTTGCTTTTTCTTGTAAATGTTCTTTCTCCAGTTCCTTTGCTGCTTTTTCTTCCATTTCTTTATTAATTTTTTGTTCCCTTTCTTTTCTTTTCTTAAATAAAAACAAAGGAAGTTTAATTGGAATATCTATAGTTATCCTCATACAAAGAAGGAGTGTTATATACAATAATCTCCTAGACTTCAGTTATTTCTTAAAATAGGTGGCAAAAGTGGCTGACACAATTTGGCCTGTGAAAATATGTAACAAAACCGCAATTACCTGGACCACTTCAGTCTACCAACTCACTGTAAGAGTTGGCAGTAATAAAGATCTTTTTCTCCAAAATATACTCAGAGCCTGAGACAGGGCTAAGTAAACAGTAGGTGCTCAATAAAGATTTGAATAAATTAGTAAACAGAAATTACAGCCTATTTGATTGTCCTGAATTTGTGTTTTTTAATAATGTTTACCCTCTAAAATGTATGTAACACATATGTACACTTTGCCAATATGATTAGTTGGATAAATCTTCACCATCAGTGAGTTACAGAGGACAAATAAATAACATTTTGGCCCACTAAATATTGCTGTAAGGGCACATACAGACAAATCTTTGGCTATGAATTCTTGTTAAATCTTACACAGACCAGTGGTTGGCAAACTATAGCCCTCAGGCCAAATTATGGTCCACTGGCCCCCTTTATTTTTAAATAAAGTTTTATTGAAAACGGCCACACCCATTTATTTACATATTCATTGTCTATGGTGGCTTTAGCACCAAAAGAGCCAAGCTGAACAGTTGCAGCACAGTTTACATGGCTTGCAAAGCCAAAAACAGCAGCTGGTCCTTTACAGAAAAAGTTTGACACAGGCTATAACTCAGTATTTTTCTTTTCTTATTCAAAAGATAATCTACCAACACAGCTAAATTCTAAACAACCAATGACATGGGTAGCTGTCCGTAGCAAAGGTTTAGAAAATAATCTACAAGGCATAAAGTTTATAATACAAATGCCATACACATCACCCTTCACGGAGCAAAGAAATGCGAGCCAAGAAATTCTTGCCTTGAAAGCAACTTCTAGAATATGTTAATATAAGCAATTCGATTAATTCCCAAGTAACAAACATCAATTACAAACAATATATATACAGTTCTACACAGGAAAGGCAGGTCTTAAAGATCAAAGCTCAAGTCATTCTCCGAGTTGTATTTCCTTCTTGTTGGCAGCCAATAGCTGCAAAGAGGAATGCATTCTTGCTGAGAACTCAATATCCATCGATTTTGTCCACTGAGTATTGGATTTCAACAACTTCACACTGCCAGCAAATCCACAGGGTTAAGAAGGACGTAGGAGAGTACCTCGCTGAATCTCTGTCTGACTCGTGAGACTCCTCCAGGATTTCATCAACAACGAGTCCTCCAGTCCCTACACTGTTTTTAATCAAAACAGCTAACATTTATCCAGGGCTAACTCTGCCCATTACTATTCTACACATTTCATATGCACGTACTATGTCAATTAATTTTTATAACCACAACATGAGGGAGATACTATTATGATCTCATTTTACAAATGAGGAAACTAAGGCACAAGGAAGGGAAGTAATTTGCCTAAGGTCACAGCGACAGTAAATGGCAAATTGCTACTGATCGCACAGACACCGGATTGAGATAATGTTAAAAACACGTTGATGCCAATAACTTCAATTTAAATGAAATGTCAAAATTGCTTGAGATATACCACTGTACAAAGCTGATTCAAGAAGAAATTAATATCTGAATAACCTTCTACTTGTAAAAGCAATTCTGAATTTAAAACTTTCCCACAAAGAAAACTCCAGATAGCTTCACTGGTGGATTCTGCCTCACGTTAAGGAAGAAATAATACAATTACCACAAAAATTATTTTAGAAAACAGAACAAAAGGAACATATCCAAGCTCATTTTAAGAGCCCAGCATTACTCGTATATCAAAGCCAGACACAGAACTTGTAAGACAACGTGAGAAATGAGGCAAGGCACCTAATGTCATCTTCAAACACACGAAATACTTAGTGGTACATTTAACAAGAGATGGGTAGTACCCCCTGTACACTGAACACTAAAAAACACTACTGAGGGAAATTAGAGATGACCCAAATAAATAGAAAGAAAATCCATGTTTACTAATTTAACACTTAATATTATTAAGATGGCAATTTTAATTATCTATATATTTAATGCAACCCCAATAGTGTCAGGTACTTTGAATGCAAGAATGACTAGGAAAATTGATTGGATGGTTCTAAATTGTATATGGAAAGATGCAGAGCAACTATAACAATTTTGAACAGAAAAGAACTGCACATCCTAGAAGTATTAAGGTATAAGAACAGGCTAGCGTGGTACTGGCACAGAATATAATAGATCAATGGGACAGAAGACAGTCCGGAAATAAACTCATATGTATATGATCAATTGATTTCGAACAAAAGTGTTAAGGTAACTGAATAAGAAAAATATTATCTTTTCAACAAATAGTGTTGAAACAATTGGATATCCGTATGCACATACACACACAAAAAGAACCTTGACCCTTAACTGTAGCCATAAATTAAAATTAATTCAAAATACACATACAGGTAAAAAGCTAAAGTTATAAAACTTCTAAAAGAGAACAAGAATATTTTTACATCCTTGGTGGTTTTTTTAATAGGATACAAAACCCACAAACTACAAAAGAAAAAAATTTAAATATGGAACTTCATAAAAATTTAAAACTTCTGCTCTTTAAAAATTACTATTAAAATAAATTAAAGGGGAGGAAATATTTGCAATATACCTATGTGACGGGACTTAAAGAAATATATAAAGAACTCTTAAAATTTATTGATAAAACACACCTTCCCCAAATTGGGTAAAAATTTAAACACAAAACAAAACAAGAAAAGATGCAGAAATAGTCAATAATGCTATGAGGTGAATTGGGTGACCCCCCCCCCCCCATTCATCTGTGGAAGCCCTACCTCAATTGACTGTGTAGGGAGTAAAGACCTTCAAAGTAGTAATTAGTTCAGTCAGGCCATAAGGTCACAGCACTGGGGTCCTTCCATGAGGAAAAAGAGACTCCAGGAGCCCATGCACAGAGGAAAGGCCACGTGAGGGGGTGGAGAGGGTGGGTACATGTATAAGCCAAGGAGAGAAGCCTCAGGGGAAACCAAACCTTGCCAACACTTTCACTTTGGACTTCTAGCCTCCAGAATTCTAAGGAAACAAATTTCTGTTGTTTAATACCCAGTCTGTGGTATTTGCAATGGCAGCCCTAGTAGACTAATACAATAAATAAGCGTGTAAAAGATGCTAAGTATCATTAGATCTCAGGGAAATGAAAACTAAACGACAATGATGTACCTCTACATACTTACTGAAATGACTTAAAATGAAACAAACTGACAATGTAAAGTTTGGCAAGGATGTAATGCGATTGGAATTTTCATACAATAGTGGTGGGAATGTAAAATGATACGAGCACTTTAAAAAGCAGTTTGGCGATTTCTTATAAAGTTAAACACATCCTTACCATGCAACCCAGCAGTTCAGTTCCTAGGCATTTACCCAAGAGAAATGAAAACAAATGTCCACAGAAAAGACTTGTACGTAAGTTGTCATAGAATTTTATTCATAACACCCAAACCAGAAAGAACCCATTGTACATTAACTAGCAAATGGATAAACAATTTGTGGTATTCCATAGAACAGAATACTACTCGGCAATAAAAAGGAACGATCTTAATATATGAAATAGGGAATTATAAAAACAAAAGAATACATATTCCATTTAAATAAAAGTCTAGAAAATGCAAACCTAATCTGCAGGGACAGAAAGCAGATTACTGACTTCCTTGAGGTGGGAGTAGTTGGGGGTGGGGAGCGGGGGGCTGAACGCAGAGTGGGACGAGGGAACTTTCTGGAGTGATCGAAAGGTTCTGGATCTTGACTGTGCTGCTGGTTATACAGGAACATACGTTTGTCAGACCTCATCAAACTTTAAATAGGTGTATATTGTGGGATGGAGGGATGGGGAGAAAATGCAGACAACTGTAACTGAATAACAATAAAAATTTTAAAAAATAAGTAAATAGGTATATTTTGTTGTATGTAAATTATAGCTCAAGGAAGTTGGTTTTAAAACATCAGATAGGCTCCCCAAGGACTTCAGCTAGAGAAGAGAGAATGCAATGCTTTCAGTTAGCAAAAGGAGAACAGAGCAGGTAGGAACAGAGCAGGTAGGTACTCAGAGAGAAGTGCTGAGAGAGAGTAGCCAGCCACTAACTGGCTTCAGGTTTTCTGGTGTTCAAGTGCTGGACTCCACAGGGCACAACCATAAATCTTCCCTTTTTACAGATGGTGCCCTGAGAGAACCTTTGTTTCTTGAAACTAAAGGAAACTAACAGAACAACTGGCTAAGGTTTCTGAACTTCTACGCTGGTTCCTTCGATAGTGCCTGGGACATAGTAAAGGTGTAGAATGCATGAAGGATACACTGATAACAGTGTTACCAATTATACGCATTGTTGACCCAAATTAATTTTTTACATTAAAAAATCAGTTCCATGCTTTGAGGATTCAAAATAATTTTATTTTTAAATAACTTTTTTTACTGCTGGATAGATTTTAAAATAACTTTTGAAAACAATGAAGGTAAAGACCCTTTAACTAAATATGTGATAACCCACTGACAAAAACAAATCTAAAAAAATAAATTAGTTGGCAACACAAATGTAAGAGTACCAGATGAGATAAGCCATTTATTTGAAACAGATTGAACAATTTACAGTCATAGTATAAGAAACTAGCTTGGCTAATGGATACATAAATTCTTTTTGTCTGATTTTTTGACAGAACACAGTGAAACTACGTAGAGAAAACAGGGCCAGAGATACAGCTAAAATGTGAATGATGCTGGAGGCAGCAGAGGACCACACACCATGCAATGTAAACAGAGGAGAAAAATGCAAGATGCCAGACAGAAAGAAAAGAACCAGGAGGGCAGTCTTAGCAAACACAAGTAAATGTAACTACGACTGAAAGCACAAATCTGATAGGTTTTAAAGCGAAAAAAAATTTGAGTAATCAATTATTTCTTAAAATGCACAAAACTTCTGCAGAATAAGTAAACTTAATTTCTCAGGGTTCATTTTTGAACTTTTCTCAACCTTGTGGAGTCCTGCTTTCAATAATTAGTGACTGATGTCAGGGTGTGCCATTTCCCTCCAAAGGAAGAAATTTTTTCTCAAATAATTGGATTAGATCGACCGCCACTAATTAAAGCAGAGAATACATCACCTCTCAGCAGTATCTCACATCCTTACACAAACAACAACTAAATTTGACTGGCATGGTAAAGTGAGCTTAATGGAGTTAGAAGATAAGAGAAGCTTTTAGAGGAGAGAGCATGCTGTTATTATCTATATGTAAAACTATTTTACTTTTCAGTTATAAACTTCAAAAAAGTATCAGCCAAAGGTTGGTAAGGGTCACGGAGACTTATTTTGATTTTGGCATTTATTCCCAAGGAACTCTCTTTTGTTGTCTTATGGGGTGTTGCCACGTTAATAATAATAACATACGTCTGAAGTAAAGAACAAATATATTCATGGTATAACACACGATGTCTAGCCCATTTCCTTCTCTCACCACCTGGAGGAAGAAAGCTGTGTCATCGTCAATTTACTGAAAGGATTTACAAGGTACTCTCACTAATATCACTGGGCATTAGATATGGCAACAGTTAAGTGGAAAAATCTACAATTAAAAATTTAACACTTTGTCTTACAATTTAAATATTTGACTAAGTTCATAAAGTTAGACTATAATAAAAAGGCAGTATCATTCTAAATATGAAAAACTCACAATAGATAACAAACTGATAACAGTATTTAAAAACTTTTTAATTTGTGATCCAACACAAGAATGTATTGAAACTGAAGAAAGATAATACCATTCATTCATTCATTCATTCATTCCAACAACAAATGCTTACTATATTATAAAGCATTACATTAGATCTTATAATGAATTAAAAACAGAAAAATTAATTCCTATCCTTAAGTCTTATAATTACAAAGAAAGGGAAGATATATGCATAATACAAAATAGCAACAAATATATACATAATATAAAGCAGTATATGACAAAGTGATAAATATGAACAAGGATTCAGGAAGGAAAGAGTTTTTTAGCATGTGAGCAACAAATGCTTCATGCAGAAGGAAATGCTGTGATTTGGGTAGTAAAAGGAAAGGTAAGGTGAAGGATGTGATGAGATTCCATGCTGATAAAATATCATATAAAAAATAAAAAGAAACAGAAGAAAAATGTTCTTAAAATTTCTCATAAACACATATCCCTAGGGGCTGGAGAGTACAGCCCAAAGCTCAAAATTTCTTTGAAATCTATTATATATCTTAAAAGTCACATAAAACTTATATTCTGTACCATTAAATATCTATGCTTGCTTTATCATAAAAATAACATTTTTCCTCTCAAAATTTTCCAGCAAAGCTAATACTCCAAGAAGATGGGCCATGATTATCCTGTGTATACTCCCAAAAGAACGCCCTAAGAGTCAACAGCATAGAATAAATGAACCACAGGTAAAAAATGACATGATCCCAAGAGCCGAGTAGAAGGTCTTTAACCAGCCAGGCTAGAATTGTTAAAACGTTATTCAGAAGACAGTGAAGAATCATGAAAAATATTTTTTGAACTGGGAAATGACGTTTGACTGTTTCAGCAAGGTTAGTCTGGCAAGAACACAGAGGATGGATTCATTCATTCAACAAATATCTTGGGGCATCTACTAAGTGTTAGATATTGATCTAGAGGCTAGAGAACTGAACAAAAAAATCAAAAATCGGTGCCCTTATGAAGCTCACATTTCGGTATGGGAAAATAAACAAACAAAAAAACAAAGTTGTAAAATATAATGAGACCAGCCAGGAAGAGATCACAACAGGAGAGTGGTGATTTAAAGGAAAGGAGGGGATGACTACAAACCGCAGGAGAATTCCGATTATGCCTGGGTGACTGAGATGACAGAAATGGAGAGTTAGAACAGTTCTCACACAGGAGGAAGGGCAAAAATGGGCTGTTTTAGATTTGCAAGCTCAGAGGCGGCAGCTAACCTCACAGAGAGAAATCCGAGACTCCAGGAGGTCAGCTCTAGGGGCTCAGGCGTCAGGATTACCTGCAGCCACATACAGGAGGAAGCCACAGAAGGGAAAGTGGAGCTATGCAGAGAGCAGAAGGCAGAAGACAGAGACTTCATAAATGTCCAAGAGGGCAGAAAAAGAAATCAGGTCAGAGAAGAAAGCATCTAAGAGATGTAGAGAAACCTGGGTGACAGGAGAAACGGGGAGAGCCCTTTACAGAGGACACATCGGTGTGTGTGTGCATTTCTTCTCTCCTTACCTGTTCGTTCTTTTTCTGAACCCATTCCTTGTGCTTTTCTTCAGCAATTATCTTTCTTTTTTCACGTTCTTCCTCTTCTTTTCTTTTTTCTAGCTGTTGATTTAATTCCTGTGGATATTATTCAAACAAAAGGCAACATTTAATAGAAGTGCTCAAATCACATATTTTTCAAAAGGCTGACATTAACCAAACCAAACAAGCACAATTTCCTTTATAGGAAATATACCATTAGTGACAATAACTTAAGTAACTAGTCTGTGATGAAAAGCAAGCATTGGTAAAAAGTATGTCATTTTTTAGAAATGCAAATAATTGCTTGGCAGCAAAACACTAGTTTCTTAGACTAAACTTCGGCTAAATTACCCTCACTGAAATCAACTTTCCCACACATAAATTTTGGCATCACTGTGTGCTCTTGGCAGGAGCTCAAGGGAATTGCAACCTTTTTCTACAGTTATAAAAAGCTTTTAGATTCTTGAGGAAGATAAAGGGTAGGAATTAAATAATCCCTAAATTTAAAAATTTAATTCAGAGTCATACCAAAGAAGAGATGTACAGAAGCCATTCAATTTTCTTTAGGAAAAAAAAAAAATTCCAGATTTTCCTTCACTCATTTTATAGCTGCTGGAGTGTAAAACAAAACCACAGTCATATCCCATATGCCTTGCTGTCACTGGAATCTACACGTTTGGGCATTTCCTAAGGAGAAAGAATGTGGAAGGTATGGCCAAATAAAACTCCACGCTGAATGCCACCAGTCTGTCACTCATCAGTTAAATTACTGCATTAGTTGAGAATGCTGTTCAAACTAGACTCCTGGGACTCTACTGCCATAATTACTGGTTATTTTTCTTCTCTCTCCTTGGATAGTAATAATCAGATCCATTTATATATCTCCCATAGGACCTCCCTTGTCCTTCCCTCTCCTCCCTTTCTGAAAGACCAACCTACGTGGGCACCGTGGTAGTGGGAAGGACAATTTTCCAATCTCAGACAATTCCAGTGTGTTCGATCAAATGAAGGTAAAACTTGACACCAAGAAAAATATCTTTTGCATTTCAGAACACCTGAGGCACAGGATACCTGTCTTCCACGTCCTCTCAGCCTAAAATTCTGCTACAAAGAAAAAACTGCCCTCGCTCATTCAGGAAGTCTTCCACGTTTTAGATTCTAGACTCCCCCAGCTTCTGATGTAAAATAGCCATCGTGGTTTTAAAAAGATTCTTCATGACCTCTGTAGCTGCTATTCCTTGCTTATTCACTTAATACTTTTTTTACGAAGTGCCTTCTATACATGCAGCATGAACTGAGATACACAGATGAAATTCCAGCAGTCTCTGGTCTAATCTCCTTCTATGAACACAGAAGAATGCAGCACTACACTGGGAGGTAGTATGTACAATATGAGTTCCGAAAAGGGAAAAGAAGGGAAGATGAGAGGAGAAACAGTGTAGACCAGGGTGGTCAACAATGAGCACTGTAAGAGGAACAGTGAGGAACTGGCTTTCCTACAAGACATCGAGGTGGTGGGGGGGGGTGGTAACTGGGCAGAAAAAGGGCCTTTTGAGACAGGCAGAATAAACTGAACACTATGAAGCAGTAGCAGACAGCAAAGGGGTGATTTAGAACTCAGTGATAAAGGTTAAAGACAGCATTAAAGGGATCAGAACTATTCTGAGGGGGACTGACTAGGAGGCTGCCACAGTAGATGAGTTGCAGGGGGAAGAAGGCTTGGACTTGTGTCGAGAAACAAAAAGGGGGAATTCGTGTATGTATGTATGAATGAATGAATGACAGGCTAGATACAGATCTAACAATCATATGTCCAAAATCTCCCTACACAGTCCTCAATTTTGTTTTTAAGAAAAGTAATCATTTAGATACATAGCTAAAGATATGATTATGTTTATGTACCTTCTTAAGATTCTTCGTATCATTAAACTCAAAAATCAGAAAAAAAAATCAGACTTTGTGCTCCCATTTTCTGGCTCACAGATTTTGGTTAATGCTGACATTAGAGCTAAAGATAAAGGGAGGGTCAAAAGCATGTAGAAAGGACTACCACTGACCCAGGCAGTGCTCTAACCTCAGGATGCCTGTTCAAGCAATTCGCCACCCCAAAGTATACCTCCCATTCTGAGACCTGACCCCCCCTTCCACGCTGGCTCTCTCAGAATTTCCCACTCTCACTGCCTCCGCTGCTGAACACCAGGGCAAGGCTCTTCCAGACACAGCTGGAGCCTTCTCTCACAAGGCCCCTGCACCATCTTCTGGTACCCCACCCAATTTCAGCAGGATTGCAGCTATTTTCCCACAGAGTAAACGCTTGATTATAGAAAATGAATCCAAAGAGGATGCTAAACAGCAGTTTTATTTCAACAACTTTCATCAGCTTTCAAAGAACGGTGTTTAACACCGAAGGTAACAATCACAAACACTGACAGTTTTGAGTTTTACCAACCCATCATCCAGACTTACTCCTTCGTTAAGGGCTGCTAAGTGAAATGGCTCAAGGAAAGATGGTGGGGGGGGAAAGGCACCTGGATTATTCACAAACTAGATACCTTTTATGATTTAGAACAGATAGTACTAAAATGTTTAAGCAAATGTTAAAAATTAACATTACAAAAAGCCATAGAGAATTCAGGGCAGCCTGTTAAATAATTTTTTTAATAATAAAAATATAAATAAGATTGACATGACCTATAAAACCAATGTTAGTTTTTCATAATACTAATATTCTACATTTATCATATTTATCATCTTACCATAGTTTAAGGAATTTAAAAAGTTTGTTAAGTGGGTAATTTTGATGGGTTAGAATAATTCCTTATTTCAACCTCAAAGAGACGTGTGAAACAGATCTAAACATCTGTCGCTGAAATCAAATTTATGGGAAGAGAGGATCTTTTCACTTACCAACTATCCTTTAAATTTTCCTTTACGTTTTTAGGAAAGAAAAAAAGAAATTCGTGGTTAAGTTCAAAATTAAATACTAAGTCTGAGCCATTTATTTCTAAAATACATCTTGGTATGGTGGATAAAACACTTATTAAATTGGAAGTCAAAAGAACTAGGATCCAATCCCGGCTTAGCCTCCAACTAATAACCTGGGCAAAGCTACTTTCTGCCCTCATGTTCAATAGGAACTGAGATGAACTGTTCTTTATGGTTAAAATTCTGCACTTTTCATGATGTTTGCAAATGAATTAGAGAACGCAACAAAAAAGGACAAAAAAATAAAGAAAGCATAGCTTATAAAAAAAACAGAAAGGCATCTAAAGAATGTGAATACCACAATGTCTGAAAATAAGCTTACAAGAAAGTGAGGAGTTGGCCTGTAGGTTATGATACCCGTGGCACGACTGATACAATAAGATTCATGCTGAAATATTTTAATTGCTTCAGTCACCTGATGATGTAGAAGTGATGTTGTAAGAAATGTCACACTACTAAATACATGAAAGGGTTTCAATCATTCAACCAATTATGTTCTGCTAAATGCTTAGTCACTGTGGTAGGGACTTTATATTCACTATTTTAGTCTTCTCTCAGAACAAATCTTCAGTAGTTTATTATCTCCTTTAACCCATGGCAACTGTCACCGAGTGCTTCCTACAGAGTGGGCCATTTCCGGATGTTCACTCCGTCCCCATGATGCAGTGAAGTAAATACCGTTTTCCCCCTTTCACTGGGAAAGAAATCAAGGTGGAAAAAGGCTGAATCCAAGAAGTACAGCTCAGGAATATACACTTTTTAAGTCTCTATTCCTAATGTTTGGCTTACAGACGAAGAGACTGAGGGTCACAGAAGTGAAGAGACTTTCTCAGGGCCACGGAGCTCGAATGGTAAGGCTAAAGTTTCAGCCTCGTTCTATGGGACTCCAAAGCCCTGGCTCCCTTATGCACTTAATTAACTTCTCTTATTGTATGTCGATTCTAAAAATGACCTGAAGTGGCCCTCACTTCAAGTGACTTCTAGTGAGGACAGAGACAAAGCGAAATACCATAAACTGAACCCCACTTTACCACTGACTCACTAGATCAATGTTTTCCAAACCGTGGCTGTAAAGCCAATTTAATGGGATGCGGCCTTAAGAAAAAAAAAAAGAAAAATAACAGAATACCAGGTTTTGCAAAAACAAGATATTATTTTAAGTTGTGTGTGTGTGTGTGACATGAAGCAAAGTAGATTTCTCATCGGGAACAATATTTTGAAAGCTACTGAACTAAGTAATGGAGTCTCAATAATACAAACTAATCCTGAAAATAAGTGACACTGTGAACAGCAATGATATGAGTAACAGTAAAACAACATGAGCCATCTTTATACTTTGTCTCATTTAAACCTCACAAAAATCCTGTGACACCTACATTATTTTACCCTTATTGTAAAGAGGAGGAAATTGAATGAAACATAAAGTTCGAATAAGCCTGCCTGACATTAAACCACATGGCCTTCCCAGACTCTGTGCCCTGCTAAGAGGAAATAAATATTACTGTGCACTTTTCCAGGGATAAATCTGTATTTTAGGATATAAAGTATCATGCAGTAGGAAAACAGCAGAAGGTATTGGTTTTTCACAATGATTTAAATCATGCCGAGCCTCTTGGATATGAGACTGAGTACCTGTAGAAACCCATCACAGCAGTAACTACTAGTTTCTAAACTGACACAGAAAATTGATTCCAAAGAAGACCGTGGAGGACAAACTTTTAGTCCCAAGAATTACTATGACAACACAATTACTGATAGATTAGAATAAGCTTAAATATCCAACAACAGTGAAATGGTTAACTATATCTTCATATATATTTAGTATACTGCACATATTTTAATAATCTTAGCCAGCCATTTAAAAATTACATTGTAGAAATATTTCATGATATGGAAATATACTAATAAGTACGACCAGTAGAAAAAAGCAGATTACAAAACAGTTTGCTCCTGACCATTCCAACCTCCTTGTTTTCTGTGTTGGATGGGGAGAATTCAGATTATGAGTCTAGATATGGAGGATGCCAAAATACCCAAATCTGTTTGGCTGCTAGGTTCTAAAGAGCAAACAGCAAGAGTTCAAAGAATGAGGGATTCGTTTGAAAATGTATCTCAAGCTATCGTTTGAGCTTGGAGAGTGAGAGTTCAGAGAGAAAAGTCACAAAGACAAATACCCACAAGCAAGGCAGGGAAGCACGGAGAAAGTGGAAAACGCTGGAAGCCCGCCCGGCAGGTAGCGGTCTCTCAGCACAAACTCACTGTGGGGCGCAGGCTCTGAGCAGCACGTGGGTAGATCACTACCTCTATTTCAATTTTTGTTTCTCTCCTTTCTTGAAAATTGTGCCAAGTATGTGCAGTTGAATTTACTTTAGTTAAACGTACATACGGTGAAGCTCCAGTGTACGCGTCTATATATGCACACTTACACATATTTATTTTTTTAATTGATATGAAAGAAAATCTGGAAGGCTGTACACCTTAACGTTAACAGTCGTTATCTTCAGGGAGTGAGACTAGAGGAGATTTTAGTTTTCTCAATTACGCTTGGCTGTATTTCCCAAATGTCCTCATGATGACCACGTGCTATTTCTACCACAAGAATTACTGCCACAAACAAAGGCAAAAACTGTGTTTTGAGGGATAATATCAACATTTTGATCGCGACAGCAGCTCTACTTTGGGAGCTCAGGGATTAAATAAAAAGAACACTGTCTAGTTTTACCTCTAGAGCTTTCTGGTGCAGACGGTCTCGTTCTTCTTTTTCTTTGCCAACAAACCACACTTCCCATGGTGTCAGGCTGCTTTCTGGCGAGCGCACCTGTTTCTGCTCTTCTTGGTTATCTTTGGATTCGGCCACACTGTTGCAAAAGAGAGGACACTGCGGCACTCATACTCTTTGGCTTAACAGTCAAAATCACTTAGCTGTACAGTAAAAGCAGAGTTTAATAGTATATAACAATACTGTGATATTTTATAAGTAAGTTTGTATGAATTACATATAAATATACCTCTGAAAAACCACAAAAAGGAACTCCAATATTTGAATTAAAGTTTACCCACCAAACTACCTTTGAAAGCCTTTATCTTCTAAAATTACATGATTTTAAAAACCTATTGGGATGACACACACCCAGCCCATTTGCCTCAATGACAACAATATTTTATTCTTAAAAATCTTATATCTGGACAACTAATTACAATGCATTATCCTAATCAGATCCTAGAGCAGTCTTTTCCCTTCTCCTCCCTTTAACAGTTTAGGAAAAAGAATATGTATATATACAGAATATGTGTGTGTGTGTGTATATGTGTGTGTGTATATATGTATAGATAGATAGATACAGCAAATGAGGTAACGATTAGAGATTCTGGGTGAAGGGTGAACAGAAATTCTTTAAATGCTCAGTTTTTCTCCCAGTTTAAAATGGTTTTTGAAATCATTGAACTCTCTAACATTTTGGGTGACTCCCTTCTGCCAGTTCTCAGACAGAATGTGTGTGACTGTTCACAGTCCGATTTCCTCCTACCACGCTCACCATCTCCACAACGCACCTCTCAGTCTGTCTTTTCTGGGTATAGGGAAAAGTATCTACTCACTCAGGCTAAAGAGAAGAGGGGAGGGGAAATGTATGTAAGTAAATGAAGAACACAGGGGTCTGGCCAAATACACAAGCTTCTTAAAACAGGAAAAGCTGATTGGCACCCACGGAAATAAAGGATATTCAGAACCCAAGGCAGCTCTCCATACTACAGGCCTGGCCAAAAGTTCATTTGGTTCTTTCCATAAGATGGCTCTAGCAGTGCTTTGTCGTCAACTTCTTTGGAAACAATTTTGTTAGACTGTGTTGTGACGGCTGTCATATCAGCATGCATTTAAAAAAAGCTTAATCAAAATTGGCGAATTTTTGTGTAGCCATTTTAATATTGACAATGGAAGAAAATATGCGACCTTTTTGGCATATCATGCTGTATCGTTTCTAGACAGGTAAAAACGCAACTAAAACACACAAAAAACCCATTTGTATAGTGTATGAAAAAGGTGCTGTGACTGATCAAATGTGTCAAAAGTGGTTTGTGAAGTTTCATGCTGGAGATTTCTCACTGGGTGATGCTCCACGGTCGGGCTGACCAGTTGAAGTTGATAGCAATCGAATCGAGACATTAATTGAGAACAATCAACGTTATACCTTGCAGGATATAGCCGACATACTCAAAATACACAAATCAATGAAGTTATTGGTGAAAATGAAAACTGCGTCTTTTATTTTATAGAAAAAAAAACATATGGACTTTTTGGCCAACCCAATACATTATGTAAGTTTAGTTCTTCATTCCTACTTCAGTCAACCAATTGCCTAACTCACTTGAATTCACGTTTTCTACTTCATAGCTTCAGCTTACCTGTTTTGTTCTGCTGCTATTTCTCAACCCATCCATGGCCTGCTGGAATTATTAGTCCAGTGGGGAAGAGATACTAGATGTGTTGTTTATTTCTTATTTGTATCTTTCGTTCTCAGTCTTGCAGAACCCCCTCATCTGCTCCCATAGTTTCAACTATCACTACGTGCTGATGATGCGCAGATCAGTCATCGCAGAGCAGATCTTTCTCCTAAGCCCCAGGCCTTTATTTCCAACCAACTTAAACATCAAATTCAGTGAGTCCAAAACAAATCTAATCATCTTCCACCGTGCACCCACTACCTTCCCTCCCCAGCAAAACATAATTTACTCTTCTTCTTATAATTCTGCCTTAGTGAAGGGTACCACCACTCACCCAGGTAGCCAAGCCAGGAACCCAGATAGATCTCTGACTCCTCCTCTCCCCACCCACATCTGATGCTCCCTACTCCCTCACGCATATAATTCCCGGTCATGTCTATTCCACTTCTTTCAGTTTTCTCAAGCCATTCTCCTCTCTTCCAACCTTACAACCACTGTCTGATCATAACTGGCCTTTCTCCCTCCATTTCCAATCATTCTCCACACCGTTGCCAGATTCCTCCTTCAAAGGCATCCATCTACCGTGTCACTCCCCATCTCGAGTTCTTCAGTGGCTCCTCTGCCCACAAGACGCAGTCTAAACTCCTGACACCTGTCAGCTGGCCCCTGCCCATCTCCCAGCCTCTTCTTTCTCCAATGGCTGATCCAGACTATACATTTCAGTCTTTGTTTGAACTTAAGCAGACAGATGAATGTGCCCTGCCCTTGTACTCCGCAGCTTTGCCTAAAACCCTGCAATTCCTTTCCTCCACCTCCACACAAGGCCGAGGTAAGAGCTTAGATATGGGAGTAAAACATTTAGGGTGGACCTCTACCTGCCTCTTCCTAGTGTACATTTTTAAACCTCTTTACGCCCCCATTGCTCATCTGTAAAATGGAGACAACAGCAGTGGCTACCTCAGTTACACTGGATGAGACAGTCCGTGCTAAAGCGCTCTGTACAGTTCTGAGCCCTCAGTAAACATTTGGTGCATGTCATTTAGTAGCAGAAGGAGGAGGAGGAGTATGGGTAATTCCTACTCTCCCTTCAAGACTCAACTCAGGCATTATCTTTATTGCCTCATGGTGAAACTCTGCAAAAAATCTGGACTAAGCACCTGGGGCTTTCTGTCACTTGTCCATCTCTGCCACAGGCCATGAATTCCTAACATGTCTTAACTTATTCTTTATTTCAAGAGTCTACCTTAGGGCCTCGCATACAGTAAGCTCCTAAGAAATGTTTCCCGAGAGAAGAAATTAATGAGATCAGTGTTTCAGAAAATGACACTTTAAATATTTGATATCTTGCCTTAACATTTTTAACCAATGTGTTCAGAATGTTTGGCATATATACTAAAGCTCTCCCCAAAATCAAGAGAGGCTTGATAAGAAGCTGTTCTTGACTAAAATATCTATTAAGACACAGGTTTCCTAACGGATAGAGTGATATAAAAACCATCATAAGTCTCAATAAACAGCAGGGCCAAAGCACATTACAAAAGACTCCAGGAAAATACTTCTGACCATCTTGTCTGAAGTCAATTGTGAGCTTCACCTCAGTCCACTGCAAGGTCAATATATCCTCTAAGCACGGCGATATTTACACCTAAAATACCTTGAGTTCATATCCATAATATGCAGCTGATACCGAGTCTAGCTCAAAAAAGGCTCACCCTGTAAGTTTTGCCACAGTCAGATCACTGAGACAGATGAAGGATGGAAAAAAGGCATAAAGTTCCAGGCAGCAATATGTTTACCCCCTGGTCCACAGAGAAGATGCTCATTACCCAGAACTATGGTTGGACTGTGGACTCATACCTCCTACTTCCCTCATCCCATCACCCCCAAACTGTTCAGGACACCAACTTAAGGTTAGAAGTAGGAAGAAGAAATGAGAAAATTATTTTGACACTTATCTTTCCTGAAAAGTGCTAGATTGTCTGAAGTGTTTGAGAACAATTCCTGCATCTATCTGTTCCCTGGGAAGTGGGAAATAAGCATTCGGTCAGCACACATCTATTAAACACCGAGTAAGTATCCCATGTGGCACACACAAGGCCTGACAACTCCTGCATTCTTTCCAGACACATCCCACCTATTTCTTTGACTCGTAGGGAATGAACTATGATAAGGAAAGCAGCCTTAGCTCTATAATGCCACCAGCTCATTCGAGCTTTGGCTAAGGGGAGACATAAATCTGCCCAGCTCCTCTGCTAAGCTCCATCTGGTCAGGGCTTTGGTTCTTGGAAGCCAATGAAAGGTCTCAGTGGCTGAGCTGTGGTTTCAATGGCCAGCATTCCTTAGGCCACTAAACTGTGTCTACATTGTCTTGTTGACTAGACTCAGTAAGTACTTTCCAAAGCCTTAAGATGTATTTTAAAAATCTTTGGAGCTACCCTGGCTAGTGTGGCTCAGTTGGTTGAAACATCTTCCTGTAAACCAAACGGTGGCAGGTTTGATTCCCAGTTAAGGCACATACACAGGATGCAGGCTCAATCCCCAGTTGAGACACATATCAGAAGGCAACCAACAGATGCTTGTCTCTCACATCGATGTTTCTCTCTCTTTCTCTCCCTTCTTCCCCCTCTAAAGTCAATTAAAAAAAATGTCATAGGGTAGGAATAAAAAACAATTTTGTTTAAGTCTTTGGAGCCAACTGAATCCAGAAGAATCCCCACAAAGGCCCACATGAAAATAGACTCCTAAAAACCTAATTCTACCATTAGTTCTACTACCAGGTTGATCAAAGGCCTGTTTCTTGTTGCTACAACCAGTCTTGACAAGCAGCTTAATGATTATGCTTACTGATCCCCATTCCCACCAAAGTATTTACTTCTCATTCTTAAGAGTCTCACTGTTATAACTGTGCATGAGTCCCTTCATATGGTTCCATATTCCATTCACTCACTGTTATGAATGCCTTATATGAAGCAGGCCATCTTGCTGCTTACACATAAAGCATGGGTCCTCTCGTCTGTATTTCTTAGATCTCCTGTACTATGCCTCACACAGATGGACAATCTGAAACTTGTAAATGTTTCTGATTGCAAAGGTGACAAAATGAACCTACCCCAAAGTGGAGCTGCATTACTGTGTCTGTCTCAGATAAATATATTCCTGCATGGATGGGGCCTTTGTTCCTATTTGCATACTAATAGGCATCCAGTATCCACTAATAGGCATCTAATACAGGGAAGAGAGAACGCAATAGGTATAGCTTGGCACTGCCCAGCTCTGCTAATAACTGGGTACATGCTTTTGAATCAGACTTTTTATTTGTATTCTGAGCCAAAGTTGTATTATCTGTACAATGAGTGACTTGATCTAGGCTTTAATTCGATGAGAGCAGAGAACATGTTTATAGTCCCCAATATGTAGACTGATGTGTGACAAAAACTAAATGTTTCCCTAGTGAATAATTGCAGAAATAAACAATTTACGATGGTTTTAATAATCTCTTTGGTTCTAACATTCTTTGACTCAATGACTTCTATCCCACTGTTAAGTGCGCAGATCAGACCCAATGCTGTCTGCGGACGTTGAGGTTGGCATTGTTAAACTCTGCTTCATTTCCTTATTTGTGACATAAAAAGTATAGTGCTTATGACAATCTACTTCACTGGCAATCAGATTTTTTTTCCAAAACTACCAGGTACAACTAGGCGCAGCAGACCACATTTTGGTGTTAAGGGTTTGGACAAGAGTTCTGGTGCCCAGGGTAAGACTTTTGACTATTCATAAGACTCCTGAGATGGTAGCAACATTTTGTGTGTTTGAGACGATGTACGTAGTCCTGGGGAGTGAGACTATAGCAATCATCATATTCTCAGTTTAAAAACGCATTAATAATCATAAAAAAAAAAGTCAGGTCATTTATAAGAATTGGCCCAGGGCTCTCTGCGTGCAAAGAGGAGCACCACCTCAAGAGGCAGGTCCTTGCACAGCCCTTGGGGCGGAAGGCGGGAGGGTGGTGGTTGGCAGGAGGTACAAGAAGGGTCTAAGGAATCCTGAGAACTCCTGTATGAGCCCGGCGGCCTTGTGTTTACCTGGCGCACCCCTGTAACTTCACTCCTCCCAGGCTCGCCCCCTCGGCCTCTGAGTCGTAAGCATCACCGTCCACTTCTTCATCTTCTGCGTCCCCATCGTCGTCAAATGGGAAGCTCTGGTGGCGGAGGGGAGACAACAGCGATGTGGTGGAATTGCTGCAGCTCAGCGGCGGAGATGGCGAGCTCATCACCACCGTCTCCAGCCCCTGCCCTCGGGCGTCCGCCATGAAGGAGGAGAAGGAGCCAGAGGAAGGCCGAGACCTGGCCCTGCAGCCAGCCGGCAACCGGGTGTCCAAAAGGGGCGAAGCAGCCCCCCAGCGCCCCGCCGCCCACATGGGGCCCGCCAAGTTCAAACCGGCGGAGCGGCGGCAGAGTGGTGCACTCCCAGCAAGCACCGCGCCTGCGAGCCTGGCCTATCAGAGAGGGGACAGATCCTGCGTTGCCTTGGTGACGCGTGGACGCCCCGAAGGCTTTGTCCAGGCCTGCTGGGCGTGGCTTTCTGTGCTCGGGCCTCTCTTGGGTATAACTCGGCCAGTCGCCTAGGTTAACTCTGCTAGCTCGCAGGCTGGGTCCCGCTCCGCGTTGACAACTTTAAGGGTCTGTCGCTTGTTTGCTGTGGTGTTGCAGTTCACTTGTTACATGAAATATGCTGTCACTGAAGAAGGCAGATAGTTTTAAAGGGAATGAGGCAAATGCCAATAGTACCCCATATCATTACAAGGTCAAGAGTGTAAGCTCAGTCGTGATTTCTTTCAATACACGGCCGTATTTTTTGACGGGAGGGAGGCGAACTTTATCCAAGTGTACAAGTGCGTTCAAGAATACTTTTAGGATAATTTTTCACTTTTAGGTTAGCACTTCCTTTAACTGTCTATGCATGTGAATTTTGGGCACTGGATATAGTTGAGTAAGATAAAAACCGTGCACTTCCAAGTTTCTCATTTTCTTGTGGTGGAAAATCATACCACTGAAGTATTCTATGATATGCCTTTAATGAGGAAAGAAAAAAATGTGGGACCTCGGAAGGAGTACAAGATTGGGAATGGGGATGACATGATGGCAAAGGAGGCGATAGACAGTAAAACTGGATGCTTATTTCATGCTGACAAAACTGTGTACACTTGCAAATAAATATGGCTTTTGTCCAGTTCATCATGCATAATTGCCCCAGAAATATCACAAAATGAAAACTAAAACAGCACACAAAATTTGTTACAAAATCTCCAATGAAATTTAGATCTGCAACATTTGACAAAGGAGAATTAAATATGGTAGGAATGATAGCAACCCAGAACAATTCAGAAGGCAGAAGCTACAATTAGTAAATATAACATGATTTAACTATTCAAATGAATGCTAAATTTTGCTTAAATTTTCAGTAAAAACAATGATAAGGGAAGAGGAGCAACTTAAATGACTAATAAAACTGCTCAAGGAATTAAACTGGCTTAATGGAGTTTTCATTCTCTACCCGTTATTCAATATCAGCATATTTGTTCAAAACCTTTCAAGAGAATATCTTTGGAATCAGTAACAACAGTATTAAAAGGCCCGGGGCCACGTTAGGGTGTCAGAAGGAGGTAAACTCCAAAAGCTATTCCCAACTGACATAATCTGACATAACTGAAGCATAATGGGGAAAAAACACAAGTTTTGGTGTGAAAGGGATCTGGGTTGGAATCAGCGGTTTCCCTGTACCAACTTTTCTTAAACAAGCTGTGTGGCCTTTCCAAGTCCTTACTCCTCTGTATAATGAGATAATTTACCTCCCAGTCAAACTGTGTTATTCTCAAAGCTTCTAGCATAGGAATTGACAGAGAAAATGGTAGATGGTGAAGTATGACACTTAAACTCCAAGATTTTTCCACTTTAACCTCTCGGTATGGAATTCTAAAGTGCCATATACTTCTCTCCCTCCTTAAAATGTTTCACTCAACTAATTATGCCCTTTCCTGGATGCCTCAGAATCATCACAATAACCAACTATGGCAACGCCGGAGCAACAAGGCAAAGAGCCCCATGGCACTGGTGCTCGAACGTAATCGAGCCCTGTGGTCTGCTCTCTTCCAGTGCCTTTTCATTAAGGGGACTGAGAAGCCATAATCAGGTTTGGTAGGATTATATATAAATGTATAAATAAGCTGAAAAGAGGGCCTCTCCCTTCATGTGTTAGGGGATTGACTTAGTATCTTTGCTTCTTACTACTTGTTTATTTTCCATTTCTTGGTATAGTTAATTCATATATATTTTTGCTGGCTTTGTAACCTGTAAGTGCAGTGACTTTTGCTGAAAAATCTCTATCTTTGTTACAAACATAACATCATTACCATTTAGCCCCATGGGAATATATTATGCAACTTAAAAAAATTATCGCTAGACATACTGAAATCTTTACAGGTGAAACAATATGATGTCTTATATTTGTTTCAAAATAATCTAAGGGCAAAGGGATCAGAAAGGGTTAGTGAAGGGAATGAAAATGAAACAAAATTTACCATGTGTTGATACCTGCCAAAGCTGGGTGGGCGATGGGTACTAGGGGTGAGGAGTGAGGGCTGAGGGGGTGGGAAGAGGGGTAATTATACTATTCTACTTTTTGTTACGGGAATTCCAAACCTATACTCAAGCTTAAAACAAACAAACAAACAAAAAACCCATGTCTCAAATTCAGAGGAACTGAGTGCTGATTTGGGTTCTAATTTGCTGGGTGACTCAGGCATTCACTTACATTTCATTAAGCCCTCTATTTCCCCATTTGTAATACAAGGGTTTGTTGACTGTAAACACTGAGTTATTCCTAAGAATTTGGGCAATTAGTTTTATGCAAGTTTTTAATAATTTGCTCTTAAATAAAGATCTAATTGGTGGTATTCTCTTAAATTTCCATTTGTTTTCCATGAATATGGTTCAGGCTTAGAATAAAATCTTCTAAATTTCAGCACAGTGTTCTTTTTAACATTTCTTCTAACACTCTTCACTTAAGAATTAACTGTTTCACTTTACTCACTTTAACACTGAGCCAGTCCACTATACCGACGTATCTGTTAAGGCAAAGAGGACTGCTTTCTGAAAACATTTAATAATTCAAAACCCTGCATATAATATTGTATTTCTGATCATATGTATAGTGCAATTTTGTACACATATTTATCTGCTATTCCATTTTTTTAAATGAATGCAAAGAAAGTGTTCAGTAACTTGTATTTTGAAGAAAAAAACTTTTGGCTAGGGTATTTTTTACCAAGTTATGATTTAATATTTCTCAATGTGTAAATATACAAACATGATGGCAATTTTAAAAACTTGTGAATAGTTGGCCTTACAAAATTACAACACACTGTAAATAATTCCCTCCCACATTTTATACAAATTACATGATTTTGATATACAAAGATTCTGTTTTTATTACACTGACAATGTACAACCAAGACTATTTACAATGCAAAAAAGTATATAAACCACAATTTAACATTCTGCTACTGGCAGCCACTATAGTTTAGGAGGTAGCTTTAATTAAACGAAATGAACAGAAGCCACATTTCCCAACTTGTGTTCTAAAAATAATTTACATAAGATAAAAATTTATTATATGCACAGTATATACAGTTTAATTATTAAACTGCAACCCAGCTGAATGTTTTTAATATATCCTGAATAACTAATATGGCAGTGGGCCCGCTATTTTAGCATATTGTTCAAAAACATATTGAACATTTATAACTTTAAGACCCCCACATAGTGACATGTCAAAAGTCCATAGATGAGAATCAAGTAAAATTTCTCATTTTTAAAGACAAAGGCCTAAGCTTTATTCCTGTTTTATTCCTTTTTTTTTTTTTTAATGACACGTTTGTCTTATTTCACAAAAACGCAGTATCTGAACTATTGTTGGACAGCCTCTTTTGAAAATTATAGTATGGGGTAAATGTATGGAAACTTCTATGAAGTAGCATAAGTTCAGGAGAATCCAGCTTGCTAAGAAAAAAATGTAAGTGCTTTGTGTCATAATTACTCCCAATTTCTTCCAATTAAATGAAATTACTTACCACAGTTTACTTTCTGTATAATTCAAACTATAAGTAGATAACATACCAACAAAGCTGGAAAATATCAGTGAAGCCAATGCTACTAGGAAGTGTTTATTAATGGGACCATTACACGGAGTCATCGAATCCCTCAGACACTATGAAAACCCGGTATTAGTTAGTAGTTTGGCCAAATCTACTAAACCCACACAGCAATTAGCCCTTTACTTTTTCTAGCAGTGTGATTATAAAACACTGAGGGAAAAAAACGACTGATGACACCAAAGCAATGTAAAATGACTAAAAACAAATATTCAGCTGTTGTTTTAAAATCTAACAGTTGTTAATATTGTTTTAAAAACATCTTCAGGTTTGAAGATTTACAAACCACTTCGAGAAAATGTATGATTCTATTATGTCGACGATGGAAACAGAAAACACAGTAACCTAAGGCCTACACTTACTCTCACAGTCCCACCTGGGAGCCGATCCCTTGTTTGGCCCTGAAGGAAGTTGTCCTGAGATTAATGATCGAACATTAGCTGAAATTAGCAAGACCTTTTCTTTAGTTGCGTGAAGTCACATTTCACAATATTCTTAAAAAAATATTAACAGCTGTTCTTTACCTTGTGCTTAATTCAGAAACAGGTAAAATTTTGCTTCTTATGGATCAAAAAACCCTAATGTTATAATGTTAGTATATTCATAAAACCTTGTCAAGTTACGGATTTGTTCCAAATAGACCCCACACTGCTTGGACACTGAAGTTTTCACTGATTGATAGTTTAGGCACTTGTTCTTTGAAAATGTCTGGTTTAAGAAATAAACTGCCACCTTCCTGCCACCCTCTCCTTCTTCTAAGTGACACCTGGCAGTGATCACAGACGTGCTTCCCAGATGAAAGATCAAACTCGGGTTTACTCCATAAACACTGAGATTTTGGCGGATGGGGGATACAGTCACGCACGCATTAATTCAGTCTTTAACTCTGGGTAGATTGTAAGCGTAGCGCACCAAAGGGAATCCTCGACTCTGATAGAAGCAGGCGCGTCCACAGGCCTGCACCTGGTCAGAACTGTCCGAGACAAAGGAATCTTCTTCATCTGCGTAATCAGAGTGGGCTGACTGCGTGCCGCAGTCGGACCAATAGCCGTCTGGTCTTTGGCAAGAACCCACTGCCAATGCAGGACAGCTGTGTGACTTTATCAAGTGTTTGCATGACACGGGCTTTGTCAAGAGATAGGATTCGCAGCAGTCACACACAGTCAGGTTACCCTGCAAATGGGCGTACATGCCACAGTCGAAGTAGAAACCCTGTTCCACACAACCAGTTTGGCTGCTGATGGACACCGAAACCAAGCCACTTTTCTTAGTAACATGTCGCTTCAGTACCTTCCAGTCTTCCTTAAACTTTGGGTTGAAGAAAACATACAGGACTGGGTTCAGGCAGGCAGGCAGTGGGAAAAATATCAGAGTAACAGACTTCATTATTTCAGGGCTGATTGAGATGGCGGTGATCAGCGGCGCAAAGGAGAAAAAGGCAACAGGGCAGAAAAAGATGCAGTTGGTGAAGATGAGCCAAGCGACATGCTTAATCATACCAGAATGCGAGTTCTCTGAAAGGTCCTCTTTTTCCAGGTTGCAGTAGAGTTTAGTGTAGATGATGGCCATTAATAAAAACGCTAGTGAGTTTAACAGCACCAAGGTTACTGTAAATCCTAAGGATGGTGTTTCTCCGGTGGGAAAGGGCAAGCACAGGGGGGAAGCTGAGTATTCCCCTCCATGGAAAAGGGGGAAGCAGCCTGCCACCGCAGCCCCTACGAAAGCAAACAGGGCAGCTACCCGGAACTGTTTGAGATGATTGCTTTTCCCATTTTTCATGATCTCTTTTGCAGATAAGCTTCTTTCGACAGCTGCTAACATTAATAAGAAGATGGCACTTTCTGAGGAGAAAATGGCAAGAAAGCCAGCTATTTTGCAGCCACTGCCAATCTCCCACCAAACGCCAAATTCAGCAAATCTGCCCCAGGACACAGCATCCAGAAAAGTTAAGATGCCGGTATAGGCTCCCATGAATAAGTTAGACACAGAAATCAGGCCGACGAACAATTTGGCGGAAGGCAGTGATGTACAAGGTGCAAATGTTGTTAAAATGACAAGCAGGTTGAAAACCAACGCAACCAAGAAAATGAACCACACAGTAAGACGGATCATCCAACTTCCCAATAAATATTCACAGGGCTTAAAAGCACCTAAAATGAAAAAAGAGAGAGAGAAAAGAAAGACAATTTAGACAACATCATAATCTGTATGATATGGCTTAAGACACTCAAGATAGTTAATCTAGAATAATTAAATCTGCTACCAAACTGAATTGAACCAAACTGAAAAAGATCGCTATTTCCTAGACAGTTTAGTCACTGCACTAGACTATTTTAAAAACAGCTAATTTGTATTAAATATTTGCTAAATCCGCATAGTGATGTTTAAAAGAAAAATCTCACTTTTTCTTATACGTCAGTCAATAGGCATAGCACAGGGTCCCGTACCTGCAAGGTACCTGATCTACTAAGAGTGGGGAATTGGATAAGCTGGGGTTGAAGTTAGGGTTCATAACTGGCTGCTCTTTTCTGTGAGAAAGCAACTTAAACTTCTCTAAATTGTATTTTCTCACTTGTGAATAATAATGCTCATTTCATAAAGCTGTATAACTTAAGTAAAATTATATACATACAGTATCTAAGCAGGCCAATGAGTACATAGTTGGACTTCAGTAAATATTAGGCCCTTTTCTTCTTCCTTCCTAGTATACTTAATAATAATTATATATACATATATGTATATATATGTGTGTATATATACATATATGTTACACATTTCTTAGTTTCAAAGGCAATCTGATGAAGCAGATTAAGATAGGTGCCATTACCCCTATTTTTCATCTATAGAAACTGAGATTTCAAAGTGTTCGATTGACCTGACAAAGGTTATTCAGTTAACTATTCATACAAAGCTATATCTAATAAAACCCTGTGTAACTTAAATTAGGATTGCGAGAACCACTTTAGTAGTTAAATTAGACATTCTAGTAACTGACTTTGACATGCTGGTTATGCCACAAATGACTCCTGTTTCATTTAAAAATCAGTAAAAAAACCCCAAAATTTTGTCTATAAAACACAAGAAAAAAATGTATTGCAATTGCCTAAAAGCAGTGTTCTGATTCACCTTCCTGAACTGTCATGAAGTTTAATACATCCTATAAAGCCTTTTGATCATCAAGGTATTCACAGACCTAACAAACCAGGGCTGCACCACTTATATCTGGCTTCCAATAACACAAGAAACTTGTAAAGCTGGTTTTTAATTAATCAATTCATTTTTTTAAATTCCCCCCTCAGGGCAGTGTTAGGAGGAAGCTTGCGCTTTGTCCTTTATCTCTGCATCCCACGTTCTCCTTCTTGGGGAGAAATAGTTCAGCTGACCTGGGAGAATGGGACTCACTGTGGGAAGTGTTTGACTACTGGGTGGAGTTCTGTTCCCTCAAAAGCCTGGGAAGGAGACACGACCCAGTCCCCGTCTTTGGAAACCTGCAGCCTCCTCCACTTCCGGCGTCTGACTGAGCACCTAGATCTCTGTGTGTTACTAAAACTGAGTGGAGGAGACAGGCCTTTTAGGTCATCCCTACCACAGCCTGGGGAGAGGGGCTCAGACCTACTGTCCTCCTGGCTGACCCCAACATTTAAATTCAGCGTGGAGGAAATGGAACCTCAGCATGGCCAGGTCTGGTCTCCCCTTGACTAAAGCTGGTCCCCTTTCATTGGGTCATCAGTTTCTTAGGCACATTCTCCACCATAAGAACCTGAGTGGGGCAAGTGGTGAGCTGTATCCCTTAACTTCCAAAAATGCAGAAACTAGATAAATTGCATAGGCAAAAATGATTCTTGTCAATCTCATTTACTCATCTCACTTTAAACTTATTCTCTACACAAGGCACTGTGCTAAGTATTAAAAGAAACATGTACAGCCCCTCAAGAGGCCCACAAAACTCAGTGAGAATTAGAGAATCATACGATTCTGAGTCATAAAATTAAATGTGCAGATCGACCAATGTCTAAAAAAGGAATCTACTTCACAGCATTCAATTTAGCCGATTATTTAATTTTTTCTTTTAGAGTAAAATTCTAAATCCACCTTCTATGACAGATGAGGAAGAATATGATACTACAGTCACCGTGGTCACTTTAGTAACTTTCTCAATTCAATAAAATAAAATACCACAAAAGTAAAGGGCACATTAAAAAAATAACACTAAAAATTCTTACAGACCAGTAAGTAACTTACAGAACTAGTCCTAGTGTTAAAGGAGCACTAAGAAAGTGCCTCTCAATCTTTTTCACGTTCATAACCCTCATTTAGGGAGCTTGTTAACACAAACATTCTGATTCAGTGGGTCTGGACTAGAGATCCTGCAAGAGACGCCTAAGCTGCTTGTACACAGACCACACACTGAGTCAGCAGGCGTGATGAGATCATCTACTCCCAGCCCTATTTCAGAAACCACATCTATCCCCAGAAGTTTTAGCGATGTTTGCCTAATGTCCATTTAAAGCAAGAAACTGCAGCCAAGCACGGCGGGCATACCTGTCGAGGGCGTACAGTGGATAATTACTTGACTGTGTTCTTCATTCTCAGCACTGCTAGTGACCCCTGCTGCATCAGCGGGACCTGATATAAACCATAAATTGCGTCTGAATTCAAGCTTTATGCAATTCAAAAGAGCCAGAGTTTCCTACAATCTCCCATCTTGTACATGATATAAGTTCAGACTGTTACGGGGCTTGATGACATATTAAAGATGCCACTAGCACAGTAACTGTCATTTTTCCCACAGATTTCCTACTGATCCTTCCCAAACTGAATACATTAACAGAGACGTTGATTACGGCCATAAAGAGTGTTCTATTTCACATGCACTTGCCTTTATCCTTCCCCACACTGTGTTCCTGGAGGCTCTTATCTTCTGGGTTTGAATGTGTGTAAGAGTCACACCCCCAAAAGGCACAGCACTGATAAGCATACGGCACAGATAAAGACCTGGAAAATAGTTGTAAAATCTACATTGAACAGCGACTGCAGAGACATGCTTTTGTTGTGTGAAAAGTAAGTTAATCCCTGAAAGCCCCAGCCTAGGGGTCAGATGCTTTAAGCCGGTCAGTATCCTCTCTGGGCCTCAGTCTCCTCACCTGTGAAAAGAGCTCAGGCATCTGTTGACACCATGAGTTTCTCCACTTACATACGGGATGCTTTTAAAAACCGGATTTAAACCAAGCAATATTTAAAATTTAACAGCAAGACTACAATTAAAAGTAAAAGTAACAAAACTCCTTTTATAAACTAACCACACCCAATTTATCATATGAAACTGGTAGTTTCATTTAAAATGAATGTCTCGAATCATTTGTGACTTTATACCATTAAATGAATTTACTTTGTTTATATTTTTTAAGTATGATGGAAATATTTATCCTTTCCCTCAATAATATTCCCAAGCCCTCTATTACATCTAATGAGGTCCCTACTCTAACATTTCATGTCTCCATGAAGGATTATACCATTATACCAATTCTCTGTGAGTTCACACTTATGTGGTTTCTGCCATCTTGTTGCTAATGACAAATTCACTATATAAAAAACCTTTCTGATGAATATTGTCTCTTGGACAGCATCAAGGGCTCCAATTCATGTTCTTAAAAACTATGAAATAATGTTCATGTTCTATTCTTTACCAAATCTGTGAGGATTTGCATAGAAAACACTCTTAGATTATAGCCTCCCAGAAAATCTGGGAAGCACAGGGAGAAAAAAAAAATAGTACACTCTGTAATTTGGGAGCCTACCACAACTTCAACAAAAAAAATAAAAAATAAGCAAAAACACACCTGAGATTAACAAAGTCTTTTGCTGCTAAAGCTTCTTTCAGTTGGAAGTTACCCACAAGTTTCAGTTGATTTAGTCCATTCAGGCCTTCCGTAGGAAATGAAGTCAATTCATTGAAACTTACATCTCTAAAATGTGAATGAGATATCAAATTAACTCCTAAGTGCAAATCACATAAAAACACCTGTAAATGTGTTAGCATCATAAACACTAGAGTTCCAAGAGGAAGTTCAGCTGTGTTAAGTGATAGATCTAACATTCACCTTGTTGTATTGTAGAAGCTGTTACTATATCAATGCAGCTTAGCATTTATTTAAGGACACAGCCAAAGAGAAAAATATTGTGATAGGTCAATGCTACAACACAATTTCCGTAGACTATGCATTACTTTCCGAAGATTATTCCATAAAGTCATCGACTTACAGGTTAGTTATTGACCCAAGGTTGACGAAAGCTCTGACATGAATTTCATGGATCAGGTTTCTACTCAGATCTCTACAATGATAAGAATAACATGTTAATCTTTTCAAATAAACTGAAATTGCAGTTACTTTGACTACGCTTTAGAGTCTTAGGGAGTCACAATATCCCTGATAACAAAGACCTTTAATCTTGTCCAACAACATTTTTATTTGTATATTGAATCCCTCCCTCTCCTCCCCTCCTCCAAAATCTCTTTCTTGGAATGTGTTCCATGTGGCAGTGATTCTACTTGGAATCTGTTGCAACATAGTTGTGAACTTTCTGCACCTTATCAATCTGGTACCAGTTCAAAAATATAAATGATATGATATAACCTTTGGTACTGCTAACTAGGTGAGGAAAAGCTCAGCTCCTGACAAAGCTGAAAATAAAAGCAGGTTTCATATTATTTGCCTTCTCAAAGGTTAGTGATAAGGCTCTGAGAGAAGACAAATAATCAATAAGCAAACAAGAGCATTCCAGAAGGGCCTCAGATAATCATTCCCCCCCCCCCCCCCGGCAGGAAATAAAAATCATAGCAGCAGCAGAACCTACTATAGAGAGGAACACACCCTGAAAAATTCTGATATTACAGAAATAATAAAATAGAGAAATAATCTTCAACCACATTTGAACTGAGCCTTAATGGAAATTTAGAGATTGGATAAACTCATTCCATGACACATCTCCCTGATAACAGGAAAACTCAACAAACTTAGTTTCAAATTAAGAAAAGGCCAGTGTTTCATTGTTGTTGCTTATCAGTGCTCCAGAAGTGATGGCAGCTGGGAGCCAGTCCCCTTCCTCCTGGTGCCCAGACCCACTAGAAGCCGGTAGACAGGGACAGGGGCCGGTCAGGGACAGGGAAAGACCCAGTGACCCAACCACCAAGAAAATGTCCTCTAGCAGAATGCATTTTTCAATTCTTAATGGGGATCTTCTGACAAACAGGACTCAATACACGTAAGTTCACTTCACTGTCAATTTCTCAAATTTATTCTACATTAAAAAGAATGCTCACCAATTCAGTGATTTTTGTGCTTTCTGCACTAAAGTGCCAGGAAGGCAAGGGCCAGGTTTGTCTTAGTCACTAAGCACATATCCCCAAGTGCTTAAGAAAGCAGTTGGCACAAATACACACTCAAATATACGTAATTTTTAAAATGGAAGCTTCGGCTGCATATTGCCTGTATTTTTCACGACAGACTCACAGGGCAGGGGTCAACAAACTTTTTCGGTAGAAGGCCAGGGAGTAAATATTTTTCACCTCTAGGACTCACATGATCTCTACTGCAAGTATTCAACTCATTATATTTTAATTTAATTTATATTTTACAATATTGGTGCAACAGTATGGTGGAAATCAGCTTCAGATGATAAACAAAAGGGGTGTGCATGACTGTGTGCCAACAAAACTTAATTTACAAAATCAGGAGGCAGGCTGGATCCGGCCCACAATTACAGTTTGCCAGCCCTGCCTAATGGGTTGGCAAACCTCATTATTATGACTTGAAAACAAACAGACCGCATCTCTCAGGTTATACACGTTACTCTTTTTCATTCACCAAGTTACAGTATCAGCAATGAGCTAAGGTAAAACATACTGGAAATACATTACCTGTAAAGTACCATGTGGTAAAGTTTGAACAACAATATTTACACATAATGAATCTTTAAGAGTGTCTCTTAAAATAAGAATTGTACTGATATATTTAATTTATAGCTTGACAAAAATTTTACTTGTCTCCAATAATCATAGAGAAACTTACAGTATCCTTAGGGATATGAGGCCTTGAAAAGTGCCTTCTTTTATTTGGCGGATCTGATTACGTTGCAAAGAACTAGAAGAAGAAGGAGAGGAAGAAGGACGGGAAGAAGAAGGAGCGGAGGGGGGGGAGGGGGAGGAAGAAGAAGAAGAGAAGGAAAAGAAGGAGAAGATGGAAGAGGAGAAGAAAAAGAGAGAAAAAATTATTTTCTCTTTTGAAAAATGACACTTCTTTTTTTAAAAAATATATTTATTGATTATGCTATTACAGTTGTCCCATTTCCCCCCCTTCACTCCACTCCATCCTGCCCACCCCCACCCTCCCACATTCCTCCCCTATAGTTCATGTCCAAGGGTCATACATATAAGTTCTTTGGCTTCTACATTTCCTATACTATTCTTACCCTCCCCCTGTCTATTTTCTACCTACTATTTATGCTTCTTATTCCCTGTACCTTTTCCCCCATTCTCCTCCCTGCCCCTCCCTGCTGATAACCCTCCATGTGACCTCCATTTCTGTGGTTCTGTTCCTGTTCTAGTTGTTTGTTTAGTTTGCTTTTTTGTTTTAGGTGTGGTTGTTAATAACTGTGAGTTTGGAAAAATGACACTTCTTATACATTTCCTAAGTTTAAATACTCATTCCTAAGTAACATCGACTGATCTTGTTGAAAGTCAAGGAAATTACTATTTCCTTATTTATAAATTGAAATGGGTAGACTAATTGGTATTCCATCCCCAATTATGCTGGGAGTGTACTACATTATCTAAATTCCTTATCGACCCTGCTCCCGAGTGAGAGCAGGAAGACGACTCAGTGAGAAAGACTCTAAGACAAGCAGGAAGACGACTCAGTGAGAAAGACTCTAAGACAACACCAAGTACTGCAGAGGAAAGTTAGAGCAAGGAGGGGGTCAAAAATGGGGGAATTAGTGCCAGCCTCTCCCCACCTCCCTATCAGCTTCCCTTAGAGACGTCCTATGCAGGTACACAGTAAACACCAAGTCCGGATTCCCTCAACAGCCAGGACAAGTTTAGTTTGGTTGTTTTTAATTTTTTTTAATTTCCCACCCTCCCTCCACAGTGTCTCACAGAACACGTGATAGGCAGATGTCTAATAACTACTGTTTGCATGAACGCACTTGGCACAGTTGGACATGTATTCATAAGAACATCTTAATATATGAATCTCTAACTTATTAACACTGAAGCCATTTCTTTAAACTAGGAAATGCTCAATGGAATTAACAATACACCACAGCAAAAAGAGTCAGTCAAAGAACAGCTTACATTTCTTCCAGCGCACGGCAACCATTAAAGCTTGGAAGCTCTTTTATATTGTTGTAAGACAAGTCCCTTAAAACAGCAGAAATTAAAATTAATGTTATGTCATCAGAAAACTAAATCAAAAGAGCTGTGCTCAGAAGCACTGAGAGCGGTGCTAAGTAATAAGGAGATATGGCTCAACAAGAAAAGCAGCCATTTTTTTCTAAGACTTGTAAGCTTCTACAGCACCTAGGTGATACAAAGGGCTCAAGATTGGCAAACTTTAAGTACATAATGTTGAGTGCACACAATATAAAATATATTATAAAACATTACATATATTAAAATATAAAATTAAAAATAAATATATGGAATGTATATAAAAATTATGTTTAAGTGGTAGTGTTAGGTTTTTTTAATTTAACTTTTACAATATTGTTGTTATTTCATTAAAAAGTTATAAGAGGAGTGCACATTTTAAAAACAGCTATATTAAATCAAATACCAGGACTAGTTAACTCTCATTAACCCCAGGGCAGTTTTTTCTGGGTGGTAATTGTCACATGTGATATACTCCGTGCCACCCTTTAATTACTTGCTTAATCAATGAGTCACTTATTTTGTCACTCTCTCTCTCTCCACTGAATACTTATTAACAACTTAGTAACTTAATTATTTGTTCTTGTGACACTTTTGTATCCTTTATTTACTTTAATTTTCTCAGTCAGTTTCAAGTATTTGGAAAGCTCCATGCTTAGCTGGTTCTTGATCTAGCAAAGATTTTGGGCTCTGCTTAGGGCAGGGGTGTCAAACTCATTTTCACCAGGGGCCACATCAGCCTTGCGGTTGCCTTCAAAGGGCTGAACATAATTTTAGGACTATATAAATGTAACTACCCCTTAACTAGGGGCAAGGAGCTCGGCACTGCCACCGGGTAGAAAAAAGGTGCTGGGCTGGATAAAACAAGGTGGAGGGCTGGATCCGGTCCACAGGCCTTGTGTTTGCCACCTGTGGCTTAAGTTATAGATAACAGAGTAGGATATGGAGAGCTTACTCTCCTGGGGAAACTAGAATAAAAGCAAGGAGTCAGGATAAGACAAAAAAAAATCAGGAAGAACCTAGTTTGGTTTTAGTTTGTTCAAAGCAAGTCACAATATGTGTAATATATATTGATATACCCCTAATACTAAATTCAAATGCATATCACCTACTCAGGAGCTGTTAACATAATCACTCATTTCCATGAAGGGAATAAGAAATATCAAATAATTTTACCTTAAAATCACCTAGTGAAAATAGTTCATTAAAAAGAAAACAACATGTATGAAGCACATAAAGGAAAGGTATGAGAAGGGAAGAAGAATCCAACTTACAAAGTCCTCAGCACCTTTTGTTCTTGGCACAAATTACTGGATATACTGCTTATCTTCGTACCTGTCAAGGTCCTGTGGAAACACGTGGTTCATCTAAGAAATGGCCCCAGCTGAGGTGCTACACAAAGTGCTATTCTCATATTGAAAAACAATGCTCACACATTTGCAGATAGTCTATGCATCCCACTGCCTGATTGCTCCCTAAAGTTAGGCGTGTAGGAAAATGAATGAACCCTCCATGCTGGTATCATTTGCATAGTAGTGCAGAAAAGCTCATGACACTAGATGTTAATATTGCCCAGACAACAAACTTGATTTCTCACAAGGATCAACAGAGAAACACGAATCCACAGTCAGAGCCTGACCACAACCAGCCGCACCCCAAAACATTTGAAACCCACTTGGCATCCCACCCCCAAACCTTGTTTCTGTCTTTTCTTTCCATCAACCTGACTTAACAGTCTCGAATTTTCTCTTCCTCCCTTTCTCTGTCCCCGTTCGCAGTCAATCACCAAGTCCTATTCTCTCATCCTCGGTAGTGTCTCCAGCTTCTGACCCTCTATCTCCACTTTTACCGCCACAAGGCAGATCACAGGTGAGGTGGTGCGGAAAGCAGTGGAGGAATCTCAGGCCGCAGGGAAGAGCTTCAGTGATGGATTGCAGCCAAACTCTCGTGGTTCAATGTTCATTGAGCCAAGGGGATCATTCCCATGGCCTCCTCACTGTGCTTCCTATCTCTAGTCTTTCTTACCCTCCTCACACCCCCTGCTCCATCACTCTCAACACCTCCAATTGCCTTAAGAGTCAAGTTTAAACTCCTTAGCTCAGCGCTTCCCAACTTCTTTTTTCTTACATCTTGGCGCACAGGGAAATCAAAACATTGATGTGACACAAAGTGGCTGGAGATCCTAGCCACCTCAGGCCCCACCTGGCTGCCTTGAGGGCTTAAGTCACCGAGATCTTGGATGCACATACCAACCATTTACAGACCATCCATTAGGAAGCTCTGCCAAAGCCAAATGTTCAATGTTCACGATTTGCCGTTTCAAAATTGTGACCCAAACAATTTCCCCAATTTCTCTATATCACTCCCCATTCAATTCTAGCTATATTTGATCATCTGTACAGCATCCTTTTACTAAATTCTGCCTTTCTAAATAAAAGACCCAGCTCTGGGAAACCGCCAGTATTTCATTTTGAAGCGTTTCACCTCCTCCTTGGAGCTTTCTATGAGAGCCTGCACGGATTGCTCCACTCCTGAATTCCTAGGGCACTGCTACTAATTTGGCGCCTGACGACTGCCTTATATTTACAGTGACCTTTTCAGATCTGACCTCCCCATACTCGGCAACACTCCACCTGAGCTGACTGACCCCTGACCCCAATGTCCAGTTCCATACATGATATTCCCAACGGGAGGCTGTAGGCATCAAAGACTTCATCATCACCCACAAGCACTGGCATGCGGCTAGCAGGCCAGCGTGTTACCTCGGCACAGCCCCCCTTCAAAGGGCCTCACTTACAGACTCTCCAGGTGGACCGTCCCAGTCAGATTGGGGAACTGCTGCACCATGCTGGCACCGCGAATGACCCTTTAAGCGATTGGGAGAGAAAAGCTAATTTAAAATAAAATTTTCACGGATAATATTTGCATTTTGTTTTTTAAAGTTTAAAATCATAATACTACAAGACCTCAAAAATAAAACTGCTTTCATCTCTTGAATGTACCTGAAAGTGCGATAACTTGGCCAGATGTTCACACAAATGAAAACTCTCACACAATGTCAGAACTATCCTTTGGGTTTGAGCTCAAGGAAAAGAAACTAAAAGATTTTGTTTTCTGGAGTTACAGTAATAAATTTTAGTTTTCCACCAAAGGAACTGTATAAATATTCAGGTTTGTTTTAAAATTTATCTGCTACTTACAAGGAATGCAGATCAGATAAATTGTGAAATGCTGAATTCCCCACAAAAGACAGAGGATTATCATACAAATGTCTGTAAAATAGCAAAAAAAAAAAACCAAACCAGTTTTAGTATGTTCACAAGCACTCCGAAACTAAATCTACATTCATAAAGTTATACATCTAAAAGCCTGAACTTTTATTCTTCACCCAGATGTCTGGCTGGCACCACACAGACAGAGCTGTCCATGATTATATGTTAGCAGAAACTTTCAAAACTACTTACATAGTTCTTAACAGTGGATTACCATCAAATGCTCCATCAGGGATAACAGAAATAGAATTACTATGAAATAACCTAAAAAAATAGGAGGAAAATATTTTGAAATACATATGCCCTTGTAAAGTAAGTTAAAACCCAGCCATCTACTCCTATGCAGTATTAATCAGCATACAACTGATCACAACTACAAGAAAACTTCAAAAATGTAGAGAAACTGCATTTTCTAATCTATCTCATCTTCTTCAGGATAATTCCTTTTAAACCCACTGCTTAGCCTACTATCAATCAGGTCCCTCGTATAGACTTAGCTGTACCTTCCTCATCAAAGAACTTCAGACCACAAGAATCATAGCGTGTCCTGACCCCAACATCTCTCCCACGACCTCCTGCATTTAGCCTTTAAGCAGTCCATCGGAGAGTTTAACTGTCGGCTCGTGGCACACAACTGCTGTCAAGCCGTATCCATTCCTCTCTCTGCCCTTGACAAACCCAACCTCCAAAATGCTCCCCTATCCTTTCATTTAAATATTTCCATCCTTCCAAGTCCAGTCCAATTTCTTCTCTTTAGTGATGCCTTTTCCAATGACCTCAGCCTCAAGGAAGTCTTTTTTCTGGAATGATTTGTTATCTTATTCATCCAGTGGTTACTTCTACCTGGAAACTGCGGTCTGTCTGTTTTCCACGGTCAGCCGCCCCAATGAGACTAGGACGACGAGTTCCTACAGGGCCCAGACCATGTGTCACAGCTTTTGTGTCACCGCAGTCTAGCTATCACTGCTCTTCCGTGCTCAGAGCTGTCCACGCCAGCCAACACATTCCAGTTGGTATGATCGTGTGGCTGTGTGCGTGCGTGCATTCCACGGTGTACGTAATGGAACAAAGATGTTTTTAAAACCGCATTGTTGGAACATTAGTTTCTGAGTTCTACAGATATGAAGGCATAAAGAAAGCAAAACAATACTCACAGCTCTTTTAGGCTAGGGAGGGCTTTAATAGCCTGAGGAAATTCCCCCAAGTTATTGTAATTCAAGTCCCTAGGGGGAAAAAATGGGTACAATGTGTAAGAATATTAAAGAGTGGTCATTATTTATAAGACATTTTGGTATAAATGTGTTTTTTAAATATCACATTCTCTGGACGATGATCTTTCTTTACCAACTATATTGCCATTCAAAATCCTGTAGGAGTTTAATTGAATTTACATGTTAGAGTACTGAACAGAAAGAAAAAAAGAATCATAATTCTTCAGTGATGTTTTTAGGTCAATTTTTAAGTTCAAAGGAGTCTCAGAATCATATTACTGGTGCATTAAATAAATTATCTAAATGTCATTTCTCAAGAAAGTCATCATAAAACAGAATTTATTAAATTATCCATTTATAAGTGACAATGGCCTGCAACCGAGGTTTCCACTTGGGGTTTTGAGTGGCTTCCTAAAATTCTGGCATGAGGACGGCTGACCTCAGCCCAACCACCATCAGCAAGATGACCCACGGTACACAGAAAGAAGGAAAAGAACCAGGATGAGTTCACATAACTATTGTCCTCTAGTAGAGTACCAATTGTTGGAAATGTTACATTAATGGGGAGAGAGAAATGCCACAGTGAACTGTACTACAAAGTCTCAATTCTGAGTATGTTTAAATTTGAATTCTTTTAACATAAAGATCATTTTGGAATATGATTAGTATGGTGATTTCAGAATGAGAGTAAAACAAAATCAAATGCCCAGCTCCTTAGAGACCTAGTTCATCTTCCTTTTCTACATAGACAGGAAAATGGCAAATAAAAATTTAACCAGGAAGAAGTTGTTCAATTTTAATATAACTGGAATCATATATACATTGCCTAGGATCAGAAGACCCACTCACCCTTGTTATTTACACAGAGAAGGGGAACTGAGTTTGAAACTATCTTCTTCGAGAGCTTCAGCTTTCAAATATCCATTGATGTCCACCATCCTTCAGTGGTTCGGGCAGGAAAGGGGATTAACAGAGTACTACAGGTCTCTCATTAACTGAGAGTTAACCAGAAAATTCAGTTGAATGAAGTATTACCAACCCTAAGCTTTTCAGTCAGGTGTTACTCACCCATCTAATTGGGACATACTCTGAATCCTTTAGTGCATCACAATGGCAAATATTATAAATCTCCAAATAAAAGTAAGTAATATCAACTAAAACAACGAAAATCCAGATCCTACCCTCAGTTACACACAGCTGCACAATGTCTTTTGCTCACAATGTTGCAATACACACTTTAGCAGCCGGAACTCCCCAAAACTTTAACTGGTAGAAACAACAACAAACGTATCCTAAGCAAAACAGAAAACTTCATCATAGTTAGCATATGAAAAGAGATAATATTGAATCTCAGTGCCAACAATTAACCAGGCAACTGAGTTCAAGGAAAAAATAAACAAAAGACTTTTTCCAGAATTAATTTGATGAGGCTCGAAACCCCATAATTATCTATCATACCTTTTAACAAAACTGAAATTTCAGAAAGGTAATACAGTTTAGCAGATTGAGCTGCTTTTAACATGTACTTTTATAAGAAATATCCACTTCAAACTTGTGTGCCATTTTTAACCATAAACTCAGATTGGTATTCATAACTCTTACTGGATGGCAAGAACTTAGTGATATATTAAAACAAATTAGTAATGAGCTGAACCCGAGACCTTTATTTTCTCCTTTTCCTGCAATGAAATGCAAAATTGCACCCTCAACCTCACAATGCGGACATCCAAATATGAATAAACTTACAAGGTCTCCAGGTTATCTAGTCCATCAAAACAGTGTCGACCCAGGCTTTTAATTTTATTGTTATGAAGATGCCTGTGGGGAAAAAGAAAGCATTAAAATGACTTCTGGATCACCCAAGAGCACTGATTACAATGTTTTACATGCCTAAGTTTGTATGGCTTAGATAAACAGTGTAGCAACAGACTGACAGCTGTTAGAGGGGGGGAGTTTGGGGGGCGGGGGGGGGGCAGATGAAAAAGGTGAAGGGAATAAGCAAAAAGAAAAAAATTCATGGACACAGACAACAGTATGGTGATTACCAGAGGGAAAGGGGGTGGGGGCAGTAGAAAAGGGTAAGGGGTGATAAATGGTGGCAAAAGGCGACTTGACTTTGGGTGGTGAACACACAGCGCCACATACAGGTGATACATTACAGAATTGTACACCTGAAACCTATATACGTTATTATGCAGTGTCACCCCAATAAATGCAATAAAATTGTTTTAATAAAAAAATAATACAGCTAAACATTTCGACACTTGACTAATGAAAAACAAATAGCACTGGGTAGTTATCCTGATACACGCTTCATAGACTCAGGTTCACTGGACAGAATACCAGTGAGGGGGGATCTCTCCAGCAGGAAAGGGGTACATACGTTACAGATCCCTTAATATTCGCCCTTATCAAAACAAAAGTCCTGCAGAGCTTTTAATTACATGGAGTGAGACTCAGGTGAGTTCTCCTTCAGGGAGGTGGGGGGATGACACGGAAGAAAGCAGGTCAGTTCACACCAAGAAGTGGTAACAGAGTTTAAAAGAAATGCCATTTCACTATGCCTTTACTGTGCCACGTTTTCAAAGCTTAAAAATCACAAAAAACTCATATACTATTTGAATAGACAAGTTGGTAAAAACATAAAATATCGCTGGACATCTATGACCATCTCAAAACAAGTCTGCCTCTTGTAACATTGAATGCACTGCTGAGACATAAAAGTAAAAGCTGTACAAGTGTTTGCTGAATGACCCAATTTCTGCTCATGATTACAAATGGCCACATAGTTCACAGAGAGTCAATAGTTATCATCAGATGTTAATTTTAAAAATCATCCTATTTTGTATTTTTAAAAGTTGTCATGTTTGATATTGTAAAAAAGGCAGTTCCCCCAAACCCTTGCTCTTTAGGAGCATAATCAGTAAGATAGTTTCATAATAACTTGTCACAAGAAACCTGCTTTTGCTCCCAAATTAACGTAAGTATATGGTATTAAATGGGATAGATACTTACAGGACCACCAAGCTGGACAGGTTGGTAAATGCAAAGTCGGGGATGCTTGAGATTCTGTTGAGGGCCAAGGTCAGTGCCTGCAGAGCCGGCAGATTGCTGAGGGGATGCACAGGCACCTCCGTCAGACTGTTGTCGTCCAGCCACAGGTGTCGCAGCTGAGCAAGCCCCTCGAAGCTGTCCTCGGGGACGGAGGTGATGTGGTTGGCATCTAAACGCCTGACAGCAACAGAAACCACCACATTCAGTAACCAATCCTAGTGGAAGGAGTCCTTCCCAGTGACACCACTCTCAGAGTTTTCAAAACAAATAAAATGACCAGGGCTGTGGCATCCTGGCTTCTTAAATCCCACGAAAAGTTCGCATGAAATCTAGTAACTTTCCAAAGATCAGTACATAGAAGTCAGTTCTTTCCCTTCCTTCACAACAAAGAAATGACTCTAACTCTGAATCCTTAAAGAATCTCTGGCTAAAAGTAACTTAAGAGCAGAAAGATTAAAAAAAAAAAAAAACCTCGCAAAGCTTAATTAAGTTGGAATTGTATGTTTTAGAATATATCAAAAAATACAAAAAACAATAAGAAACTAAGATGAGCAAATAAAGCTACTTATAACTTTACATCATAACTAATACTTGATATTAAATTTAAGTGTTATTCTGACTTGGTATCAAAGGGAAAATAATTAGAAAATGTTTCAAAAATCTTTTATTTTTACACCAAGGAACCATTTCAATAGATTTTTTAACAGTCCTCATTACCACCAACCAAGTTAAAAATACAGATGTCGTGTACTAGCAAAGCAGTCTTGTCCTCCTCTTAGCATTAAGTACTTTTTAAAAAATTAATTTGCCAAAATAAATGGTTATTAAGGGCACACAGCTTCTCTGATCAATGTTGCTGTGGCTTTAAAGCTTCTTTCACTTTTCCAAGTTTTTCTGAATTCAGGATACCTTACTAATAGGATTATTCATACATAAAACTAAGTCATCTGAAAATCTGGAAAATTAAGTCCTAAGTGTTATTTTTGGCACAACCAGGCATAATTGTTGGAATAATCACTTTTTAACACAAAGACAACCTGGTATTAATATCATAAGGGACAGTATGTGTTCAGCAAATCACAACTTTCTTCACAATCCCTTGTTGATATATTTTCACTACTTAAAGTCATACCTGACAGGCTTGGACCTCTCGGTGAAAATTAGGGAACAACTACAGCAATAAAAACCTGGTGAAAAGTCAAAACGACAGCACATTTTAAAGGAAATCGAGCAACAGCCCTGGCCGGGTAGTCCAACTGGTGCAGCATCATCCCATATACCTAAGGGTTTCAGTTCAGTCCCTGGTAGGGGCAGGTATGCAGGCAACCAATCGATATTTCTCACGTGTGTGTCTCTCTCCCCCCTTCTCTAATACCAATAAACATATCCTCAGGTGAGGATTTAAAAAAAAAAAAAAGAAAGAAATCGAGTGTGACAGCTTTCTAGTTCAGGAGATTCTGATTTTTAGAGTGGTTTTTGTGCCTCCTGTTTCCTAATGCTGCTCTGGCTTCAAATACTGCCGTAACTGTCCCATTTTCCTCCAGGCGAGCACTGCTCCCAGCTACCCAACTGCCCGGGCCCCAGTTACAGTGTCCTTCCCCGAGGCAGACAGATGAGCAGGGGTAGAGACCCCTGGACCTGGTGAGGATCAGATGGAAGCTTTCTGTTTGATAAAGTCAAAACTGAAAGGCACTGGAAATGAGAGAACTTATGAAACTGAGCAGCTGCCTTATGAATCCAGTTAGAAAGAAACATTTTTAGGCTTGTTCATTCCTTGGGCTTTCTAGAACCGATCCCTGAGAAGAGACAGGCATCCTTTATATCACAGACTGGAAAAGTCCTGGCCAAGGAACTGCTCAGGAGATTTCTCTAATGAAGAGATAGGAGTATGTTTAATCAGACACACACACACTTCACAACCTCAAGGAACTGCCACTTAAGGAGAGACACTGAACATATAATCATCCATTTAACCATATAATATAACTAAATAATTAGTGCAATTAAATTCTACTTGTAGCTAATTTAACTGTCTGCAGTTCATTCAACGCATTTACATGGAGCATCTTGTGAGGTACAAAAGATGAATGAGGAAGCCTGTCCCCAGGACTCTGACATTCTAGCGGGGGTGATACACAATACAGTGAATTAAAAAGTGATTATAGAGTGCTTAACAAGTGCTATGAAGTAAATAAACAGGCTACTGAGATAAAGGATTAGTAGGCATTCAGAAGGAAGGGTTCAGAGAACAAGCAAGAGGGTGTAAGAAGAGCAAGTGGCAGAAAGAGTTGGGCAAGGAGTGTCAGAGGCAAAGGAAACATCAAGGGCAGGTTCATTAGCAGGAACGAGCTGGGTGTGGCCCGGGCGTCTCCCAGAAGGTCACAGTGATCAGTACATGGGAGGAAGGGAGTGGAGGGCCCATCCGCAGAGACACAGATGGGAATACAAACAGGACCAGATTATTTGGACCCCTGTGGGACAAGTAAGGGGTTTGGATTGTATTTAACCTTGAAATTCAAGTTCCTCCCTAGTTTTTCAGTGTTACAGAAGTTTAAAAGTTAAAATTCTTATGTTATCAAATTGATAACATGCATTTATAGTCAACAAAATACTTGTTCCCCCCACATACACACAGAAATCCTCCTCTAAATGGTTTGTCAAAATGTGGTAAAATACCCTAACAAGGAAAGTCGTCACCACCTTTTTAACTGAAGACCGATATTATATACAACATTTATGCTTCTGCAGAATTCTGTGCCCTACACCATCCAAGAAAGGGACAGCTCTTACCTACAGCAAGACAACCTGGTGAGTTTTGAGCTGAGACAGCAATGAATCTCTATTCTAGGCAAAATAATAATACTGCATTAAACACAGAGGCACAACTGCCTCTGTGCTAAAAACTTCCCAACATTCTAAGATAAGTTGAGATCAAAGGGAAGAACTTTGGAAAATGAAACCCTTAAATAAGAAGTTAAATGAGAAAAAGAATTTGTGGTGACTCAAATGGTTAATCCTTACACCTCAATTCACCTGTGGGTGTCGGAGGCACACCCATAAGTATAAAGAATTGCACTTACACTGAGATTAATGTTTCACAGAGAGTTCGTCTTAGAGCTGTGGCTTTGTGCCAATGACCTACGTTATTAATATTTATCCCAACAGACAAAGAAAATACTACAATCAATTCATTTAGTAGGTGCAATGAATGGCATCAGATAGCTCCCAAAGTAAAGAGGCAACGTGGGCTGGGTTAACGTATTCTGTTTTTTAAACTCCGTGCAACTATTATTTTATTTTAGTGTACTTCAGTTGTTAAAAGGTTAACAGTGTATTAAATGAATTCCTTTACTATTTGTCTTTAAAATATGCACTTATTCCCTATTCTCAAAAAACCTTTTTCCATCTCACTGAGACTCACATACTTTTTTTATGTTGCCTTAAATGGAATTACAAAACCAAATAATTTGGTATAGGATAAATGTCCATGTCAGTAAATACCTATTCTTTGTATCAAAGCTCTTCCTTTTCTCTCTACTTGTAACTTACCAATAATGTAAACGTTATAGTAGTATATTTTGTTACCAGATTCTAGTGTAAAATAGTTAAGATAGTCTGCTATTGTGGAAAACCTAGAAAACTTAGCCTTTGAAATCCTTTCCTATTCACTAGAAGTGTGATCCAATGTAAAGAAAAACAAGTCTAGTGGGGCAAATTCTGACATGTCATTTAAATATCCCGCTCCGACAATGCTCTAGCCATCACTGTCCTGACTCTGTGGAAGGCTGTTAACGCTCCCTTTTCATCAATATCTACGATTCGCTTAAAGATTTACAGGCATCATCACATACTTGCATCAAACCACTTCTGTTCAGTTTCAACCCCTAATGAACTTTGCTCCTGTTAAAGCACTACTTCAAAACCACAAGGAAATCTTTCATGTAATTCAGGTCTGAAGATCAGATTTTCAAACTGACTCAAGTGCTGATAAGACTGTGTTACACCACAGCAGAATTTCAACTGTAGCTGACTTGACCACTACACCCACTATGCTAACAGGCCCATGCACATTGCTTTCTCAAATAAAACAGGCCTGACACAGAGCTCCTTGTGTTTCTGACACGTGTAAAAATACCCTGATGCCTTAAAAAAAAAAAAAATTGACTCCTCTCCTCACTCCTACCCTCCATCCCAATTTTGGACATAATTTAAATTATGCAACTCAATGAATTGATGCTTGTTTAAAACATTATTTTAAACAGAAACCAATGATTTCTGTGAAAAACACTTCAAAGCATCTAAATTGCCAATAAATGTTATATATACTATAATATACTTACTTATTGACCAAAAATGAAAAAGAATCTATTTGTATGTTTTTTTGGTGATGTTTCTGTGCTAAAGTTTAAAGATATTAGTTTTCTCTTTTTTAGCCTTCAAAGTAGACAAAAATGACTGAATATTTCAATTATTAAGTTTTGTGAAATAAGAACTCAAATTATGTATGAAGGTCTTAAAGTAAAATGGATTCTGAAGAAGCAAAAGAAAATAAGGACCTATTTAAACTGGCTAATGAATTCAGTCTGAGGTGGGAAAGATGGCTTTCTCTGTGCACACCCATCCCAGGTTGCAAAGGGTGCAGAGGCAGCAAAGTCACACTTCTGTGAAGGAATTCATTCCAATCAATTCACTGAAAAGTCTACTCAGAATCTACTCAATTAGCTACAGTGAATAACAAATCCTGACATTCCCAAACCTGGCATTTTGGTAAAATGAGCTACTTAATATACATTTCTACCTTAAACTACTATTTAAACTAGACATTAAATGGCCAATAACCCAGACACTCCTTTTTTTATGACATTAGATACATTGTAAAGTTTAACTGTTACATATTTTTATTTTCACATTCACTTTCCATGAACTACTAGAACATCTAATCTAAAATCAAAAGGTAATCTATAATTTATAATTCCCAGTGATGTTTTTTGGATACAGTTAAAAATGGTTTTATATTAGCAAGTGGATGGAACAAGTGACTGCATCCCTTTCACCTAAGTGAAACTCACATTCTGTAACTCACATTTCCTACAAAAACTTCCATTTATAGTTACTTGAAAGGGCAATCAATTAAAAAAACTAAGGAACAGATTAGTATATAATACATGATGGGATTAAAACCTAATTTTATAACATATAACACATAAATGTGATAACTCATATAGTTTTTTATTTGGAGTGAATCTCAAATCTTCTGTGAACATAAGAATTACCAGGGCAAATTTTTTGAAATACAGCTTCCTGGATCCTACCTTTAGAGAAAATATTATCACTTCTAGGATATGGCCTAGGAATCTGTATTTTAGAGACAGTTCTCCCTAGTAATTCTTTTGCAGGTCAAAGAGCCACCCTTCGGGAAACTATGCCCTAGATTCATTGTATTTAGCATTAGGACGTGAACTCAAACAGAGCAAGTTTGTATTTGTGATTCTAGTAGAATAAGAAGCTAACAAAATTCCTATAAAGGACACATGGACAAAACCAAGGGGGAGGGTGGAGAGGGGGGAGGGAGGTGGGTTCACCTGGGGTGGGGTGGAGGGATGGGGAGAAAAGGCATACAACTGTAATTGAATAACAATTAAAAAAAAAAAAAGAAGCTAATAAAATTCCTTGTTTTGAAGAATACTTTTTCATTACTTTCAAAGACTTTCCCTTCACCTAGGTATGCAAACTGGGTAAACTAGTAATGAAAGAAGAAAACTAATAAAAATATCATCATTATTAATAGTAAGCAATTCCTCAATGTTTATTGAGCACTTACTACCTGTCAAGTATTGTCATAAGATCTTTTCATGTATTAATGAGCAAACTTCTGTATGGAGAATTTTAAATAACCTGCCCAGTTTAAATATCACACAGCCAGTAAATAACAAGGCGGGGATTCAAAACCGAACACAACTCTAATAAACCTGAACTTACTTGAATTTCTTTTTGAAAGCAATGCAAACATTCTGACAGATAAATGTGCAAAGGGCTTTTCTTAATCTTGGCAAAAGTAAAATTATAATAAACACATGCTTCAGTTGAGTGCTTCTCACCCTTTTCCTTGCAAGTGCCCCAAAGACAGAGCAGCCCTACCACTAGTCCATAACATGCATTCCAGTCCTTAACAGAGATCTGGTTATTCCACCTAAAAACAGCCGTTTCTCCAAAACCCTCCGAGGACCTGCGGGGCCCCTGCGATACCACACTGCTTGCCTGCCCACCCACTAGATGAGGAAAGGGGATGTGCACACCCAAACCAGGGCAGCCACGATGCCCCAGGTTCATGCACACACACACACACATACACATGGCAAAGAATCCCAAAACGAACCAAGTGAAGTGCTGTATGAAAAAGCTGTGGCTGAACGCAGTAAAAACCAAGAGCTGAAATCTTGAACACTCCACCTAAACCCAACCTTTCCTCCAAAAGAAAGCCCTGGGGAGAAGGCAGCACAGGCCATTCAGTAAGTTGCCACTCCCAATGCGTGTTCAGTGTCCACACATGAGGAACTCTAGCCCATGTGCTCTGACCGCCGTTGCCACCTGCGGCCGAAACCTCTCTGTGGCTGTTTCTTGACCCTCATGGCACCAGACACTGGAACTTCTGTACACACATCACTCTGGCTCCAAAGAGACGATGACCACCTGCCATGTACAGGCTTGGGAAGCCCACCCAGCAGCGCATACTCGTAGCAGTCTCCCACCCCTGAGAACCGAATAGGTAAACCGAACCACCTCCTTCTCCCTCACCAAAGGGTATTTCCCTAACAGCAACTGGCCGTGCCCATTTTTATCCCAGATGCGAAGATAAATCTCCCCCTTTCTCTGGAATTCCAGCTCTTTACACGTGTAGCAGCCAGATGGTCTAATGATTTAAGAATGCAGAAAACCAAAAAGTTACTTACAAAGACTGCAAAGCACTCAGTCCTCGAATGGCTTCACTGGGTACTGTTTTCAACTGGTTGTTTTGGAGGGTTCTGGAAGGAAATTTTTGGTTAGTGAATAAGCAATTGTTACCATTTTTTCTTAGAAGAATCTGGTCATATCTTTCGAAAAAAAAATTTTCCCCATTGGCAGGAAGGGGGAGAGGTCAACGTGGAAAGCGCCCAAGACAAGAGAATTGTAAAAGAGCAAGAAACATTTGTCATAAAGCCAGAAATGAAACCCAAGTCCTCTCCTAACACAGACCTGCTGGGTGATCCACATTTCCAGGGGTTGTTCACTCTCAGGAATTAAGGCACCCTCATTAACCTTCATCACCCTAGTCAATGTTAACTGGGAGGTTTAACGAGTTACCCGGGAGGAATAATAGCAAACCCACTGGTATCCCTAAGGCCTTTTCAAATTGGAATAAAGCAGAAACATGGACATTAGGTAAAGCCAATTTTGCCAAGCGGAAGGGAGACCCTGAGCTCTGTGGGGCAGCAGCTGCGTCCTCAGGGAATGCAACACCAGGGCGGAAACAGGGCTCTAATCGTCTCAGACTGAGGGCCCCAAGCTTGAAGGCAGAGATGAGAACCAAAAATGAAGTCCCTATAGTTTTTGCCTAAAGCCATCTCTAGTCACATTAACAAAATAACTGTGGACATGAGTCATAACCACAGAATGGGGTGGTAAACGGCCCACCTAGCTCACTGAACCAGAGAGGTTTTAGTGACATGCAGACAGTCACCCAGCAAGGTAGTGGTAAAGTGGGGCTGGCAGTCAGGTCACCTGTTCCCCAGTCTGCCACACTCCACACTCCTGACCACTGCCCGGAATTTATGTCCTAACCCCTCACAAGCTATGGAAGTCATGAGCATCTCGATGCCTTTAGCTCTAAAATGACTTTAACATTTGGAATTCCGTAAGGCTTTGTCACTTTCAGGTCAGTTAATTCAATTTCTCATAGCTATAAAATATGTAGAAAAAACCCCCAAAGAATAAAGCTAAAATATGATTTTGACTCGGCTCATTAGCCACACAAAAAGTCTAACATTCAATTATAATGCACTATAGAGGTCAGAATACCTATTATTTAGATTTCAATTATTGTTATCTAGACCTAAATTTGCCTAAATCAACCTCTAGCCTCCCATAGTACTCATTGGCCACTCCTTAAATCTTTTAATCCTGAGCTGAAAGAATCTGTGCTTAACCTAGCTCCAAGCATGTTGACTATGCAGAAAGAAACTACACAGCCAGCTGTGAAACTCTAAAATTGCATTACTTACAGAACTTTGAGTTCTTTCAACCCAGACAAGGCCTTTGGGTGGATAAAAGAAAGGTCATTGCCAGCCAATCGCCTAGAAAATAAAAAGTAGCAAGAGGGGGAAAAAAAATTGTAATTCAGACTCTTAAAATTCAGAACTCAAAATAACCTAATCTGTGATTAAAGCGCTATGCTAAACATTTCCCAAGTCTCTCTGACATTATACATGGAATTAAACCTTTGTTATCCCAAGATTCTTCCAACGAGATAAATGTCTCTAGAATGTTTTTAAAACTCCCAATACAATAATTTAGGCAGGCACATTTTTATTCTGGTGAGGTCAAGCAGGCCAAAACACATTAAACCAAAGTAAGCTTGCTATTCACGGTCACTCTCCGCAGCTCGCGTATTTTCCAAGTGCCTCATAAATACAGACTACTGGCTGGTAGGCAGGAGTGTTCATTCAGATCGGAGCACACCTGTCTGTCAAGGAGGAATGCCCTCAGGAGGCAAGTCAGCCTCTTTCTCTCCATAACCCAGAGCAGCCCACTCCGTGCAAAGAGGCAAAAAGTCAGTCATCACAAGTATAATTTTCCAAAAAAAAAAAAAAAGGCCTATCTGTGTTCTTAAAAATAAATACGCATCGTCCTAAAGAAGTTTGAAGTGACAAATGTTAGGTGGAAGTAAGAGCGGAATAAAAAAGAACAGAATTATTTTTGTCAAAAAACCTGAGCACACCGTTCATACTGAACCCTACGTTCCCATTTTCCCAGGCACAGAGAAGTGGGAAGAAAAGTTGAAGAGAGAACTTTAAGAAGAAGCAGGAAATGGGACAGCAACTCATGTAAGTAATTTATAAAGAGATGAACTAAAGGAAGTTTTCAATTATTGACTTAAAATGATAATTGTGTGCCCACAAAATCAAACACAGGACTCTCCCAGTTTCCTGGGTATTCTTCCAAGCAACAAGATTTTGTATCTCTAAAAACAAAACAAAACAAAATGCTCTCTCCCCTTTGTGTCTTGGGATCCTACAATCACCAAGTTATATTAATTCCTCCTTTAAAGGGTCTATTTCCATTTATCTTTCTCTTTCCTCTGTAAGCACCCTGCACCTCTGAGCCTCATTCACCTATGGATTCATTCATTAAAGTGTTTCACTCATTAACAAACACACGAGTAAGTGCCTAGTAGGTGCCAGGCATGCAACGTCCTATTAGACATCAGATGTCCCCCTGCTTCCAATCTGTTCCTCCTACACACTTTGGTTTTAGGAGGCTCCTAAAATCTGAAGTCACCGAGTCCTGAAAACTCTATTTTTAGATGCATTTATTGTTTTCTTGAAGTTTTTGTGCCAGTTAAAGTGCAGCCAGCCTTGGAAAGGGTAACACCTGGTCCTCACCTAGTATTAACACAGAAATGTGTACTGAGGATATCTGTGTGTGTGTGCTGGGTGGGGGTGCGGGTAGAAGGGTGAACAGTAAAACACTCGGAGGATTCAGACACCAAGGGCAAGGACATCCTTCATTCAACAGCAAGGATGACCATGCTGGAGTTTCAGGCAACACCACAATTATAAGACAGGATTTAACACAACGGTGGCCAAGACATGGAAACAACTGAAGTGTCCCTTGAGAGATGACTGGATAAAGAAGATGTAGTGCATATACACAATGGAATACTACTCAGCCACAAGAAACGATGAAATACAATGGAATACTACTCAGCCACAAGAAACGATGAAATACAATGGAATACAACTCAGCCATAAGAAATGATGAAATACAATGGAATACAACTCAGCCACAAGAAACGATGAAATACTGCCATCTGCGACAACATGGATGGACCTCGAGAAAATGATGCTAAGTGAAATAAGTCAGAAAAAGCTAAGAACCACATGATTTCCCTCCTATGTGGGATATCAAACTGAAACTTGTGGACACAAACAGCAGTATGGTGCTTACCAGACGTCAGGGGGTGTGAGTGACACACGGTGGTTTGACCGTGGGTGGTGGGCACACGATGCAACGTGCAGATCGTGCATCACAGAAATGTACACTTGAAACCTATAAAATCTTATCAGCCAATGTTACCCCAATAAGTTTAATTTTTAAAAAGACAGGATTTAACACATGCCCCTAAACTAAATCCTTCCTAAATATCCCTCTCACCAAGCACTTCGTTTCTTACAAGGCACCCCAGCACCTAAACAATACACTGCCTGCCTTTTGAGGCTCCCCACAATCCAGGCTCAAGCTATGTAAAATAAGAGATTGTAGATGGTTTGAAGACCTCTTCAGTGCTTCCACTTGAAAGCACTTGTCCTCAGCAAATCCTCTTGATTCGAGACTAGCCAGCTTCGCTACTATGTCTTTAAATGCCTTACCTCTCAACCTCACATTCACCCCTTAAATACCCAACTTCAGTGCTACTTCCCATGAAAACTGCTGTTCTTACGAACATGCCTGATGTGTGAATTCTTAAAACTCAACTGAACTTGGTCACAGGCTACCTTCTACTGTTTGTTCCTTGCAAAGTAGGCTTGTAGGCCAAGTACAAACACTTCCAAGTAAAGAGCATGCATCTCATCCTTCTGTTATCACTCAGCAACTTGCCAACTCCTTATTCAAAAACTGCTTTCTATCCTAGACAATTAGCTCAGTTAGTTACAGCATCACTCCCATATGCCAAGGTTGTGGGTTCGATCCCTGGCTAGGGCACATACAAGAATCAACCCATGAATGCATCAATAAGCAGAAGAACAAATCAATGCCTGTCTTTCTCTTTCTCCCTCTCTCCCTCCCTCAAATCAATACTAATTTTTTTTAACTGCTTCCTCAGAATTTCTTCTTACACAATGCTTGCCAACCCAAAGCCATAGCATCCCATCGTCTACGCCTATGTGCAAGCTTCGTGTAAGCCCTCCCAAGCTTCCGACCATCTCCCCCCCACCCCTTTGCTACCAATTAAATTCAATTGATAATGCTCACAGCTGTAATGCAGTGTTTAAAAGATCACACCTTTAAAAGATAAAATTGGAAGTTTTCTTTCATTATTTCTTCAAGAAGATTTCCAATTTCTTGCTCTTTCTCTTCTCCTTCTGGCACCCCTATGATACGAATGTTGGAACACTTAAAGTTGTCCCAGAGGCTGCTTACACTGTCCTCATTATGGGGGATTCTTTTTTCTTCTTGTTGTTTTGATTGGTTGCTTTTTGGTTCCGTATGTCCCAAAGTATTGACTTGATTCTTGGCTTCATCCACTCTACTGTTGTTTCTCTGTAAATTGTTCTTTATTTCAATTAGTGTATCCTTCATTTCTGAGTGATCTTTTTATACTGTTGACATCCTCACTAAGTTCCTTGAGCATCCTTATAACCAGTGTTTTGAACTCTGCATCTGATAGATTGCCTATCTCATCTGTTCAGTTCTATTTCTGGAGTTTTGATTTGTTTTGATTTCTTTCATTTGGGCCATGTTTCTTTGTCTCCTCATTTTGGCAGCCTCCCTAAGGAAATAGACACGAAGTCCACGAAGCACAGAGAGTACCAAACAAGATGGATGTAAAGAGGCCCACCTCAAGACACATCATAATTAAAGTGCCAAAGGTTAAAGATAAAGAGACAATCTTAAAAGCAGCAAGGGAAAAGCAGTTACCTACAAGGGAGTTCCCATAAAACTCTCAGCTGATTTCTTAAAAGAAACTTTGTAAGCTATAAGAAATAGACAAGAAATATTCAAAGTCCTGAAAAGCATGGACCTGCAACCAAGACTGCTCTACACAGCAAAGATATAATTTAGTACTGAAGGGCAGATAAAGAGCTTCCCAGACAAGAAAAAACTACAGATCATCATCACCAAACCATTATTATATGAAATGTTAAAGGGACTTATTTAAGAAAAAGATCAAAGCTATGAACAATAAAATACATATCTATCAACAATTGAATCTAAAAAACAAACTAAGCAAACCAGAAGAACAGAGACAGAATCATGGATTGGCACAGCATTTTGATGGTTGTCAGATGGGAGGAGGTGTGGGGAAATGGGTGAAGAGGTGAGGGGATTAAGTACTAATTGGTAGTTACAAAATAGCTATAGGGATGTAAGCTACAGTATAGGAAATGGAGAAGCCAAAGAACCTATATGCATGACCCCTGGCCATGAACAATGATGTGGGGATTGCCTGAGAGAGTGGGGGTGCTGGGTGGAGGGGGGCAAAGGGTAAAAAATTGGGACGCCTATAGCATAATCAATAAAATGTAATTTAAAAAAATAATCAATATAAAAAAAATAAAAGATCAAATTGGACCGTAAAGACTATAAGGGACAGCAGCCTTCTCTCCCCCAAGGCTGCAAGTAGCCCCATGATGATGACAGCTCCTCCAAGTTATCGGGAAGACCGGCCTTCAGTCGTCAAGTCTGCCAAAAAGCAAACACTAGAAACAGACTGAGGCTGTTACAGGATTCTTATTCTTTTGCCTGTAGTATTAGCTTTCAAAGTCCCTGTATCTATGGACTTGCCTTGAGTTCAGTCTATTGTACTAAAGCTCACGAAAAGGAGTATCTTATAATATAACAGAGGAAGTGGCAAAATGCAGAGAACCTGATTACCTTCACTTGTCAACAGCAAAGAGCGTGTAACCACATGAGCCAAAATATTTGCTTCCTTTCCCCAAATCTCTGCCCCTTGACGAGCCATGGGAAAACTAAAGTAGGCTGACTTCAGAAAGCACCCTCTCTTTCCTCACCATTTATCACTAATGGAAATGACCAGATGAGCGCCTGTGTGTGGCTTATCCTGAAACGCAAGCTCACTATCTGGAGAAATCAACACTGCTGGGATGTGGTGGGTGGCGATAATGCCGAGATGGGGGCACTCTGCCTCACACTGCCTTTGATTACTTTGCTTCTCCCTGGAGTAAACAGATCATGTGGAGCCCTCTGGAATGCATCTACCCATGTTTCACCGGGCTGCTGCTAATGAACAATAAACACAGCAGCTTGGTGAGGGCTCTGCAGCTTCAGCAGCTGCCCGCTCCGAAGCCTCTTTGCCTATTTTAATGGGCCAGTATTTCCCAGAGCAGCCCCTAGTGATGCTTCATTTTCAAAATCTCAGATCTAGAAAGAGCTGAGGGTTAGGAACAAAGTCCCAAAACCTCTGGAAGGAAACATCTACTCTGTAACGAGCCCACAGCAGTTACAGGCACTGTGAGAGTAGTTTACAGGCGATTTTTCTTCATTTTAAGCGTCTCATGACCATAGCCATGCTTCTCTTGAGTCCCTAAGAGGTTTGCTGACTTGGCATAAGTCACACAGCCGGTAAATGGAGGAGCCAGCATTCCTGGCTGGCTCCAATGCTTATCTACTTTCTCTGCACGGTGGTGCCTCTGGTGTGGCACCAAGAGATTGGGAAACAGCTCCCAGACAGATGGCACACAATGGACTTGGGCAGGAGCCTTGTTTGAGTTGCAACAGTTCTCACCCAGCAGACCAGAGCTCACAAGCTATGGCACCAGGAGCTCAGAACGGCAATTTCACAGAGGACTTTGCAACAGACTCATAGTGCCATCCATCCCATAGCCAAAGACGACCAGTGCGAAGGGGGGAAGCTGGCATCTCTGGGTGCCCAAAGGTGCAGGGTGTGCCCTAAACTCACTGGGACTCCATTAGAGTATAGAACATTCTCTGTTGTGCCATTTCTGCAACTCCCAAGGAGAAACAGGTGGCTGATCTTCAGGAAGAATTTGTCACCAATGCCCCTCTCCTAGCAAAGAGCAGCTACTTCCCATTCTGTGCCTTGTGTTGTCTGGTAGACCCAGCAGAGTTCTTAGCTTCTCACTGCATGGACCTACTGGCTGGCGACAGAAAAACCTTTTTAACTTGGTAAACGGTCATATTTACATTTTTAACTTATTCTTCCAGTGGCTGTGAAGCCCTAAAGAAAACAAAATCACTAAGGTGAGAACAGAAGGCTGAAGGTGGTGTGCTTTTCTGTGTGCTAAGGGTCGAAGGTCCCGAGCATCACTTACTTCTTTCCCCTGTGCACCCCGACCCTTCTCAGTCTCCGAAGACCACAGAGGGCCTGGCTGCAGACGTGTCAATCCCTCCACTCTTTTACTCTTCCAGCTGTCACCTAAGTCCAGGCCATCATTTTCTCCCCTCCTGTGTTATTGCCATGAATTTCCACGAGACTCCTGCTTCAAACCACTTAATTATGATACTGTAATTAAAGTTAAATGTAATTAAAATGAAAAAGCACAACTCTGAGCATTTTCTCTGCTGAATTAGCCAGACCTTCAGTATGATTCGCTTTCTTCCGCAGTGTTCCCTGTGTCTGCAACTTAGCACACTTTGCTTTCCCTCCCCCGGCTCTTTCCTCATGACCCTTCCTTCGCCCGAAACATGCCCACGCCGGCCTCTGCCCATCAAAACCTTATTCATCATCACTGTCCAAGTCGGATACTCCCCACGATGTGAAACCACTACGATAGCACCTTCCTCTGATTCCCCGGGTATCTGTATAGACAAAGTTCTCTCATTGGGTGCATCTTACTTGGCCTGTAGTTACTATGAACTTGTTGTACCTCCTTCAATTGCATTCCACATCCCTTAGGAACAGGGACTAAGCCATCTTTATTTTGTACCCTCTTGTACGCAACCTGACAAATGGCGTGCAGTTGGTGTTGACTTTGATGCTCCAACTAAGCCCCAATAGAAGGCTCTAGATGCAAAAATGTAACGCTGCTACTTAAAGGGTGAGGAAAGCTTACTGATTATCTTCACTTTTCTGCATGTTTTATCCTCTTGTTTCACTTCTACTCCCCTTCGCTCTCCTAACTATTTGGCTAGATTTTGAAGTGCTAGGGCAACAATTTTGTTTCTTAACGTATTCTGGGAGGATATTTTCTTAAGGGGGGAGCGGTGGACTTTAAATATGGGAACACCGGTCCACTGGTCAACAGTATTATCTCAACACACTGGGTCGTGTACAGGATCACACAGACTTAACACAGGTCTAGCAGGACTTCAAAAGGGGGCCCAGGCTACCTCAAGGCAACCCCTGTTTATTCTGCTTGCTGCAACAGTCCCAGAAGCAGAGAGAGCAAGGACACAGGGAGGGGAGAGACCGAGAGAGGGTGGAGCGATCCACTAGACTTCCGCTCTCCCATTGGATTTGGAATCCTTCCAGGAAACAGGACACAAGTGGTTCAGTGTGCAATGTCTTTATGAATCAGTTTCGTGTGTATTTATTATTCATAAGGTCCATGGATTCACATTAGGGGCTCCTTTCAGGGGAAGCTAGAGTTTTCAATTATATCCTCTATCCTTACTGCATATGCTACATGATATTTTCTCCCTGGCATCCCTCCCAGAGGGGGAAACAGGAAGAGTGCTGGTTCAACAGACACTGGCCAATGGTGTGTATGAGTGAGGAGGCCACTTTCAGAAGGTAGTCTGTGTGCTCAGTTAGACCGGGATTTCTTCACTTGGGAGACCATTTAAAGAAACAAGAGAGGCAAGTGTGTAATAGAGAGTAAGCCAACTGGTGTTTATTTCTCTGAGAAATGCCTGGATTTAGGTTTCTTCCTGTCTGTTATAGAAATTTCATTGTAGCTGTTTGGCTGGAATTCTAGCCAGGAACAGTAGAGTAAGGACTACAATATGCACTGGCTAGACATATGTATGAGCTGGGGGGAGGGTAGATGAGGGTTCAGTGGCTTCCAGCAGCTGTTGGGAGGAGCCTGGCATGGAGCAGGCAGAGAGAGGCAAGGCAACTGAAGCAGTAAGGCCCAAGCATGCTTGGCATACAAACCAGAGAGAGCTTTACTTGGCGATTTCTCTATTATGTTATGAGGTTGGGGAGTAGGCAACAAAATCAGAAAAGAGTGGCCACAGCCTCCCATCCATTCATGGAACTGCCTTCATTTCGCAGAGGTGGTTCCCAGATGGCCCAGCACTGTGCTACCATCAAGTCCTGACCGAAGAGGACTTTGAACACCACCCTTCCCACTGAGCCACACTGATCTAGCCCTCAGCAATGCCTTCTCTCCTCCCTCATGTTTCTTCCTACGACTACCTTTCCTCACCCAGCAGATCTTGAAGCGAAGCCGTGTATACAAACTGTCACAGATTGTACCCAAACACGCCCAAGCTGCCTCTCCTGCAATGCTGTTCAATTTTCTCAAGTAGGTGGATGCACAGCCTGCTGCCGCATGCGAAGTACAATAGACAGAAGCACCAGCCTGTGACATTGCCTTCAGAGAAGGCATTTTCAGGTCAGACTTGAACTGGGCAGATAGGGCCACAGGAAAGTGTGGGTGCCACTCTCTTACTCAGTGTGATCTGAAACCAGCAGGATCCAAAATTTGAACAACATTTTAAAGTAAAAGCAAAAACCTTTATAATGCATACTTCTAATACAAGTCCTTAATCGTATACTTATTTACATGTTAAGGCCCTACTATGTGCTCAGAACTCTGCTGTCCCCCATAACAAAGACCTCAAGAGGAGTACTTGGTCCCCATTTAGGGATGTTTGGTATTGGTACATATTAACAAAAAAGTAACATTTATGCAGCACTTTTTATTTTCATAATCCTACTATGCTGGTCCTTAAAACAGCCCTGGAGAGTGGGCCAGGCTGGCTCATTATCACCACGTCCCTGCCTTGTGTAAGGTCTACAGCAGGGCTAAAAAAATGTAAGGCCTACAAATAAAACAAGGTAAATAAAGTAATGAGAATTCCAGAAATGGAACACTGTGGTCTCATGTTATTATTTATAAATGACTTTAAGAGAACCAAAGGATGCACTTATTTTCTTAGTGAATACAGAGGGCTAACAATTAAATAGTGTCTTTTGTAGTTCCCCTGGGACAGTCTTCCTATCAGCATTAAATAAACCTCATCTGATACAGTACATCAGCGAGTTCTGAGTTCTTAGTCAACCCACAACGTTTCACTTACCCTATTTCTTCACATACCAGGGAGACTTTTACATCTTCGTGTAACTTTTATGTGCGCATATGTGCAAACTGAGTATGTTTTATGAACATGCATATATTAAGAACCCTTATTATAGAAATTCTCAAGTTTTTAGAATTAGTCCTTCTTCACAGAGGACAATTATCTCATACACACACACACACACACATCATGTTACATGTTGTGTTTCAATGCACAAAAACTACAGCAGTAATGCTCATCAAAAAGGAAGCCTGTTCCTGCTGGTCCTCAGTCTACAGGCCATCTAGGACTCCGGTACATACTAAATGAGCTTTATTCAATTCAAAGAAACTGCAGTTCCCACTGCACCAATTGGGCTTTGCATCTTCCACTTCCTCTTCTAGTAACTCACGGAGGACTTACTTTATGGGTAAATCAATGAAAACCCTGGCAATAGTTACATTTCCTGAGCAGAGTTATCCTGACAACCTACTCATTTATCTTCTTGCATTAAACACATGCAATACCCACCCATATGAGGAGATATGTTATAGCTTTAAAAAAATTTTTACAACCAGGTTCAAACAACACATTTGACCTTTGGCTACAGCAAGGCACCACCAGTATGGCAAAGTAGGTACTGAGTTTTCCTAAGACATTTCTTGTTTTATTTCTTACATAAATGAGGATGATTCATTGAACATAAAACTTCAATGGAATTTAGTTTTTATATAGTCTGATAAGGTTTCTACATCAATAAATTCAACATAAGAAATCCTTTGTCTTAACCCTACCCTGAATTTCAAATTCAAAAAGGTGGTTATCACCTTTTTACAGAAAGGTGATAATACAGAAGTTGATACAGAAAATTGTGACAAACTCTGGCCTTAGAAAAAGTCAGTGGAGCTGAAGAACCAGGTGAAATGCTGACATACCTAGCGTACAACATAACGAGGCCCCTAATCCAGAACTAAGAGGTGAGGAGCAGAGAAGTGTGAGAGGGAGCAGGGAAAGCAAACCAGGGGAGGCTTCCTATGGCAGAAAGGGCTCAAACGGACTTTGAGAATGGGTAAGGAGAACAGTAGAGAGGAACTGTGCAGGCACTGTTGGTTGCCTACCAAATCCCCATCCACATCTTCCCAGGAGAGCCAGGATTTTTTCAAATATCTCCTCCTTCACAAGACTCAGCTTCATGATTGAATTTCAACTGGTCTTAGCCAAGCATCCGGCTTCCATCCCAGTGACTAGTTTAGGGATGAAGCTATGACCCCCAGTCTGGTCAGAGGAAGTCTGCTGGGGGTTTCTGGGAAAAGTAGCTTTCTTCCTAAACAGACATACACTGGAAGGATGACCCTCTTCTCTTCTCTTTCTGGATGCCATCACGTCTGAATATCCTATGTGGAGAGACTAGACTGCAGCCAGGGTGCTGGCCTCCCTGGGAGAGCCCACTAGGAAGAGGGACAGAACCTGGGCTCTTCAGACCTAACAACTCCATTAACCAATCCTGGAAGGGTTTTACCACCTTGTTAAGGTTTTTTTTCTTGTTATGCTAAATAATACATTTCCTCACTGTTTAAGTTACTTGGAATTGAGTTTTATTACTTGCAGCCAAAAGTATCTTAACTACTTGCCTAACCAATACCTATTCTTCTCTTCTTAACCTAGTAATAGAGCCCTGATTTTGGTCCGGACAACAATACGCCCAGCTCAAAGGTCGTATTTCCCAGTATCACACTGTTAACTGTGCCATGTGACTACATTCTAGCCAATGAGATGAAAGCAGAGTATTGAATGTGTTCAAGAGGGCTTGTAATATCCCCCTGTCTTTACTCCATCATCCTTTTTGCTGCTGAGAACTGGGTCACGATGGCTGCAGCTCCAGCAGACAGGCTGTTGTTTTCTTCATCTCAAAACGGTAGCCATACACCAAAGCATCAGGTCCTACTTCCCTGCCTTCTTTGTGATGCACCGTAGTAGCTTCGTCTGCTTGTGCATGTATGTGTAGCCTCACATGGTTAAGCCATTATCATTTTGAATGCTCTGTTACATACATTCAAACCTAATCCGGATATGAGGCTTTAGGAAAATTGCCGATCAGATTTTGGTAAAAGCAGCACAAATATAGTGCATTAAATATACAAAGACAGGTAGAATAAGTATGTTTCTAAAACTATTGTTTATAATGACACAGAGTAAACAACACTTGATCAGTAGGAGATTGGTTACATAAAATGTGAAGCATGCAAATGATGAAATACTATACATTCATTAAACGATGGCAGAAACGAGATCTATTAATATGGAAATATTGTAATGCATGAAACAGTAAATACTGCATAAGTACTCTATATGGTGGAATTCCATTTTAAAAAGGAACTGCACATGTGTGCTCAGCAAAGTCGGAAAGGATATAAAACAAAATATTAACCACGGGTATCTCTCAGTAGTGAGATAATGCGTGGTTATTTTTTCTTTCTTCTCCTTACTTGCCATGTGACCAGATTTTTAAAATTGAATATCTACTAATTTTATTATTATTTTCTTAATCAGTCAAGTATGTCTGTGACACAAGTATTTTTAGCATCACCAACATAATATTGATATACATATATGTCAAAGAATGTTATATATGTAAAATGCACTAATAAGTAGTGAACAGAGGAAAATAATGAACAAATTTTGATTAAAGGTTCTACTAAAGCATATAATATTGTGTCAAATAAGCATGACTTGGCTTAGAGTGACAATACATGAAAGAAATGACTGGGCCTGTTACCTTGCTGGACAATTCAAATGTGCTAGTAGAAAGTCAAATATGTTTTCATTTACTTGTAGTCACTACTACCTTTAGTCACAGAACAAATCATCACCTTTGATTAAAATAAATAAATAAATGAGCCAGCACACTGCGGTTTCATTTGCTGCTCTACACTTGCTGAATCCCACGTCAAACACTTTAACAATGAATTGCTCGATTCTCTGGCTTGATTTCTCCTAGCCTCCTATGAATCCTGGTTTTTCCAGCCCAAAGTCTGAGTACATCACACCTTTCATCACCTCTACTTCTAGGCTACTCATCACACTATAGGACAAAGTCACAGAGCCTGTTGGTCGTACTCTAAATTTAAATTACCGAGGCTTTAATTGGGACCTTTTTATTTTTTAGCCATCCTTTATTCATTTTTAATGGGCCCAGTTAAACAAATATTTCCCATAGTGGGGGGAACTTCTCCATCCAAGCAACTCTAGTGGGGATGAGTCCATGACCCAGGTTGGGCCATACCATCCTGAACACAGCAGAGTGACTGGCTCAAGGACAGCTCAGGAGGCAAGCCTGGCCAACCACAGCCCTCCCAGGAGTTTTCTCCTGGGAATCCTCCCAGGGAGGAAGATATTAGGTACTCATTTAGGATTGCAAGATGCAGAGCTGTGCTTGGGGCTACCAAAAATTGTATTTCCCACTATATGGAGACAAGCTATTTGCAACAGGAAAGAATGAAGGCAAAATGCAAAAGTAGAGACAATTGAAGCTAAGAAATGGAGAGCATGAGAAAACTCTCAAAACTCTGAAACCCTGAGATCCAGTACAATCCGAAGCCCACCCCGCCTCTGGACTTTCGAGCTCTACGAGAAACAATGAATCTTCTATTTCACCTCAGTTGGGTTTCTGTCTCTTAAAAACTCTGTGGGACTTCTATCAAATGCAGTACATATTCCAAGCTTTATCTTCTCCCCCAAAACGAGAAACCACCTACTAGCAGTCCCCAAATGCCTGCTTCTTAATGAGCTTCTTTACCTCAAAGTCACTCGCACAAGCCTTCTGAAATGACGCTTTAAAAATTCCAGGTCTTTTCTCAGTATCTGGCCACGAGCCCTTCTCTCCAGTATGTCAACACTGACTCTTCATTTCTTGTGGAAAAACCTCTCCTCCCACAGCTCCTGGGGCACAGTTCTGCCCTAATTCTCCTGCTTTTCTGGCACTTGGGTCTTCTTCCCACACCCTGATTCAAGTGTTTCCCAAGGAGTTGTCTTTGGCCTCCTTCCCTTTTCGTTCACCCTCTCTCCCTTGGCAAGCTCGTCTAATCTAATGTTTCCAGTAATTACCTCAAAATAAAAGACTCCAAAATCTATACCCATGATACTCTATTCTGTAATTTATATCAATGAATCTCTATTCTCAGCTTCACACCTGTATTTCCAGATGCCCCAACTTATCTTACCTAAAGCCAATATGTAGATTCAAAAGTACATGTAACATCTTCTCTTCTGAAACAATTTCTTTCTGTATTGTCTTTAATTTTTTCAAAGCACCACCAGACTCCTTAAATAAATCCAGATGATCTTAAAATTAAGTGTTATCAATGACAACCCTGTCACCCCAGCTGAAATGTCCTCTTGATGCAATTTCCACAACCTACATTGCATAGGCCCCCTCCTCCCTCTTACTGCCTCAGGCTGCCCTAGTTCAGATTCTCAGCATTCTCACCTGCACCACGGCCATTGGCCATTTGCGTCTTCCTCTGTCTCCCTGCACTCTCTCATTCCAAACATCCTACTCTGCTATGAGAGGATACTGATCGAACGTCCTATGTGATCAAGTCATTCCTAGCTCAAAAACCTTCAACTCAAAAGCTGAAACTCCTCATTAGTCTGCCAAGAAAAGCCCAAACTCCTTCCTAGTTTCTTTCCCATAACTTCCTTTCAGGAATTCAGCACTCCAACCAAACCAAACACCACATCATTCCTTCTACCTATCCCAGTCTGTCTCCATATCTTTGCTCAAGCTCTTTTTCCTTATCTCCTCATGAATAACTCCCACCATCCCTCAAGGCTCTCCAGAAATGCCAACTCTTTGATGATGTCTTCCTTAATCTTTCTTGATAGAAGCCGTTTCCTTTCTCTTTTGAACTCCCATAACTCCAGTACACTGTTCATCTCTCTTGAAGGCAAGAATCTCATTTAATTCAACACTGAGCACAGTGTTTCACCTAACAAAAGTCTGTTGAATTAATGAACTGTCTAGTAAGTCTTTCCTCACCCTCTCCACAGCTACAGGAGCACAGTCAGATCTGGAACGGAAACCAAGTCCATTACTAACAATCCATGTGACTTTGGGAAAGTTACTTAACCTCTCGGAGGAAAAACACAGCCTCCTGGTCACCAAAATGGGAACACATATATAGTGCATAGAGTTTATGAGTTAAAGAGAAAATACAACAATGTTTATTCCAGGAGGGCTTGTCCAATACATAGTAGCTCTAGTTAGTACAAGGTTTCTTCCTATTTCTCTCTTTGTAGCCTAATCGGAGAATCCTCCGAATGACAGGTAGGAGATGGTGTGAGTCACACAAGTTGTACTGCTCTGTGAGCTCACTATGGACTTCCCACCAGGAAGGGCAGTGATCGCTGCTACCAAGTCATCCACCAAAGCACTGCCAATGCTTCCAAGAGTGTAATATTTTTAACTGTCAAGTATCACCGGAGCAACTGAGGAACTCTTTTGCTTTTTCTGAGAAATTACTGCAGTTGGCAGAGCTTATCTGAGAAGTCTTCATCAAGGGAGGGTTAAGCGAGTCAAACTTTAGTTTAGAGGCCAAAGAAATTTCTTGTATTAGAAGAAAAGAACAGTCAGCTACTTTGTACACCTCTAAACAACCCAGTAAGACTCTTTGAGTCCACGTACACATTTCAGAGACACAGAAGCTGATAGGATATAGTGGAAATGGCATTGAAGTATGTAGGTCTAACTCCAGCTCAGTTACAGACCCACTGTGGTATGCTGGTCAAGCCACTCATCTTCCTAGTGGATCTTGATGTTTTCAACTAGAACATGGTATGGCTGGACCAGAATACTTCCTTCTAGGAAGAACTCTTGGTTAATAACTTTTTTGTTCAATGAAGTGACTAAGGGAAATGCTGGGTAGCCAAATCACCTTGGATGGTTAACTATGGATATACTTAGAGTAGCAGTAATAGCACGTGGCTGGTCTCAGGTTTCCTTCCAATCCTGTGACTCCCGAGGCAATACTGTGGCTTAGAAATTCAGAAGACTTGAATCACATCAACACAGATTCAAATCCTGGCTCTGCCATTTGCTGTATGACCACAGTGAGTTTTTCACCTCTCTACAGCTTGCACGCCTTCATCTATAAACTGGGGTAACAGTAAATTCTATCTGCCCCACAAGGACAGAGGCCTTGTGAGCATTAAATCAGGTAGTATGTGTAACATTTTTAGCACATAATAAGCTCTCAATAAATACTTCCCTTGCACCATAAAGTAACTTCCCTTTGCCAGGCTTGACCAATTTTAACCATATGCATTAACTCAAAGATCACATAAAAATAGTATTAGAAATTTAAAACAATTTATGAAGACGGTAACCAGATGCAACTTTTGGGTGTAGATTGTATCTTGAATGAGAAATTTATGTCTTTTGCTATTAAAGAACATTAGTGAGACAATTGTTAAATTTAAATAAAAATTACAGATCAGATGATAATATATATTGGTACTAGTTTTTCTGACAACTGTACTGCAGTTATTTAAGCAAATATCCTTGTATTTTTGGAATAAACAGTAAAATGTTTAGATGTAAAGGGGTATTATGGCTGCAACTCACTCTCAAATGGTTCAGCAAAAATGTACATATAGTTTACATTTTATGGTGTGTTATGTATGTGAGCAGAGAAAGAGAATGTTAACATGTGGGTAATCTCAGTGAATGGTATGTGCAAAAATTCTTTATGCTTACAATATTTTGTAAGTGAATTTTTATATATGTGTTTATGTATCTGTACATATATTATGTATATGTATGTATTAGCCAATACTTATATATCATTAAGCTATTTAGTTTTGACCCACAGTTTGTATTTGATTTGAAACCTCCCTGTTCAAATTACTTACTAGTCCTCTTTTGTAAAGCACTGCCTCCATTTAGAATGAATTGTCCTAGAGATGAAAAAACACCCGAGAGATCGTGAATTAGCACTCAGAGACCTAAGTTTCATTTGAGCATTGGCAAGAGTTCCAAAGTCAAAGGACATTTTGAAACAAATGAAATTATCCTCATCCTACAGCATGCATTAAACAATAACTGTACAAGTGCCAAAGCTGCCAATGGTTTCTATTGCTGTTGCAACATCTCAGCTCAAAGTAACATCCACGGATTTTTCAGTGGCCGCCTATGGAAAAGTCGTTGGATGTGCCTTCGCTGTTTCTAATTAAATCAGTTTCACAACTCCACATTTCAGCCATTCCCCGAATGTCTACCAGTGCCCTGACAGGTCTCAAGGAGAGCCAAAAATAGTTGTGGCAGTGTCACATCAGACAACAGGGCCTGTCGATGCTAAACAAATGTTTTCCAAAAATTCTGACTTCCCTTCTACGTCATTAACAGAAACCTCTATTGGCCCCGCTCCAACTCCCTCCCCCAAACAAAACAATCTCTCCCCCAACACTGTAAGAAAAAGAAAGACTGCAGTGTTTAAGCATAGTGGAAATAGCATTTTATGGTCACAAAGCACTTTGACAAAAATTTCCCCATTTTCCTGTCACAATACTACCATATCAAGTCCCATTTTATAGAGTATAAAACTGGGGTGCAAAACCCAAGACTGTCCCAGGATTTCACACTTTGTATGTGGAATTTAGAGCCAGAACCTATGTTTTATATCTGCCGGGGCAAGAGTGGGGGTAATCACTGGGTTATGATGTTTATAAACCACAAAACGTTCAGAAGTAAATTAACTGTAAAAATAAAACAACTGGCAACAATAGTATTTAAAGTACATTTCATGGAAGAAGTTGGGCTTCCCTGAGAAAACACACATATCACCCAGAGTGTTTCAACAGGGCTCTGGAGATCTGACTTCGAGTGCCAGCCAAACTACAAACCAGGCCCATGAAGCTGAATAAGGCACTTGATCTCTTCAGCTTGGCCTCTGCTTTTGTAAAACTGCTCCTCCTCACAGAGTTGTGACAAGGGACTTTCATACATGTAGAACTCTACATGCATGCTATTTACCATCATTATCTTTAATGAAAATGAATTCTTCTTCCCGCATACTGGCCCCAGCGTCACCAAAAGGCACCCAATCATTCAGAGCAAGAATGATGGCCTGGTCCCTCCTATTGCTCACCCCCATATCCAGGTCACCTCCTTCAGGATGACAGTCCTTAGCTTAAAAAGTCCCTCATGATCTGGCCTCCTCTCCTGACATTTTTCTACCTTTCTCATTTCTCTGTTTTTCAATATGAATAAAATTCACTTCATATATTCTAAAACATCTACCTCCAACTTTCTTCTGTGAATGCCATGAAGTTCTTCCTGGAGCACCCTTACTATACCCATCCGCATCCGGCTAGTTCCTACGTGTTCTTTAAGACTCAGCTGGAGCTATTCTGGAAGCCTTTCTTAAAGCCTACAGTCTCAAGTAAACACATTGCGTTAGGCCTCCACGGACCCTGCACACACTTCGGTGACCGTCTTCACTGCTGCTGCACCCAGTGCTCATTCCATCCCTTCCTCTAGACAAGCGATTTCCAACTGGGGAGCCGCAGGAATTTTAAAAACGTGCAATACCTGACTAATTCAGTCAGGGGCATTGACCTCTTTCCCCTTAGACTGCCAAATGAAAAAATAACAACAGCCAACACAACAATAGCCACCTGGTGTGAACGAATCAAAACGATACCTATTTTTTGTCAGATAGGCAAAAAATATATTTTTGGGTGTGCTGCAGAATTTTAGTGATTAGTTCATGTGTGCCACAAGATGAAAAAAGTTGGCAACTGCTGCTACTCTAGACCATTATTGTCCAGATAAACTTCCTGCAATATTGGAAATGTTCTATATCTGTACTGTCCAATACAATAGCCACTAGCCACTGGAGAGATAGCTAGTTCAATTGAGGAAATAAATTTTAAATTTTACTTCATTTTAATTATTTTAAATCTAAATTTAAATAGCCATCTGCGGCCCGTGGCTGTGGTGATGGACAGCCCCGCTCTACCCAGACGGTCAGCTCCAGGGACAAAAACCCTTCTTGCGTGTCTCCGTTCTCTGGCACCAGCAGGGGGTTCTGGCATACAGCAGGGTTCAGTGTTTGCTGAAAGACTAAGTGAACGTGTAAATATCTGTAAACACTTCTTAGGCACAATCAGGAAGTGATTCCACCCAATACCAAAAGCATTCGGGATTATCATAAAACTTGGCCAAACTGGTCAGATCTTGTAAAGCGCACCTCATTAAGTATCATGAGAAAAAAAATCCCTAAATCATTCATTTCTACACAGGGCACTCAAGCTTCGCGATGAGTCTCCAATGACTTCCAGATGGCTTTTTGACTAACGGCTATGCTGTTTATGAAATATTCCGATAGCCATGGCAGCATCATTCTGGAATGTCAAAATCAACTACAATGTTTCATAAAGAAAAAACATGGGCTTTTTACCATGCATCTGAAAAAAGCGATTCCCTTGAATGGCTGAAGCATTCCCAGAGCGTGAAGGACTCCTCTGACCTAGTCTGTGAAATTAACCATCAGCTCTCCTAACTGGGTGGGTGTTGAAATCCTATCCAACGTCTGAAGAAGGGGTATGTACTGCCTTGATCTGATGCGCTCCCATCACTGCGATGGCAGAATACGGAGCAAACATGACCTAGCTACAAAGAACTAGCAGTCACATTCAAGTTGGTTCCAATTAAAAGTCTCGGCTGACAGCATTTAGGAGGTTGACATATGCTTGCTTGGTCATTTGAGATTTTAAGAAATCTAAAGATGTGAACCTCAGAAAGCAGAGCTTAAGCAGGTCTGACGCCACATCCGGGTCCTCTCTGCAAACCCCTCAGAGCGAAGCTGGCAGTCGAACACAATCACCCCTCAAAGAAAGGACGGCTTCTCTCCTTCTGCCTGGTGTATCACACAGCCCGCAGCGGTTCTATGGTTACTGAACAACGACTTCGTAATGTCCTTGCACTGTGTAATGACTTCTGTGAAGGAAGACTAATCCTAAGTCTAAAACTGTATGTGAGATAAGAAGGAATAGATAAAGGGTTTTCAACCTTGATTAGGAGCAGTAAGGAGTGGGGCTTCAAATACTTGGCTCACTCCTTTCAAATTCAATTAAAATGTTTGATGAGAAGTAAATAGCTATTTACTACAAAATAATTAATGTTCACTGAAGAAAAAATAGGCTAAAATAAAACACACATTTAATCCCTTTATCCAAAGATAACATTTGGTACATGCCACTGCTTTCTTATTTTAATGCACTTTCAAAACATGAAAATAAGTACTCGCCAACCCTCTCTCTGTCCTAAGCACTTAACATCTATGAATCCATTCTATCTTTACCGCAGTCCGAAGAGGGAGGGACTGTCGTTGTCTGTACCTTACAGACAAAGAAACGGAGCAGAGGGAAGTTAAGTAACTCGACACAGTTCACAAGCTTGGAAGTGTAAATAATCTCTGCTCAGTTTTGACTGTGGGAACATTATGTTCAACTAAGCAGTGTGGGAAGAAAACTTTCTCCGCAACTTTATTAAATCCTTAACTACTATTTCAATACTCGGTCCGAAGCAGGGAGCACAACCCGCTTGTCTTATATTTGATTCCTGTGCCCCAGCTGGGGGAGGGGCCGAGCTAAGCTATGCCACATTCACTGACTTGCATCTAATGCTCAGCAGCTGGGCTGTAGGGCTGACGCTGTAATATGAATTTAGATTCCTCCCAGGCTATCTCTCTTTGATGTTCTTAGTATCAAACTGTAATCTTCTTATCTCCACATACTACACAATCAATTAGCTTGGGCATTAAAAGTCTATATTTAACTTGACTCAAGTCTGATTTTACTTTTTTCACCTGGATTCTAAAAACATAACATACAGTTTCAAATTCCTTTGAAATCTAAAAGTACCTATTTTAACTAGGAACTTCAAAAAAGTGGGGAGAGCACAACAAAATAGAGGTTAAAACAAGTGGAAAGAAATGTTCCACAATGTAAACTGTTAAATGAGAAATGTGAGATGCAACTGACAAGGTCAGAAACATTCCAAAGTCAAAGGTGTTCTATACCTTCATCCCATCCCCAAAGGCCGCCCGCAAACGTCCAGAGTGACCTACACTCAGGTGTTCTGCTCGTTGGGCCAGTATGGTCTGCTGCATCCGGGCCCTGAAATGCCTGGTGTTACTTTTTATAGTGTGCGACCCACACAGCAGCTCCTTTGGCAACAACGGTAATTACACAGCAGGCCTGTTATCTCGGGAGAGCGCCCTCATCACCTTGTGTCCCTGCAGCACTCGGCCAAAGTAATTGCAGGGGGACGTAGCATTCTTACTTAGTTCTGGCGTTCAAATCACTTCAGCAATTACACTGTTTAAAAAATCAAGTTTGCTCCCCGCCCCCAAAAAGCATGATTTGCTCTGCACAAAGCCCACTGAAGCTACCTGTGTGTCCCCTAACAGGGCGCGGCGGACTATCTGGTGTGCAGAGAAGAGAAAAAAAAAAACGAACGACAATTCTCAGAGAGATACTCACAGCTCCTCTAGAAAAGGGAAGTTCTTAAACGCATCTTCTGGTAATTGAGTAATGTTGTTCATACTGATATCCCTGGAAAACAAAGTTAATAAGATTGTTAACTAAGTGATAATAGACTTGAAGCACTTAATTTAACAGAAAAATAATTAGGTGCTGAGTGTTTATAAAGAAACAAGAAAAATGAGCATAGAAGACTGACACAGGAATAGTCATAATTTGGCTTCAGAATGCAGAAAACAGAGAAAAGTTGAATCTTTAAATATGAATTTTGTCCCATAATTTAGAAACATACACAAATCCTGGATTTTCCCCCTTTCAGGATCCTTGGGAAAAATTCTTCAAACTATCTACAATAAAAGGGCCAGTGTGGCTTCCCAGGGGAATTAAAAGTGTATATGATATAAATAAATAAATAAGCAAACAAACAAGCAAGGAAGCAAGCAAATAAATATCTGAGGACTTGATTTAAAAAAAATACTGGCAAAGGTGGCTTCGTAAGTCACTGTCACGAACAATAAAACAGGTCCTAGCTGTACCCTATAAAACCTATGAAAGTCCTCCAGGTAATAGTTGTAAGTGGATTTCATTTTTAGCCTATGAACAGATGCAGGCCAGAGACAAGTGCATACATGACAGGTATGCAGTCCATTCCAAGTTTTCCCTTACAGAGACAGCAGAAAGGAGAGACCTCACTCGACGATGTAACTCAGCAGAGTTAACTAGTTCAAACAGCTAAAAACTACTCTATTAACCATTTCCTTATTCCCTGGCAGCTGCCTATTGAATCGACTTTCTCCCTCCACACTCTACTTAACACTGACACCACCAAAGACAGGTTAAGGGAGCCCCGTAGGGGACAGTCCCAACATGCAATGGGTTGGTTGCCTCAGTCGGGTTCTCCAGCCTCTCATCTCATGCTAAAGGCTGTGACTGAGCCCTTGGGTCTCTCCTTTCTGCAAGTCACCATGAAAATTCACACATGTGACCTTCCCTCTACCAGATCAGACACATTGGTATAAGAAGATGGAAGAGAAATCGAGCACACAAAAATCTGATAACAACACTTGAGCCAAGTAAAATTTTCTTTTTGAAGTTGTCAACTTGGCACTTGACAACTTCAGTGCCAAGACAGGTGAGTCCCTTCTCCCCATCTTCCCTCTCACTAGAATTTAGAAATGGAATTTGCATCCCTTCTAGTTACTAGCCCTTCCCAAGGCAGGTTTGCAAAACTTTGAGAATAACAATAATTGTAACAGCAAAAACAGCAACCATAGTAGCAGGTAACATAAGACGACGCATAAAATCTCACTTTACAAATGGGGAAACTGAGGCTTACTCAAATCAATCATCTCTCCAATGCCACTCAGCAAGTGGTGTGACAACAGGAAAGGTGAACTCCAGAGTCCATGACCTTAACTGCAAACTCTGAGTCTTCCTAAGCACCATCTGAATCCTCCAGTTATAGTCAAAATACAAAATACAGAGCAAACACTCTGTCCTATTGAGATTATTTTTTTTTAAAAAGAGGGATACTGCACCCAAGACCTTGCCACAATCTTCAATAAATCTCAAGAAGAGCCCTTTTGCTTGATAATTAAAAAAACTGTAAGTAGCTTTAGCAATTCAGGAACTATACTAAAGTTCATATAAATTTCGAAGAGCATAAAATGTCCCTGAGATGAATCTTAGAACCACAGAGGTACACAAGCGTTCCAAAATTTTGTATCGCTGAAAACAACTCATATTCTATTAAAGGTAACTTATAAGAAAAACAAAATTGATATACTTCTCCAGGAACTCTATATTTACAATCTAATATTTGTTGTTAAAATAATACATGTTTAATACTTCTTTTTGAACACAGGCTTCAACACTACTTTAGTCAGCTATCCCTGGAGAAGGGAAGGAGAGCCACCCTTTTCTTCAGAGCCACTCAAGCAAGAGGCAGGAGCAACAGCACCGAAACGGGTCAGGAGAAGCAGGCTCTGCCATGTGGCCGCTGCGCGACCGCAGGCCTCACTTTGCTCATCTCTAAGATGAGGGACTTGACTGAGGAGTCAGGCGGCCTCCAAGCCTGACGTGATGCACTTCCATGATTTACCCTTCTCGGTAGTTTTCATGGGGAGGCACACTCTTCCTGATGGAAATACGTGAGCTTCATTTTATGAAAGGGCACATTTCTGAAGAACTTACTGTAACACAAAAGTTAAAGACTACTAACCTGCCACTAGAAAACTGAGTCACTCCCACTGTAAACACATTTGCCACGCACCCAAAAACCATTCTTAGGAGTACAACGAAACTTCTAATCATAGTGAAACGCAAGCTAGTAATCCAGGTAGGCAGTGATGCTATAAAATATCACACAATTTCAGTGCTATTTAGTCATTCCAATAAAAGAGAGAAAGATAACCATAATTGGTTACTTTGCAAAAGGAGGTTGTCCATACATTTGCCTCCAAGTTTGGCACACCTGAATTCAGGTGTGTATCGCGGTAACAGAAAAACTGATTAATTGCCTCACCAGAAAGAGACACATAATTGAGGAGAATTTATACCACACTACCTCTGCATTCCAATTTTTTTTATAACACATACGCCTATATAATTCTCTCATTTTTTTTCCCTGAGAGGAACAAGACATAACAGGTAGTTTCGCTGTGAGCTATAGATGTAATTAGTGGAACTCCGTATTTACAAACTAATATATGTTCAACACGACGTGAAGTTTTGCTTCAAAGCTTCAGATTCAGGAGCAACACTTGTTTTCAGATTGTTGCGAATGTCACGCGCCCAGAGAGGTTCTCCACGTGTGGTTTCTCTCATACTTTGGGGGCTTCAGTTACAAAACATTTGTGAGTGAGGTTAAAAAGGGGGAGGGGAGTGCTACCAGATGTTATCTCCAGAGAAGCTCTGGAAACATGTGGTTACAGAGTATCAGGTGGGTGGGCACTCATTTAAAATAATGAGGGCTAATGGTGATAAACAACCGACAGACATTCCAGCTCTGACATCACCGACTCCAGGGAGAGGGCTTACAGTTGGAAAGAACGCTGTGATGCAGTCACTGTAAAAATTTACAAATGGAAGCCCTATCCCCATAACTGCAAACATATTAGGCTCATAAGCCAGGGTTGCATTAAATCCATAAATAAAAGAAAGGTGTGTAGAAAATTTTCAACTAGGAGATAAACCTCCAGATCAGCGCCCTGATATTCACATGAGCAACCGTCTCTCCAGGAACATCGGCAACTAAACCAGTGATGTAGCACCCTGGGTTCCTTAAAGAAAATAAATAGAACAACAACAAAAAAACCCAACCCAAAACACGCACACAAGGCCAGCGCACAAACAACTCGTAAACACCTCTGAAGGGTGATTTCAAGAGAACTGATGGCCTTCCTTGAAGGCAGCCAGGCGTGGTTGGAAGTGGACAGGCTTGGGAGCACAACAGACCACAGTTTTTACCTGCGGATTCACTACCTTGGGCAAGCTGTTCGCCTTTTCTGAGCGCTGGCTCCTTCACTTGGAGAAACAGAAGCAGCGAGAGCTAAACCTTGTAGGTTGCTGTGAAGACCAGAGAATGTCAGGTCTCACATGAGAAGCTAAGGCGTGGATAAGATCTTATCAACACCTATGTGTCTGCCGCTCCGGAAGCTGTCTGCATCTGGTGGACTGAGAGAAGGCCCCTTTTACACAAGACAAACACTACATGGTGCAGAAGATCGAGAACCTGGAACAGGTCTACCTCCAAAACTACACTCTAAACTGCAGATCACTAAGTGCCAAAAACTTTAAGCTGGAAGAGCTCTTAAAGATCAAATACTTCATTTTTTTTTAATTAACAAAAAAAGAATTTTAAGGCTTACTTGTTGATAGTCAAGCACTCCTTTAAAAAAAATTACATTCGTATAGGAAATTTTTGGAAGGACAAGGGAACATAGGAGCCATCTAAAATAAAAGGATTAGAATATCAGAAAGAACCCAAAACACTAATTGGAAAGAACCCCTACATTCATTGCAGTGTTATTACAGTCACCAAGATATGGAAACAGCCCAGGTGTCCACCAGTAGATGAGTAAATAAAACAACTGTAGTTTACACAATGGAATACTACTCGGCCATAAAAAAAAAAATTAACCCTTTACGACAGTCAGGATGGACCTGGAGAACATTATGCTAGTGAAATAAGCCAGTCAGAGAAATACAAATACCATATGATTCACTCATATGTGGAATCTAATGAACAAACTGAACTAACAAGTTAAACAGAGACAGACTCATAGAGAGCAGGATGACAGCTGGGGGATGGGAGGTTAGGGGGTGGAGGGATTGAGCAAAAAGGAAAAAGGACTCATGGACGTGGACAACAGTGTGGTGATTGCTGGGGGGTTGGGGGATCTAAGGGGACTAAATGGTAATGGGATAAAAAGTACAATAAAGATTAAATTTTAAAAAATAAAAAAAGGATTAGGGTGACCTCAAGCAGATTAGTGATAAGTAGGGGACAGAACCTAGAACTTTTACTTAGTAGGGAGGCACATTCTTGAATGTATCTTTACCTATCTGCTTGCACATATCTTTCCTACACATAGTTGCTTGGGTATATCTTTTCTACACATATTTATTTGTTTTGTAGCAAATTTCATTACAGTTAGGCTTCTCCAGGTACACTCACTGGAACAGAGCATGCCTCTGTATACATTACATCCACACAATGCAGTACTCCCCCATTTTTACCAGAGATCAGAAGTACAAGAGTCCACTAGAAAAAGTAAAGCTGAACACTCAGACACCAGTAGTCACTGACTTCAAAATTAAAATTTAAAGAGTGCAATTGTTTAATTGAAACTGCTAAATCTCCCCAGTGGTTAAACTCTCATCTCTTTTCCCTCATAAAATTCACTAATGCCAAAGTGTCCAGAGAGTAAAGAGGAATGTCAAGTTTCAACAAGGTACCTTTTAAAATCCCTGTAAGAAAGAGGCTCCGTAAGCGAGCCTAACCTGTTTGCTGATGGCCCCGTGTGTACCACTGTGGGCTCCGCCACTGCATGCTTGCTGGGTCTGGACCGTGTGCCAAGGCATTATTTAGTTTTAAGTATACTGTGACTGACCCAGTGTTATCTGTATTTGAATAAGCCCTCCTATTGGTATTAGATAAAACTGTACTGCTGCTGCCATATCTCAAATATCACTCAGCAGTGGAAAAAGTCAATTAATTACATAAAAGTTCTAGGGAACACAGGGTTCTCTAATGTTCTCTGAAAAACGTTGGTGATGTCTTTAAACTCAACAAACACAAGCTGATCATGACTAAGAACTAAGACTATCCCAACGACTTTTCCAAGGTCTTTTGTAATCGACCAAAAATTTCAAGGCAATCTCCAGTTAGCAGATGTCTACAGTATGAACGAAAACAAAAAATAAAATCCCCCAGAACTAAAACTAAATTTGGAGAATGCCTCTCCTGGGGCAAATTTGAAGGGAAGGTCTCTCTTGTCCACAAGTAGCAGTAGAAACATATGATATCAGAGTTCCGGTCAACCCTTATGAAGAGTCATTTCTTTTCTGACACTATTCTGTATCTTTGGGCAGGTAACCTCTTTTTCCCCCCACCTTTTTATAGTAACTAAAGTAACCTATGTTAATTATGCTTTAAAAAATAAAATGCAGGGAAAACCATCTGCAATATCAATACCAGAAATAACCACTATCGTATTTCATGGGGGGCCATTACAAATTCTTTTTCTATGGACGGTGTATACTTTTACAAATATGAAATTCTGTAGTCCTGAACACATTTATCTCGTACCTAAGATTATTCATTTGCAACACGAATAAAAAAATCACCTTATGTCTTTTAACAGAAGGGTAAATGTTAAAATCTAAAGTATCTCAGTGGTATTTTTGGCAGGCCATGCTTCGTGGATGGGAATGTCTTTTCTACCGGAAGCCACCATGCTCCAAGGAAAAAAGAGTAAAGATTTTCCTTTACAAGAGAAAGGAGATGTACTGTCACCCACTAAACAAACTTTTACAAAGTATCTACTATCTACTTACCTACAAGTCATTTTGCTAGGATGATGAGGCTTTTATATCAAAAGGTAAGTTCAGTTCTTTAAAAAAATTTTATTAAAATCCATCAGTACACTCTATTCTTAATTTATTAAAACACTATTGCAATGTTCAAGTAAACCTTTTAAAAAGGCATTACTGCATTCTGAAAGCAATAGGAACTGCTACATGTACATGAAGAAATGCTCTTTTATACTGAAGAAATGGGGCCGAAATAGTCTATGTGTTATTTCAGTCAGATTGGCTCCAGAGATATTTTTCTGACCTTACATGTTTTGGCACTGCCAGCATGCAACTTGATGTCACAGTTGATACCCTTCTAATGCTGCATTCAACATTTGTATTAGTTTTAGGCGGCAGGATAAATTGACTCCATGCTATCCAGCATCTTCTCCGGTGTTTCAGGCACAAAGACTCAGTGCTTCCCAGCAGGAAGAATGCAAAACTTGCTCCTCTGCAGCCTTGCAATCCTTAAGAGGGGGGCTGCTGCAATCACTGCACCAACACTTAAAAATAAATGTGAATTGCTACAGAGAAAAGTTACCACTTTGCAAGGTCATTATCTAGTTAAGGTACTGGAACATTGTGAGAAAGGCTAGAGAAAATGCCAGCTTCAGATCTTAAAAAATTATAAAAATAAAAACTTTTTGCTACAGGACGTATACAGAAGAATGTTTAATTCATGATCTACTTTCATGGATTAAAACCTCTACTTTGGGCCTTTTAGAATTTTTACATTCAAGACTTTCAAAGCTACATTCCCTTCATTAAGAAAATGAAGAGATATGAAACAGACTGGGAGAAAATATTTGCAAAACATGTATCAGATAAAGGATTTGTATCTATAATATACAAAGAACTCTCAAAACTCAGTAAGAAAATAAGCCTGATTTTGAAGTGTGTAAAAAAAATTGAGTAACACTTAACCAAAGAAGATTACACAAATGACAAAAAAAAGTACATAAAAAGTCATTAGAGAAATGGAACTTAAATCCCAATGAAACACCACACAACTATTAGAATGGCTAAAATGTAAAAAAAAAAAAAAAAGAAAAAAAAAAGAAAAAGAAATGGTAGTTGACAATACCAAGTATTGACAAAGATGTGGAACAAATGGAATTCCCACAGGGCTAGAGGTAATACAAAATGGTACAACAACTTTGGAAAATACTGTGGCAATTTCTTACAAAATGAATAGGCTTATGACCATATGACCAGCAATGGTACTTAGAAAGAATATCATTGCCAAAAACTGGAAATAACCTAAACATCCTTCACTGGTGGATAAAGAAACTTGGGTGTCTCCATACATGAACTAATAACATGGAGCAGACTACTGACACAAGGAGCAACAGGGATGAATCTCACATACCTTGTGCTAAGTCAAAAGGCCAGTAGTCAAGAGGCTACTGCTGCATAATTCCATTCATAGGGCATCTAGAGAAGGTGAACTTTCAGAGAGGGAAAACAGATCAGTGGGGGCCAACAGCTGGCGGGTGAGCCTGAGAGACCCTTTTGGAGCGACAGCACTCTTCTATATCTTGATTTTGATGGTGGTGATGTGATTGTATACATTTACCAAAACTCTTGAAACTATAATTAAAAAGTGCACATTTAAACTTCAATACCTGCGTTCGCATTTTAGAAATAAGAGCATGTATGATATCACCTCCTCACATTTCTCCTCCAGGAAAAAATAATTCATTTTTGGCTCGAAGTCCTCCTTCTCAGCTCTACCCAAAACCAAATTAATTTGAGGCAGTGCTGGCTTGGCCTGAGTCAGGAAATCTGCAGTGCTTCTTTTTTTTCTTTTTCTTTTTTAGGTTTTGGTTTGGTTCAGTTCTTACAACCTCTCCTATACACTTGCCACAGGGCACCGGGCCACGCCTCTTCCTTCTCTCTCTACTGAGCGCCTCTTAGGGTTGTGCCGCAAGGGAGATGCTCCGCTGAACCCGGAGCTGGGGAAAGGCTTCCAAGGCTCGGGCTGCTGTGCTGAGGTGTCCAGGACACTCAGCGCTTTCCAGAGAGCTGCTGTTGCAGCCTGTGAGCTCACTCACGCAGTCGGCCCTGCTCCTGTGCAGAGATGTGATGGCCTGTTGTTGGGCAGGATAATTCTTCATAAAGCAAGATGTTGCTCACTACAGGGAGCTTGGCATCCCCATTTCCCCAGCGCACTAAGTAGCGCAACCAAAAACATTCTCCAAACACTTCCAACCTTCCCTCAGGAAGCTGCTAGCACAGAGAGGGACATGAAATCTACTTGGTGGGTGGCAAATGGCATTTTTTTTTTAAATCCTCATCTGAGGACTTTTTTTTGTTGCTTTCAGAGAGAGGAAGGGGGAAAGAGAGAGAAAGAGACACCCACACATCAATGTGAGAGAGAAACATCAATCAGTTGCCTCCCGTACATGCCCTGACCAGGGATCAAACCTGCAACCTTTCAGTGCATGGAATTGACGCTCCAACCAACTGAGGCACACTAGCCGGAGAGGCATTTTTTAAAAAAAAATCCTCACTGAAGAATATGTTCATTGATTTGAGAGAGAAAGAAATGAGGGTGAAGAGACAGATGTGAGAGAGAAACATTGATTGGCTGCCTTCGGGACATGCCCCGACCAGGGACTGAACCTGCAACTAGGCATGTTCCCTGACTGTGAATCGAACCTGCAACATTTTGGTGTGCAGGACATCGCTGCGACCAACTGAGCCACCAGACCAGGGTGCCATTTTTAAAAAGATATATAATGAATAGTTAATATCAAAGTTAAGTATACTATGTAGAAAAAAAGTAACATTATTTTATAATACTTATTTAGATTTTGTGCATTTGTGTGGGGAAGGAGGAAGGGAAGAGAGAAAGAGAATTTAAAAATTTTTTTGAAAGCCTCTGAACTAGATAACTTGTTTGTTTGGGTAGAGGGTGCCTTCCAGGCACAGGGGATATCATGCATGAAAGAAAGCATGGCCGATGAGATAAACCCAGAGTGGCCATAGAGATAAAACTCTCCAGGAATTTGAAATTTACAAGCACTATAGCTACAAGTGGCAAGAGAAGCTACCGAGACAAGCAGAAAGTACATCCCAAAGGCCTTGCGTGGACTTCTATAAATCAGACCTTCCTCTGAAAGCATGGAAAGCTGCCAGAGGAAGTTTAACCCTACAACAAAGTCAAGTTTGTTGTAGAACGATCACTCTGGCAGCCGTGTATTACCATGGGACACAAAGAGGGGAAAAAGAAACCCAGCCCCTCTGGAACTCAGCTTCCTCTGCTGTGAAATATTTTGTACTCACTAATTTCTAAGGTCCTTTCCAAATCTCTCATATGACTCCTACTTTGGCATCGTGGCTCCTGCACATTCCATGCATAATTAGTAGAAAATAAGAAATCCTTGGATTCGTGTTTTTCCTATATGTGTAGGCACATTTGCTTGTGTTAGCAAGTGTGTGAATGAGTACAGACTTAAACATACCCCCTTCAGAATTACAAGGGTTTAGCAATTAAGAAAGACGCATGACTTCATCTCCAAAGGTAATATTTTATGTTGTAATTGTTTATGCTCTTGGTGAAGCAATACAGCCCAGGAGACATTTAAGGGTGTGTTCTTCAAGGAGATGCTAACCCGACAAGTTGGAAATGAGAGAGAACAAAACACCGGTGTGTAAATATCATACCACAAATGAAAGACATGCATGGCTTCAATTACACATCCTTAAAAGGATAACTCTGAAAAATAAAACTAGTTAGCCTATTATCAATATTCTCTGCTTTTGAAACAAGTTCTGCTTGTTTGGGGGGCTTTTTGTTTTTGGCTTTTTAAATAGAGCCTAGTTTTCAGTGTGGGATGTGTTCTAAAGAGAAAAATATAAGATATTCTATATCTCGAGCCATGTTTACTAAATGGCAAAGAAAAATTAATACCAAAGACAAAAAGAACACTGCTTTCTTTTCTATAGTTTGATCAAGTGCCCTAGCTGCTGGAATCACATGGAACAGATGAGAGTTAAACTATAACATTCCCTGTTTTCTTGCTACTTAACGGGTGTTCTCAGACATTCTTTGGGTGTCAACAGCTGTTCTGGTAACCCTAACGATGACAAAAACAGTGCTTATTACCAGCCAAGACACACAGACAGAATGCTATTTCAATAGTCCATTTAACATCAACAAGAAGTATTGTAAGGATTTTCATCTGGGCAGATTAGAAACACTCAGTTACTTCATCCGAGCAGACAAAATGCACTATTCATAAAGAAATCAAGCCAACAGCATTTATTATGGTAAATATTCTAACTAACTAAAGGGTTTAGGTTTTCCTGTGGCTACACTTATTAACGCCACTGACACAGGAAAACATTACTTCACAGCCCTTGCCTTCAAACACGCACTCCCACGACTTTTGTTTCACCACGTATTTGTTAAGCTTGAGCCTACAACCAATTAATGGGCTGTGAAATTGTTTTAATGGGTCATAGCCAACTTTTTTTTATAAAAACTGAAACAGGGATAGAACAAAACAGAAAAAATGTCAGACTGCATCAGTGTGGTAAAGGTAAGTTTGTTTCAGGAAGTTTCATTTCAGCATGAGCGTGCTTCTGTCTTCCCAATTGCAATGTCTCAAGTTCATGGACTCTGACGGCTTAGGCTCAAGTTCATATACATTGTCTGTGAAACATAGTCAAAACCGTGAGTTCAAGGAATTGGCCATTGGAGCCAACTTTTTCTTGTCCCTTCATTCAAACGGGAGTCAAAATCACAGCTGCTTTCCCAGCACCACAAGGCTGGCCCAATGGACTGAGTAGCCCATAAGGTCTTCCCTCATCTTCATCCACAAGCCAGTACTTTCACGTTACTAGTGGCATCGGCTCAGACACTGACGGTAACGGTATGGGAGAATGTCAAGATGTGCTACCCTGAAATATCTTTATTAAAAATAAAAGAGAGACATAGATACATATTTAAAAGACGATTACACTACTATTTTCAACTGTTTCCACAAAATTGGCAATAAATAAGCTGAGTTAGCTCAATTTCCACTTGGCTACTCTTGGCTCTAGTGGGGTTTTTAGAAGTATATGATAACAACATGACATTTTTCATTTGCTGTGCATAAAACATTTACAAATAGCCTGATAAAATCTTCCTTAATGATTTAAAGGGTACCAAAAAAGCCCCCCCCCAAAAAAAAACCCCACTACACTCCAGTAAATCCCTTGTAATGCCCCAAATCCCAAAGGGGCCTCCCGATTGCTGACTGGACATCCAATAATTATCCCAAGCAAAAGTATCTTCCCTCTGGGTCTTACTCCCGTCTTCTCAGAAACCTCCACGCCCTGAGAGCCAAGTGGAGGAAGAAGCAACTGCACAGGCTAAAGCTCAAAAGAAGAAAGACGAGGCAGAGGTTCAGGTAAACGGCTAGCTTGTGCACCAGGGAAGCCACAGGAGCAGCAACAAGGGAGGCCAGAGGGCAGGGACACCAGCACAAATTGTTGCACTGCATGCCTGCCGTCTAGAACTTCTCGATGGATCTAGAACCTACAAGCCATCTGAACACCGCGACCACCTTTTGAGAGACCCACCCTCTCTTACAAAAGCAGTCCTAAGTCCTTTGCCCGGGACCTGTGACATTCTAGACTGGTTCCGTTCTCAGTTGCGGCGGAATGTGATGTGTACAATAAATCATCTCTTCTGTCTTAGCTGAAGGGATAAAAAGAGAGGAGATTCAATCTCCAAGACACTGAGGCACTGACCTCATGTGTTGCGGCAAGAGGAAGATTCTAGCTTATGGGACAGTCTACACCCTGAGGGCCAGCTGCCAACATCAAGGTCTGATCCCTGAGGCAGGCTCTCTAGGGTTTCGCCATCCCTGCAATGCAGGCTCTGTGGGGCAATCGCTCGCCTGTAGGCCACGAGGTGCGCAGCGCTGCTCCCAAACTCACCCAGCACACGTTTCCCCCTTCCTTTCTGATGGGCATTTTTAAAACGGCTCATAAAATGTATTCAGTCTTTAAAGAAATGACTCAAAATTGTAACCGGGATGATGCAATCATTTCTGACTATAAGACAACAGACACTGATAATAACGATGGTTTATAAAAAGTCATTGAACGTATTCTCTTGGGAATGATGTACAACTCATGAAAGCCACTAATAATTTGTTCTATATAGAGGAGGCCATGCAGTCGAATCTGAGATGATTCTGAATCTTTGGGAGCAAAGACTCTCAAATCTGGTTTTGTAGTAGCAGTCCTGCCAGCTCCATTTGTGACAAGGCTTTAAGTTCTAGAAAGTAGCCCCCACCAAAAAAACCACTTCAATTCCTTTTCATTTTTGTAATCAATATGGGTCATGTGGTCCTTTGTTTCTTACCCTGGACAGAAAACAATAAACTTCCCTGAAATTTGTTTACTAAAAAGTAAGAGAGAGACACACACACACCAGGAACTCCGAACACATTCTGGGTTACTGTTCTAGGATGTTTACCTAAGAAAATCTCTCAATTCTGCAGCTGACTTCATGCTTCGTTGAAGTAGTTTTGTTACTAAACAGTTTTGTTACTATTTAATTCTCCCAAAGCCACCCCACACGGTGAGACCAGATGCACACCTGCACACCTCGGACTCATATTCATTCCCATCTTCTCTCTCTCTCCCCTCTCCCTCTCCCTCCCTCCCCCGCTCTCACTCAAGTTTACCATAGTTTAAGAACAGAAGATCAGAAGCTCAATTCATATACCAATATGGAGGATGACAACACACTCCAGTTGGCCTGGGGCAATCCCAGTTTATATCTATTGTCTCAGTATAATTATTAATAGTTCTCTTTTTCATTCTCAAAAGGATGGTTATTTGAGTAATAAATGACCAACCCACTAACAGCAGCCGGTATGAATGAATCGCACTGGATGAGCTGCGATGGGATGAAGTAGAAATCTTGGTAATGTGAAAAACAGCTTACCAAGAATTTGTAGTTGGTAAGTGCCACTGATTAATTTCCTGCTCTTCCACCTGGACCCTTGCTCCATTAGGGCAGTGTCTGTGTTCTGCTCAGTACCGTGTCCCAAGCATCTGGCACTACGTGTGGCCACAGCTGAATGAATGACATGCCAGACACTGTGTTAAATGCTTTACTAGTCATGGTAACAAGTACTTACTTAGTATTTCCAAAAAAAAAAAAAATTTTTTAAAGGCTTAATTTCCCAACCGTGTTTTTAAAGGAAGTCAAAGGCCTGGCTACAGGAGAAAAAATAAAAAATAAAAAGAAAGGCTGTATAAAATATCCCCATCTTCACAAGTGACACTTGATCTGCTTCTGGGACGAATAAGATCACATTTCTTATGGACAACAAAGAGCATTAATGACAGATTCCCCCCAAAGTCTATTGCTATAACCTAATAATAACCTTACATAGACACACATTTGGGGGAAAGCAAGAAAGAGAGCAAAGTTTTCATTTAAAAACAAGTTCCTAGACTTAAAAATAGCTTGGGAGGAATGATGTATAATTGGATTTCAGTAAAACTAATTTTTCTTCCTCAAAATTTCAAAATACAGGCTTCGTCCTATAAATAGTGTCTCACAAAACCACTAAACTAGAAAGCATAGTGGTTAAAAGTTCCACCCAGAAGCCAGACCAAGAGCCCTGGGTTTGAATACAGCAGAGCTCTGCTTGCTCACCAGCTGCATAACCCTAGGCGAGTCCTTTCATCTGTGCCTCGGGTTCTTCCAGCCTAAACGGAGATAACACTTCGGACTTCAGAATAGCGCTGTGAGGGTTACAGGACCTCGAGCTGGTGTCCAGCATAATGCCTGGCCCACAGCGTACACTCAATCTAAATCAGCGTTTATGATTTTCACTATTATCATCATCCCCCAACCACCATCTACTCTAACCACCCCGTTTTGATAATGAGGCAACTGAGGCCCAGAGGGGTTCCATAATTAATTAAATCAAAGAACCAAGACCAGAATTGAAAAGATAAATGCCAGGCCAGGGTTCCTTTCTACTGCCTTAAACTGGAGTGTGTGGCAGTTGTGTTTCAGCAATATGCTTTGCAACTTGGGAAAACAACTTGCCCAAAAAGCCATGTGTTAAATGAGGCTAATGGGTAGGAGGTGGCTGAGCCCCTCACCGTAGCTCAACTGATAAACAAGTGTTACAAACAAATCATGGAAACAAACTAACCAATACTACCTGTACTTGACCAAGTGAGTACAAGAAAGGTCTCTTCTTCCTTATAAAGAATACCGGTTCTTGAAGAAGGGAGAAGTTTAAAATGAGGCCAAATTGTGAGAGTGGAATTCTGGATACCTGTAAAAGATGCTGATGTATTGGTGGTAGTATGTTCAGTTTTACTTAAAGACTCACAGCTTTTATTGTTGTTGTTCAATAAATCTTTAACGGCATGATACGTAAAACATTACCACTGATCTTTAAAAAAATAAAAGACAAAGAAGCACCTATATGCAAGTAAAAAGATAGAGAGAGAAAAGGGCCCTTGAAGCTAAAGGAACAGCCCACGTGAAGGTGGATTCCGGAGGGCAGACCATTTAGGAGACAGCGAGCAGACGGGCCTGGCGGAAATATGGAGGTGAGGGTTGAGGGACAAACCCAGAAAGATAACACAGGCTCCGATTACAGAGAATACTCATGTCCTATAATAAAGAATGTGAAGACAGGAGCAAGCTATGAAAGATTTTTTAAGGAACATAAAGAAGGCCGTTTTACGGAGAAACTGCTGGATGGGCACAATTTTTGCATCCTCTACACCTTCACAATCATTTTGTTATCGAAGTCATGCCCTGGTCTCTGCTGCTGGCCACCCTGAGCGATGTGAGCAGCAGCAGCTCCACGAAACTGATTGCTGTGGATATCGCAAGAATGAGACGAGGTTATGATTCATGAAGCTACACAGTCTCTCCCTTATCTGAGCCCTTGGGAAAAAGCTCTCTCTGACCTCAACACCAAGAACAGCTGTGTTTCTCCTGCACAACGTGTCCTTTCCATTTTATGGACAATGTGGAATCACAGACGTGGGTTCTCTCTCCCTCTTGCTAACAGCTAGGATTCTCTGAGCCAAAACTATAAACTCCTTTTCACAAATGTAAACATTAGGTGGGTAGCTTCAGCCATTCCTGTCCTGAGCAGGTCTTTTATTATCCTAATCTGCGGGTGGGGTGGGAGGGGGGTGCAGTCCCTGACTTCTCATCCACTTATTCTGCATTTTATCTTCCACAATTTTAGTAAGCTGTTGTGAATTCCCTTTAGAATAAGGCGGATTCTTCTAGGATTCTGCGAGCACTCCCTATGTGCCTGGCATACCCAAGCCAACAAAGACACACTCACAGTTTGGTGGTAGTGTCACAGGGGGACCGCAGAGGCAAGAAGGTTGAGAAGTCAACAGTGAAGGAGAACGAGACAGGGAGTGAAACCAGCTGCATGAGGGACAGAGAGGGAAAGAAAGGGCCCTCTCAGATTCGGACCCAGCAGAACTCAAGTGAATTAGAGGCTGGGGCAAAAGGAAAGGCGACTCTTGAAGATGACACTGTGGTTCTTTTGTCCACACACTTCAGAGGGATGCCACCATCTGCTGGGGGCATCACAGGTGGGCAATGTGTACTGGATCTGGTTGGGTCAGGTGGTGCTGTGTAGCAGGCGGTGGTCAACCCAAGCCCAGAACTCAGAAGAAATGTCGGGGAGGGGGGTAAAAGTGTGGGGGTGGGCAACATGGAGAATTAAAATTGCAGAACTGGATGGTATCACCCCGAGCAGATGTATAGAAAAACAGAGTGGCTGAGAAAAAAGTTTAGAAATAACTCCATCTGAGGAACAGAAACAGAAAGGGAATGATCAGACAGGTGGGGAAAGAATCTGAAGGAAAAGCTTCAAGGAGATTGTGCTAACTGTTGAATACTGCCAAGTAATCAGTAACTCTGTATTTGCCACAGGATTTGGTAATTAGATCATTTGTCAATAGGTTTATCACAGCATGAATCTCGTGATTATTAACCAGGACTAGAATCCTTTTTTTTTCTTAGTTTGGTCCAAGAATAGAACAAAGAAAGGGAGAGAATTTCCTGAGGTAACTGGGCAAGATTTAAAAGGGAAGAGGAAAAGAAACACAAGGTTTAAAGAGGATGTGTGTAAACATGTGAGAAAGAGACTGCCCGAGGTGGAACTGACTGGGCTAGGATCCCGAGGCAGGGAAAGGGGGAACTGTACTGTGATATTCCTCCCGCAGGGGACAGCACGGGCAGGACGGGGAAGGAGGAAGGGCAGGACAGTAGCAGGTGGGCTGCAAGCTGACCAGAGCTCCTAAGGGGGCAGTGAGGACAGGGCCCCAGATAGCTGGGAGCACTTGGCATCTATTCCTTCATTCTCTAAGTCCAGGAGCATTTATTCCAGGCTTACTCTCACACTGAATGTATTCCTCTCACTCCCACATCACATCACAACTCTATTTTTTCCCTAATGTGTTTTCCCAGTTCTTTCTCAGCTACAGTAATTAATTCAAATACACCATCACTTAAGTGCCAATCAAAGCTCCATCGAGATCTAAAAAGAACAAGAGTGTGCTTATATGCACAGTCTATTAACTTAAATTGCCAGTTGAGTCACTACATGCCAACAATTAAGCAATGACACAAACGCACACACACAGATTATATTCCACGTTAATAGAGCTACACCAGAGATCTCAGAGAACACGCTGTCCTGGACCGCCAAGTTTCCCAGAGAGCTGAAGGTTTGCCCCCAAGGAAATAAGGTGTAGTCATTCAAATATTGTAACTTTTGATTAACGACTACTTTTCTGAAGTGCTCTTAGCACTTCTCCACTGTCTAAAACAGTACATATACAGTATAATTGAACTGCTTCCTGGGCCTCCACAACGAGCACCCAATGCTGTGATAAACCACCAGACACAAAAGCAGAGGCATCCGCCTGGCTCATCTCCATCCGGTTTCTCCCCCTCCCTAATGCACGCCATCACCAGCTCTCCCTAGACCACTACTGCGGCCTCCAATCTGGTCTCCCTGCCCCATGCTTGTTCCCCTCCAATTCAACCTGCACTGAGCAGCCAAAGTAATCTTTTTAAAATAAGATGCAGCCCAGGCCACTCCTATCCTTACAACTATTTGCTCTCTGTCAAGGCCCTACCTGACTTGTTCCTGTATTCCATCCCAACCTCATGCCAAACCATTCATCCCCCCAGCCCCCAGCCCACCAAGCCTCCCTTCTGCTCACCACTCTTGAGTCTTTGCCTCTCCGGGCTCTCTTCTTCTCTCTGCCTACATTACCCTCCCCAGCTCTTTGCACAGCAGGCTCATTCTCGCCTTCTGAGTTCAGAGAGTCTCTTCTTAGCCCCCTTACAATCGCTCCCAGTTAACCCTATCTTACCATCTAGTTCATTTCCACTTTCTAGCTCTTATCATTGGAATTATCTTATTTGTTCTATTTCATTTATTTTAAAAACTCTCCCGTTGTACTTACTATATGACAGCACCAGACACCCAACCAAGGGCCCTTCAAGTGACTCAGCACCACTTGGGAATCGGAAAGAATGCACATGCTCCTGGGTCCGACTCCAGACCTACTAATGAGACAGCGCGGGGGTGTTAACGTGCTATCCGGATGATTCTGATGCACACGCCCACAAACACGGGAGCCGCTGCAGTACGAGGCTGCCTCCTCATGCGTTAATGGTCTCCCCACTAGAAAAGAACATTTACGAGGGCAAAGATTGAGTCTGTCTCGTTGACCACCAATTTTCTCACTCCTGGCCCATGACCTAACACATTGTAGGTATTTTGGAGACGAGGCTTCTTATGCCAAAACCAACATCCAGGCTACTGAACTAAAACAACACAAATTTCACGGCTGTTTAAATAGCCTGTTAGTCATTCCCCCAAAGACACTTCTGGGCTTCGGTTAGTTCTTCCTTCTGCTTCTCCTCCTCCTTGACCCTTAGGTCACGATCCCCCCCCCCCACCCCCTTGTCTCTCAGTACTCAGAATAAAAGGATTATCCTTTCACTGAGCTGACTAACCCGTGCCAGGTAACCAATCCTCAGAGCACTGTGACCACATGTGACCATACTGTAAGATCAGGTCGGTCTCAGTAGAACAGAATGCATAAAAGCTGGTTTTGCAGCAAGACTGCCTGGGTTCACATGCAAGCTCCACCACTTATTAGCTAGCTGTGCGTTCTTCCACAAACTGATCAACTTCTCTGCTTTAGCTTCCTCATCTAAAAATAATAAGCAGTGGAACCTACCTCACAAGGTCACTGTGAGAATAAAATAAGGCAATGCATTTAAAGTGCCTTGATCATGCCCCCACACATATGGAAAGCACCCCATACACGCTGGCTGTTATACGTCACACCCTGCTGGCTATGAGCCCTAGGTCTCGGGCAAATTCTTGGCCCTGGTAGCTCAGGACCAGAATACTGGTCCTATAGAACAGAACACAGCCACGGTCTCAGAGGCAGAGTCAAAAGACATTCTACACACCAGGAGCACCAATCCTATTTACCATGGACCTTTACAGTTCCCTAAATACGCCTTCCCAAAGATTCCCCCTGTGTGCCTGCAGCCTCCTCCACCTAAACTTCTCTCTCCCCAATGCCCACCTTGACCTTGCTTTCAAAATGCTCAGAAACTGAAGTATTTGTTGAAAAAATTATAAATTCTCTGGAAGATGACTGCAGTTGAACCAACTGCACAGAGGCGGTAAGGCGACAGGAGAGGGAGTGTGGGACACAGGCTGACCTACCCTAGAGCAAAGCGTCCATCCATCCTGGAGAAGGTCCAATGGCACATTTCAAGGAGGATACTGTGCTTTGAATGATATGAATGGAGAAAAAGGAAGAAAGACAAACCATGGAAGAGTGATAGGCAACAGAAGGGTTTACATAGAGCATACGTAGAGCTTAGAGGCAGCAGAAAGTGTCCTAGGGTCGCTGGGAATATCCAGGAGTGCCCTACTGCACGGCACTGACAAGCCAATTCCCTTGCTGGAGGACTTGCGGAGGCTCCCCACGGCTCACGCTAACAAATTTCAACTCCGCTCTCCCCTCTTCGAAGTTGAGATTGTCAATCAGCTAACAGCACCTTAACTTTCCTTTTCTTCCCATGCTTCACCTGCACTAAGTCCTCCTTCTTCAGACTCCCAGTGCCCTGTCCCCTCCCTGCCACCACAGCCTGCTTCTTCCCACTTCCATCCACAAAAGACCAGAGCTACTCAAAATGCGAGGCCAATCTGTAAACTGCTAACAGCAGGGATACAGAAAGTTCACATTATAACAACGTGACAAAGGAATGTTATGTCTTAAATAGCAAAAACTTTGGGTTGGTGTTCTTCCATTTTATTTATTCCTTTTTTCAATTTCATTTTTCTGAACATTAATCTTCGTTGTACTTTACAAAAGTATGAAGCCACAGTGGATCAGAAGTTAAATAAAACAAAACTGGTTCATCATTTATCACCATAATATTTTAAACAACACTGCATTAGACCCCTCCCTAACATGGGACACCTACCTGGTTTTTTCTTCCACAACTCAATCTAATTTTCTTCAAGATCTCCTAAAAAATACTCTCCCTGAACAATCCCACTCAATGCGGACCTTCTTCCCAAAGATTGTTCCCATCATCACTTTGGCTGCTGAAATTGTTTCAGAAAGGACAACAAATCACTGGCCTTATTCCCAGGCCAAGCGCCTGCGCTATGGAGCAGTTTCATTTGCTTTAAGCTTCTCTCCACCCACTGCACAACACAAAGACAGCCCGGTGTAGTGCTTCAACTTCTGGGCTAAAACCGGACTTCAAAACGCAGTCCAATTCCCCAGGGCCATGGCCAAACTCTGGCCATGTGGCCTGAAACAAGTCCCTTAACTCATCTGAGGCTCCAGTTTCTCTTCTGGGCTGTGAGGCTGGCACTGAATGCAAAGTCTTCCCAACTCCCAACTTAAATGCTGTCTGTCCCTAGAGAGGCTCGCAGGTTCCTCATGGGCGAATGGGAAACATCTACCCTGCCACGGGGCTGGAGAAACAGGAAAGCATTTTTAAAACTGTAGAGTCCTTTATGAACTTGAGGTATCGTTACTACTCTGCACATACGAGGGGCCCACGCAGAATGTATGAACCGATTACAGAAACTTAGTGTGCCTCCAAAACTGAAGGGCAGGACGGTGAAGGGCCTTGAAACTCCGGCCAGGGGGGCCCTGGAAAATACAGGAGATCTGGCCTGCAGAAGGTGAGTGTGCGAGGGGAACCAAAGAGCTCTCGTGCAGAGAAGGGATGATGCACCCCTGTCGCTGTAGGTGAGAGAATTAGGTACAATGAACAGATGCTACCGATGGGAAAGGAACAGGTAAAGGAACTGCCAGTTCCCCAGTCTAATATATACTTACTGTTCATATCTGCGCCCCCTGTTAGTATTCCTATAAAATACAACAGAAAACAACATTGTTTCCAGCCTTTTTGTTCAGGAAGAGAAGTCCCCGCCTTGACACCAGAGATACTTGGGCAGCGGCTAGAAGACCATTTGTCAAGGACGTGAGAGAGGGTTCCTACCGTAGGTGTGACTTCCATAATTCTGGTACCTTACATCAACAGAGCACTCAAACCCAAGTTCCACACAACTGGGGACCCAACTTTTTGTCATATGAGAACATTCACAATACATTCATCAACCCATTTTAACAGCAAGGGGGGGGGCTTAATACCAAAATAAGCCAAAAGGGCATAAGCTTGTAATAAAAGATGACTAAAAGTAGACATTTAAACATGATAGCATTACATCTAGTTTTCGTATTTCACCATGCAATTTGTCACACAGTCAGGTGGGAACCAACCCCATTACCTTAGGTGGATTTTCTGATTACTTATAGCTTCAAAACTCAGATGTTACGATGCTACAGCTGAACACAGACTCTTTTGGTTTCTCTTAAAGAATCAAATGCCAGTAACAGCATTATCCTTTCCAGATAATATTTATTTGACCACGTGCCACAACCACTAGTCAACACGACTCTCAATAATAAAAAGAGCCAGCATTTAGTGCCAGACCCTGGAGGAAATGATTCTCATACCTTATCCTCACAACAATCATAAGAGGCAGACACCATCACTGTCCCCATTTGACAGAACTGGAAATGGAACTGCCCCAAACTCCCTTCCGAGGCATCGAGCCAGGATCCCAACACCGGAGCAGCCCATCTCCATAATCACTAGACCATAACACTTTAAAAATTAAAAAATGAAAACATCAGGCACTAACACATTATTTTAAGAAATGCTCTATAACTAAAACATTTATTACACAGCTTTTCCGCCATAGTTTTTCATCATGTATTGGAGAAGGAAAAAAAAAAAACAAAGAAAATCTCAGGAAAATAAATCATGACAGCTGTAGAGATGTTTTCTAAGAGCCCTACAATTTTCGTAATTATAGTTTACAACATGGTAGTAAAAATTGCTACTGGACCGCTTGCCTTTGTCACAGGTGTGAACTTAAAATATTATTTGATCATAATGTTTTTGTGCAACTATCACACACAGCAAGTAACTCTAGGCCTAAATATCCTGTGTTTGCAAAGGCTCTAGATGGCTGTACTTTAACTAGTCTTTGCTCTAAAACCAGGAGAAAGGCTGGGGGTGGAGCGGTGTGTCGAAAGGAGTTTGGGAGAGGGATGGGGTATGACTCTCAGAAATCTGGCACCCACCTGACCGTTTGGGTTGGTTACTAACTAGTTTTAATTTCAAATAATGCCCCCCCCATTTTATTTTGGTTCTTCTCTTGTTTCCACCCAGTATTTAGACAGCAACATGAGCCATAAAAGTTGGGACGGGTCTAAACTTTGGGGAACGGCAAGGCTAAATGCTTGGCCCAGAGTGCAAACTGCCACTTATGTGGCTGAGTCAGGACAACCAATGTAAACATGTAAGTTGGTCCAAATATACACATACTAGTTTTTATTTTAAAACTTACTTTGCATCTTAGTAATTTCTTCCTTAAAAATAGCCAAGGAACCCTACGGTTTTGGCCAATTTTTTTTTATAAATTGCTATTTTGAAAAGAAATCATAATTATCCATGTGTGGTGGACAGACGAATGATATGCTATTTTCTAGTGCTGAAAAGTTTCAAAGGGGGTACCTAGGAGCAATCATTAAAACCAATGTACCTCCATAAAGTGCACTTTTTACCAGTGCTTTGCAAGAAAACAGTGAATTAAAATTGGGAAAAAGTGGCTATTTTTACTGAATGCCACCCGTCAGGTACTTCCTGCAAGAACAGGGACTACATTTGTTCTTCTAACCCTCGTCATGCAAGGCACAGAATGAAGATGGTTCTACTTCTGAAGTCCGCGTGGGTTTTTACCTGACTCTCATCTAAAGAGCTGGCCAGTGTGCGTGTTTAGGCTAAAAGAAGCCACAGAGATGGTCTAGTTCATCCAACACCAACAACCCCACCCCAGAAACTTGTACTCGTGACTTCATCCAAGGCTCCGAATGGGATGATTTGCTGTACACCCAGAAATAAAACCAGAATCTAGGTCTCTGCATTACTCCCTAAACAAACTGGTACTTAATGTCTATTATTACATTAAAACATCAAAATAAACAAATGAGAAGAGAGCAAAGCAAGTGCAAGTCTAGAAAGACTGTCTACTGAGTCAGAAACGCCAGGGGCAGAGCCCAACCATGGGAGTCCTGCTTAGCCCTCCCGGTGACACGAAGGCACGCTAAAATGGCAAAACTGAGAACCAGAGTCTAGATCTTACAAAACACTTTTATACTCCTGATATTATCTGGACTTCACGACAACCTGACAAGGCAGGGAGGGCTGGCTGGGGAAATGTCCCTTTGTACAAAAGGGGAAACTGAGGCTCAGCGCAGTCATCTGACTTACCTAAAGTGACAGAGCTAAGGAAATGGAGCATTAGGACAAATTAGTTTTAGTATCACTTAATGTGAAGGGCTAGGGAAAAAGTTGGAGATCACATAGCCAAGCAGATTTAGACACAGACTAGGCAGGAAGATCCCGGGCTATTGAATAAGACCACCCGGCATCTTACTGGAAAGATTCTCTATCAAACCACTGTATCTTAGCAGTGAGCCTGTGATACTGCCTACTCCTCAAATGATGAGCTGCTTTTTTCCCCCTGAGGTGCATGTAACAAGTGCTTAGTTTTGGACCTACTATGTATTTCACACACCCATATACACAAAAAGCAGCAAAGATGACTAAATTAGACCACTCTCATCATTAAACAGTCACCTTTGATTAGACAACAGGATAAGTAGGTTAAGGATATCAGCGAGAGAGTGAAAGAATGGAGAGTGGACCAGGAAAAGAACTGACTAAATGAAAGCGGGAACTCCCAAGGATGGAAAATTTGTGTAGTGTCAAAGAGAAACTGAACTAATCATCACCATCCTCATACCAGTAATGACAACAGGTTGCAATCATGAGGTGTTCAACAGCCAAGCAGTGTCCTCAGTTCAGGGAAGAACCAGCAAAGAGGCCGAGGATGTAGGAAAGTATAACAACCCAAGGAGAGTTTTAAAGAACATGAGGCAAGGGTTTGGGATGGAAAAGAGCAGGGAGAAATCAAATCGGGGAGAAGAGACACAAAACCCACCTCCAAGAGCCGTTTTCTGAAAACTCTACAATCATAGTGGAATTACTTTCCCATGGGAATGAAAACGCTCAGTAGCATCAAAAGACCTCAGTAGCTAACAAATTGGACACTTGTTCAAATGAAACTCAATCCCATGCAGCTACGCAACCAGGTTACCTAGCTTGCCCTGCCACAAAATTTTATATTGTCTTGTTTTACAATTTGGGGGACCTCACCCTTCCATTTTAATGTAGTGATTTCTACAGAGTTCTTTAATACCACCTATGATGTAATCATCTTGAAAACATACCTACAAAGTGGGTAGTGAGTTAACTGCCATTATCACTCACTATGTTGCCAATACAGGAATACAGACCAGCGTTACAGAGCAAGAAAGCCAGGCCTCAGAAGACTCTTAATTGAAGTATGTCAATGGCTCTCAAAGTCCAAGTCAACATTCCAGGCTGTTCACAGATGATCTACAACGCATGTGGGGGCCATGGTGGTTCTGTCCTAGGCCAATAAAGAAGAAAGAGCTGCAAAGGGAAGCTACTTATTGTCACTATATAATCCCAGGGGGATAAATTACCAGAGGGGTAATAATCAACCCTCTGCTACCTGAAAATCTGGTAAAAAAAAAAAAAAAAAAAAGCAACTGGGTAAGAAGCCAAGGTGCTAGACTCTTGCTCCCGGCTTCAGATTTTGGTATGAGGAGCCACCCAGCAAGAGAAAGGAAACTAGCAAGCACAGTTCAAAGATTTCTTGTGTGTCAGGCACAGTGCTAGACACATAACATGCTTGAGTCATTTAATTCTCACAACCACTGTTGTGAAAGACAGGTAGTATTAACTCCAACTAGAGGAATAAACCGAGGCTCAAAAAAGTTTAGAAACTTGCCCAAGGAGACTAGACAGTGTGCTCTGTCCACTATACCAGATACCTCAAAAGACTTTTTATAAAAAAGGCCTAGAGTCTTTCTGAAGGAAATCATGACTGACTCTCTTCCCCCAAGCCCCATCTCCATCTCCTGCCCTGCTATCTAAGAGCATTTCAAGGGGAATCCTGAAAGCTGACCCCTGTGTCCCTCCCATTTCTATAGCCCACTATTACACATTCATCTACTGCCAAGGCATGATGGGGGATCCCCGCCCCCCCGAGTTTTATTCCTACCACTAAATGCCAGAGAGGCCAGAACTCTGAGTGAATGGCTAGGTGCTCTCTGAAACTCACCTGTCCCACCTCAGCAGTCTACGTATCAAAATAACTTGAGACTCAAGCAACACCACTCTGTCTTCACTAATTACTCTTCAACAACTAATTGGGGGGGGCACTAAAATTAAAATAGGGAAGTTGAAGTAGTTTACACATGTGCATATTAACAAATACATAACTTTAATGTTGGAATCCCAAACATAAAAAGCAGTTTTAAAAACGTGTACAGAGAGGCATTACATGCACACAGACACACACAGAAAGGTTATCTTTAAAAAGGGCACTGCAGAACAGCGAGAACATTAAAATCATCCTTTCATAAATCCCAGGGCACATTCATAACAGGAGTCAGACAGATTTTGTTTTCTACCACATAGTTCTATAAAAATAAACTGTCATCACAACATCCTTGCGGTAGTAAAAGGCCATATTTGCCTGCAGTTAAATCCAACAGCAGCTGCTCTATGGAAAAAGACGGCCCAATAATTGGCTTCTTTCACCTCTGTTAATCACGAACAAAAGTGTCATTCAGTTTGAAAATGGACAAAATGCTCCAATGGATGGTCAGCTAGCTGAGCCAATGGGGTGGAATAACAATAACCCTGTAGCATTTTCCTTTTTCCTTTTGTTTGGTCTTTCAAAGCCCTTAATTAAGACCTGCACAAAGCGCCCCTACAGGCTTTTTTCAATGAGGCATTACACGCCTGTTTTCTTGTATTTAAAGAAAAAAAAATAGCAGGGATTTTCTCTAACACATTAAACAGAATACACAATTTCCATTTATTTGCAACTGAAATACTGTTAAAATTTTAGAGCTTAAATATTATCATCAGTAACAAAGCAAGTTCTTTCCATCTCAGACTTGGGGATTGGAGGGTGAATGAGGGATTGTTTAGAAGGGAGGTGGGGAAAGCTGGAGCCCCAGTGGGAGAGGAGAGTGCCTAGATGAAGAAGTGTTACAGAGCCATTTCTCAGAAATAAAACTCCGGTCAGACATAATTTAGAAAGCTCTTGATTGGTCTCCTAAATCTTTCAATAGCTTCATATACATATGTGTGTGTGTGTGTGTGTATGGAAAAAACAACAAAACATGAGATATTCTTAAAAGCAAACAACTAGACAACTGAACTGAGACAAAGGGTAAAAATTGGAATTGAATCTGCCTCTCACAAACTCCTTTAAAGAACTGCGTAGAAAAAGATAGTGTTTTTACAATGAAACGATCTGTGAAAGAACTTTGTGCAGTTCTATAACTGATTTCTGCCTTTAAATTTTTTTTTATCTTGGCCTGAACAAAAGCTTCATGTAATTCTGGTGGATAAGAATCAGAAGACCTTGCTTTAAAAATACCCATACCCTAATTAACTTTTCATGATTCGATTTTCTTTTTTGCACAACTTCAGAAAGGCTTTTTTGCACAACTTCAGAGCATTTTTAAACGCTCTGAAATATAATCTTTTGGGGTTTTGAACTGTTCTGAAAATACCTAGTTTTGCCCATAATTTGTTCTTCCCTCCCCCTCTCACAAATATCCTGAGTGACAGCTTAATGTGACAGCTTTCTTGCCACAATTCACCAAAGGGGAGTGGCAGGTAGGGTTCTAGGAGAACAAATACCTAACAAAGCCATCATTCTGGGGAGTTACTTCCAAACTGTCAATCCAATCCATCAAGTGGAATGTGCTCCACTATTCTCTTGTAAATGTGCTTATTTCAGACCAGGCAGAGGCCAGGCAGCTGCCCCAAGAAGACTAAATGACCCAGCTCAAATGTCACCTCTGCTGCGAAGCCTTACAACTCCCCAAGGCAGAGCAAGTTTCTTTCCTCTTTGCTCCCACAGCCCTTTGTTCACCCTGCCTTATGGCACTCCCACACTGTATTTTATCTGTGTTTATGCCCGTCTTCTCCACCAAACCAGGTCACCCACGCACACTTGTGAGCCAGCATGATGGAGTGGAGGAGGGGACAGGATCTGCAGTAAAACCAGTTGGGTTCAAATCCTGGTTAGAGATTCTAGCATGACCTTGGACATGTTATTTGAATATTTTGTGCCTCCATGTTATCAGCTTAAAATGGGTTCAAGAATACCTTTCTCCTAGAGTTGTTGTGAGGATCAAGTGAACTAACAAATATAAAGCTCTTCCCACAATGCCTGACACACACCAAGAGCTTGACCAATGCTAAAACAGGAAGCACCTTTTCATATGTCTATTCGCCATCTGTATGTCCTCTTTGGAGACATGTCTATTCAGGTCCTTTGCCCATTTTTTAATTGGATTGTTTGTCTTTTTAGTATTGAGTTTTATAAGTTTTTTAATAAATTTTGGATATTAACCCCTTATCAGATATATAGGCGAATATGTTCTCCCATTCTGTGGGTTGTCTTTTTATTTGGTTGATGTTTTCCTTTGCTGTGCAAAAACTTTTCAGTTTAATGTAGTCCCATCTGTTTATTTTGCTTTTGTTTCCCTTACCTGGGAAGATATATCTAATAAAAGACTGCTACGAGCAATGCCTGAGATTTTGCTGCCTGTGTTTTCTTCTAGGAGTTTTATGGTTTTGAGTCTAGTATTTAAGTCTTTAGTCCATTTTGAATTTATTCTTGTGTGTGGTGTAAGAAAGTGGTCTAGTTTCATTTTCCTGCACATATCTGTCCAATTTTCCCAATACCATTTGTTGAATAAACCATCTTGAGACCATTGTATGTGCTTGCTTCCTCTGTCAAATAGTAATTGAGTATAAAGATATAGGTTTATTTCTGGATTCTCTATTCTGTTCCATTGATCTATGTGTCTGTTTTTATGCCAGTACCAGACTGTTTTAATTACTATGGCCCTATAGTGTAGTTTCATATTAGATAGCATGATTCCTCCTACTTTGTACTTCTTTCTCAGAATCAGTGTGACTATGCAGGGCCTTCTGTGGTATCACTACTCATCAGACAGATGCAGATTAAAACCAAAATTAGATAATCATCTCACACCTGTCAGAACAGCTATCAATAAGTCAATAAACAACAAGTGCTGACAAGCATGTGGAGAAAGGGGAAACCCTTTTGCACCGTTGGTGGGAATGCAGACCGGTGCAGCCACTGTGGAAAGCAGTATGGAGATACCTCAAAAAATTAAAAATGGATCTGCCTTTTGACCCAGCAATCCCACTTCTGGGAATATATCTGAAGGAATCCAAAACACTAATTCTAAAGAAGATAAGCACCCTTATATTCAATGCAGTGTTATTTGCAATAGCCAAGATACGGAAACAGCCCAAGTGTCCATCAGTAGATGAGTGGACAAAACAACTATTGGACATTTACGTGATGGAATACTACTCAGCTATAAAAATGAAGGAAAGTTTTACCCTTTGTGACAGTCTAGATGGACCTGGAGAACATCATGCTAAGTGAAATAAGCCAGTCAGAGAAAGACAAATACCGTATGCTCTCACTCATATGTGGAATCTAATGAAAAACTGAACAAGAAAAATAAGAGACAGACTCATAGGTGGAGAGCAGGATGACAACAATGGGAGGGGGAGGTTAGGGAGTGGAGGAATTGAGTAAAAAGCAAAAAGGTCTCATGGACAACAGTGTGGTGATTGCTGGGGGGAGGAGGTATAAGGGGCCTAAAGGGTAATAGGAAAAAAACACAATAAAAAATAAAAATAGAAGAAATGCTAAAAAAAAATACTAAAACAGGAAGCGTAGTCTGTATCTTCCCATCTTCCCCAGTTAGTAGCACAACTGGAAAAGTCATAGGTATACACTTGATGTTCATGGTATAATCTTTTGCTGAGTGCGTTAATGTGTTAATAAAATATCATGAGCTAAAACACGATTTCCAAAGCAAACTTTCCATGTCCTTCCGTTTTTCCACATTTAAAACTATGTTATGTACAAGGCCCATACAGGAGAGAGAAGAGCTAAGAAGATGCTGAGTGAGACTGGATTCCTCCTCTCAGAGAGCTTACAAGCAATTCTGCACATCTGGAAATACATTGTACTAATGGCTGATGTTCTCCTTTCACGATACATTTGACTAACGTGCATTTTCTCAACAATGTATTAAATCACCAAATATTTAAAAGATTCAGGTACAACAGATTTGTCTCATTTTGCTAAGGGAAGAGAAAGTAAGAGTTTAAGGATGTTATATTTGATATTTCAATAAACCCTGTGATTTTTACTAATGCTCCATGTTAACAGAGCACATGCCTCAGACCCAGGCCCTTAACCTGTGGCTCTATGATACCAGTATTGTTCTCTGGAGCACTGTAAGCGCCAAAACTACTTATGCATGAAGTTAAAAGATTTTGGGTCATGAAAAAATGTGTAGCAGAATCATTGTGTTTCCATTATTCTCTTTTCAAAAACTGTACCATTAAAGATAGCATCACTTGTTTAAATGTAGCAGTTGCAGTAAGGCCTACTTTAATGAAAGCATTACTAACCGAAAACCATTATTAAATTAAAATAAGTCATCTAGAGTTTTAGTTGTTCTTTAGTTGAAAAGAATGGTATGGAAACAATGATTTTGCTACTTATTTGTTCGTGACCCAAATTCTTTTATCATAAAACAATAGTTGGATGAGAGTCTGAATAATTTGTTAAATTAACTACAAACGATGTATTTGCATTTCACGACTGCAGGTAGATTTACTGCATCACTGCTCTCTAGAAAGTAATAACAGACTAACAGAAACGAGCTCCTTAAATCAGCCACGGGACCAGCCCCCCTGGGGGCAGGGAGAGGTACAGCCTCTTACCAGAGGAGACCACCAACAAAGGTCCTTTCTCACTGGCTGCCGGGGTGTTGCAAATTCAAATAATACAACAAAAAATACGCACCATGATAAATTCTGGTTGTTTTTCTTTTTTTTTTTTTCCAAAGAAGTATGCAAGGGGAGGGAGGGAACTCACCTACTTGACAATATTTCACTACCGTAAGTCAACTAAGCTGTAGTAATAAGTCAAACCTTTTCAAGAGTCTTATATCCCCATCCAAGAGAAAGTGGTGCCCTGCATCTGAAAACAGTCCAGATATTAATCGGCTGTCTGTACAATAACTGATGCCTACTTAAATGTAACGAGTCCCTAAACTGTCCCCGAGAGTTTAAAAATACTGAGTTTTTTTATAGCAGTGATTTTCAAGAATTTTTAAAACATGCAATACCTGACTAGTCAGGGGCATAGACCTCTTTCCCCTTAGACTGTCAAATAAAAAAGTGACAACAGCCACCACAACCATAGTTATCCAATGTGAATAGTTATCCAATGTGAATCAATCAAAACTATATCTATTTTTTTGGTCAGATTGGCAAAATACATATATACACATATATATATATATATATATATATATATTTTTTGGTGTGCTGCAGAATCTCAGAAGTTAGTTTATATGTGCCATGAAATGAAAAAGGTTGAAGATCACTGTATTACGATATCAATATAATTAAATAATAAATCTATTTCAATCATCGTGTGAAGTTTTGAACATATTTATGGGCAAAATTCTGTTGCTTGAGATGCTCCTTACAGAAATCCAACAGCAAATGTCTGCACTACGCTGAATATTTTTAACTCTAAGAATACTCCCGGGAATAGATCACAGGAGGGGGTTCTGCTGTTTCTGTTCTACTCCCCAGCCATTCCTGTAATATGTGAAGTGCTTTATGACCTGCATCTCTTCAGTCAGTGTCCCTTCCTTTTATTTTTATGTGAGCAAAGTGAGCTGGTTCCCCTAAAAAACTAATAATCTACTGCAAAATGTCTTGTAAGTACAAAAGCTGAAAGGTAGAACTGGCTACATAAAGCACCTCCTTTAAAAACATTTTTAAATTAGTATGATAAATGTGATATTGTGCTTTCTAACACAGTGCGGCTATACCCCAAAGAACAGAGTGGCAGGCAAGTATTTTTACTGTAGAATACCCAATTACCCTATGATGCCATTGTTGTTATTCCAGATCTTCTCTGGGACCAGTGGAGCAGGTATGTTGCTTAAGGAAATCGGAAGAGACAGAATTTTGAAGCTGGGTGAAAGAGGACCCAGGAGTTAAGCTCTATAACTATGCTGCCAAAAAAACAGTGATATTAAACAAACCTAAATTGTCTATAGAGACATGGGCGTATTATTCTCCTTGAAACCAAGTTCTAGGTAGAATTAGTACTTTCAGTTCCTCCTGGGAGAAAACGTATTTTTAATTCCACAAAAATGGAAGAACTCCCCATAATGTTGCTATGAAATTTAAAAAGGAAAACACACACATGAAAAATTTTGCTCTCATCTCCATTCCTTGCTTCAGGGACCTAGAAGCAACTACAACTATAGTAAAAACTGAACAAAATAAAACCAACACATCTCTCTGCTATCACTCCATAAACCTCTCAATGTCATTCAGCAAGCCTGACCCACAATGTTGACAGTGATGTGTTACGTAATGATCTCTTCCAGACAACTATGACTTCATGTGACTGCCTTAAAATGTATATTTCTTAAACATACTGAAGTTTAAGAGCCTCACTTTATTTCAGAAGTCAGCATAATTTTTCACGTACAGTAAGAAAATGTTAAATTGAAAGAGACCAGAAGAGAGCTATTTAGTACCGTTAAGTCATGAACTTTTTCCTTCTGCAACTTCAGACAAATGCATCGCTCCACTACTGTAATGAGGAACATCCACCGGTCCCATCACTCAAGCAATGAAGCCTAAGTCACTATGTCAGAGGTATAAATTATGGTCCAAAGACAGCTCCAGGCACTGCTGAGCTTGGATTTGCTTACTGAGCAACCATGTTGTTCCAAACAAACTAAATGCTTAAGAGGCTAAAGGGCAGTGGAGGCAATTATTGGAAGGAAATTTCTCAGTAGGCCAGAAAGGAATAATTAAGTCTTTGCCTGCTAAATCACATCACTGGGGTTAACAATGAAGTAATCAAGTGTAAATGGTAATAAAGCCCATCTATAGGACTCATGAAAAGAAATTAAGGTTGTGGGTAATGTAGACTATTGTTACTTAAATACCACAAAAATTAGTCCCCAAAACTTCATTAGTTTATCCTCTCTTTACACAAATGTGTGCGCTCTTTGTGGGAGGCAAGAAATTGGTTAATCCAGCAATTAAGGCAAATATACTGAATCATCAGAAGTAAAACACCACTCAGCTAGTAACTCACAGGCAGAGATCCAACAGCATTCCCCAATACTGCTCAGACTGTACCAAGCTCTCACTAACAAAATACCTCCATAATAGGAGATGCATGTGGGTTTTACTCAAATATACGGCTAAAACCATTTAAATGATAAACCTAATGCAAACTTTATATTTGGCACTTTCTATGTGCAGGACATAGAGGAGAATTTACACATACACACACACACAGAGCTGCGGGGGATTTGGGGTGGTAAACTGGGGAGAAAGATGGAGGAGACCCACATAATCTCCCGACAACTGCTCCATAGCAATGAAAACTGGTTATTCTCTAAGGGAGCCAAATAAGGTTGACCTGAGAGTTAAAAGGTCTAGATTCAGACTTTGGCTCTGTAACCTCAGGTTATCACCTCAGCTCAGAGACTCAGTTTCTTCCTTTTATTTGAGGAGTGAGACAAGACCAAGATTTCTCAAGACTCTAAACTGATCTGATCTATCTGTTGTTGTTAAAATAATTTAAGACTCCCCCGAAGTCACAAAAATAGTTCATAGAGTTCTTATGTACCCTTCACGCGGCTTTTCCCAATGGCAACATCTTACATAACCACAATACATTAGGAAATTTACATATTGACTAAACTACACACCCTACTCATATCCCACTAGTTTTTATGTGCAGTCATTTTTTTAATCACAGGTACGGATTTATGTAATAACCAGTACAATCATGATAAGGAGCTACTTCATCCCCACAAAAAAAAACCCCTGGGCATATTATTCCCCTTACAACAGAGCCCTGGGTGGAATTAACACGTTCAATTCCTTCTGGCAGAAGACTTTTAATTTCTTGCAGAAAACAGGTATTTTCAAATTCCATAAACTTCCACAAAAAAATGACAGAACTCCCCTTGATGTTGTTGCTGTGAAGTAAAAATATGCTCAAGGAAAACTTTGCTCATGTCCATTCCTTACTTTAAGGCTCTAGATGCAACTACACCTGCAGTATAAACGAAACAAAATAGAACAAGGACATCCCTCTTCCTGCTTACTGTTTTTACAGTCACCCTGTCCTCCCATCTCTAACTCTAGCAACCACTGACCTGTTTGTTCTCTGTCACTACACTGTTGTCATTACTAGCGTGTGCTAAATGGAATCATATTGCACATAAAACCTCTTGAGACTGGCTTTTTCACTCAGCATAATACCCTTGCAATCCACCCGCACTGGTGCCTGTACCAATAGTTTGTTCTCTCATTGCTGTGCACTATTCCACTGTGTTAATGTACCAGTTTATTATGGCATATATTGATTGTATTCTTTTTATGTTTCAGTTAAGTCACCATTATGACGTGGGGAGAAACTTTTTAAATCTTGTTTTGCCATTGCTTAAGATGAATTCATATTCCAATACATACTGACTGATAATCTTAATCAGTAATTATCTTAATCACTTCATTCAAGACTTCCCTGAATAGCCTACTTAAATAGTGAGCCCCCTTCATCCTGCTTTATTTTCCTTGACAGTACTTAACATCACCTGACCTTATGTTTTCATTGTGTTTATTTTTTTTTATCATCTACCAGCACACCTACCCCACTCCATGCCGGGTAAGCTACATCAGGGTAGGGATGCTGTCAGATGTCATTAGTATCTGTGTCCCCTGCACTGAGAGCAGCTCCTAACACATAAAGCACTTAATAAACATATGTTGATCAAATTAGTTTAAGTATTGACATTATTTCAATAAGTAATTATTACTTTAAAGTTGAAGGAGTATTGATTCCGTGAGCCATTATACAAATATTAGTAGCTCTCAAAACATTGTTTGAACTGGTCACATTATTTGCATGAAACTTTTTTATTCACCTCTACAAATTTACTACTTCCTACAATTTCAATAAAGTACAGACCCATGAAAGACTGGTCAAAGGCAAAGAAAAAGAACCAGAAATGCTACCACCTGACGAGCAACCTAAGTCAAAAGTCTTAAGTGTCAAAGGGTTTACATAGTCAAAGAAAAGACCATCAATTCAGATAATGAGCTTCCTTCTGCTTTGGTTTGTTTTTAGCCTACTCTGGAGGACTACCTATGGTCCTGGGCAAGTCATACGACTAAATGTAACTGGTTTCCTTCCCTGCTGAATGGAGAATTTCACCAAATCAACTGCTTTCTACCACTTCTTAAAAGAAGTAGATGGAGAAAGGAGGGAAGGTCTGAAAGATATTAGCAAGACTTTGGTGTTATGACATATGTAATTGAAAGGTTTAGCAAATAATGAACAGATATCAGGTCTATAAACATGTAAATGTAAACATATGTCCTTAGGGAAAATGGACTTTTTGTTTCCCCCATGGAAAAACCTCGCCTTTCTGATGAGTGGTCCATAACACACACAGAGTTTTAAGACCACTGCACCAGATGACCTTGAAGATTTAAGTCCAAATTTACATTCTAAGAAGCTGAGAACACTTCAAAACAGATGTAACCTCTCCAAAACGAATTCTTCATCTATAAAATGAGCAGTTCATGATATTGATGGCACGCAAGATAGATGAGTAGCTACATCCAGAAGCGGCACTGAAGGGCACTGTCATATAACCCACTCAACCAAATAACCCTGGTCGGCAAATCCAAGACTCATCACCCCATCTGCACATTTCATTTATTACCTGTGTATCCTCAACACCTATGGTTTCTCCATCCCTAAAATGGAGAAAATAACATAACAGCATGTACTTTAGAGAGATAATCCACATGAAGCACTTTTCATAATGGTTGGTACTCAATAACACTAATTATAATTAGCATCTGAGTTAATAACAAAATGATGCTGCTGGCTTACCTGAATGGCAAAAGAGACCATTAACAAGCTCTTAATAACAAAGAATGCAACATAAGTGACATGAAGAAGCAAAAAACGCTTCCAGGAGAAGGTAACCTTGAAGTCACCCAGTAAATGACTATCCAGGATGGGGCTGACTGTCACCAGTGCATTCAAAATCAAAACTGCAGCCACAGATTCAGTCATGAACAGACCTGCCGCTAAAGGAAGGAACACACAGACCCAAGCGGGAACCCATCTAGTCTGTAAAATATTAACAGTTTAATAAACATCAGCTCACACAATCAACACAGTGTTCAGGTCAACTAAAGAGTACCAACGGAATTAATACCAAGTTGACCAAATGAAATGCCTTGGGAAGAAAAAAGGGCTCATGGGTGATTCACTTTTAAGCTGACTTCCCTATAAAAACATCTTCAACAGGAGAGGCAGGAAATTCCAGTGAGTGAAAGGGAGCAGCTATATGGAAACCATCATACTTTGCTTTTTAATTCATTTCAGGGTTTTGGTTTAAAGAAGCACATTCAGAAACCTCCTTAAGAAACAGAAAAGTGAGCATGCGAACAGATCTGGTCCTCACACACCATCTACGTGAATTCCATGAAAGGAAGAAAAGCACACGACTGGTATTTTCCTTGCACAGAAAAATGTTATTGACATAGAAAATGATACGAAAGATTTTAAGTAGGGATGTACACAAAGCAAAGAGTCTAAGTGAGAGAAATCTTAAAATTCTGCTATGAATAAAAGATAATTTTACACGGTGAACAGATTACATAGAGGTTGCTCCCCAATCAAATCAGTCTCTCAAGGTTGTATATGTATGTGTGTGTGCTTCGTCGGGGTGTTTTATTTTCAGTTCTGGTTTTCCCCCTGTAAAAACCTGTAGCTTCTCACCACGTCATTTCTCATTTTACCTTTTCCTCTTCTGATAAGCTCTGTCAACTATCCAAGCAAACTACAAACTAAACTCGTGAGTTTTACAAACCAACAACCACCCACTAACTGTGGGACTACTGAGCAAGTTACCTAAGCCTTTCAAATTTCAGTTTGTTCACCTATAAAATGAGAACCACGCCAGGGACCTAGACGGTTCCTGGTAGAAATTAGTGTTAAAACATGTAACATACCTAATCCACAAGTAGGCCTAGCAATTCCTCACCAAACTTCCATTTTTTTAAATCAGATTTTCCAAACATGGTTACACTAATAATTCAGTTTTTTCATGGCAAGCAAAATGCCCCACCATCTACAGAAGTCATTGGGGGCACCATAGTAATGGCAGGGTATCAAAAAGGGGGCTAAGAATTCTCTTTTTAAAAGTACAGACATTTAAACAAAATCAGTTTTCACAGCTTCTGCTAATACTGGATATGTACCATGCTAACAGCATATTGAGGCTCTAATTAGTGATCAAACCTATACCTCTAAGACATTAAAATCGAAACCAACACTTCCTTACTAACCTATACTTATTAGCACATGACCCAGGATTTCACTCCTGGGTATTCACACAACTAAAATGAAAACCTACATTCATACAAAAACCTCTGTGTGAAGATTGTATTGGCTTTTTCTAATTACCAAAAACTGGAAACAAGGCAAATGTCTCTCAACCGGGGAATGGGCGAATTGTGGCACATTCACATGTAGTGAAATGCCTCTCAGCATAAGAGTGAACATTTTGTGTGGATATATGCAACATTGTGTTGCATATATAGAATCTTCAATATGTACGCAAGAAAAGCCAGGCACAATACTACATTGTTTTGTTCCATTTATAGAGCATTCTGGTAAATGCAAAGCAATACACAATGAGAGACCGCAGGGCAGAAAATAGATCATCAGTTGCTAGGGAGGGTAAAAGGAGTTGAGTACAAAGGACACAGGGAGTGATGGAAATATTCTAGAATCAGGGGTGTCCAAACCACAGCCCATGCATGGGCCATATGCGGCCCAGAATGGCTATAAATGCGGCCCAACACAAAATCATAAATTTACTTAAAACATTATGAGATTTTTTTTTGTTTTCATTAGTGTTTATGTATTTAACGTGTGGCCCAAGACAACTCTTCTTCCACTGTGGCCCAGAGACTCCAAAAGGTTGGACACCCCCGTCTGACAGTGGTGGTGATTATATTACTATGTACATGTCAAAATTCACAGAACTACATACTAAGACTGAGAGGTTTGGGGGAGTTTTCCTTATAACTTCACAGTGATGAAGATCAGTCAAGTAGTCAGTTAAAGATGGAAGACAGAACATCTCGGATCCAACTAACTGATTTAGGATGAAAGTACAGGAGTACGAAAGGAAAGGGGGAACCACAAATAGACTCATTTGTGAAGAACCATAAAACTTAAACTTTTAAAAATGTAATTTTCCAAGAGCCAACAAATTTGAACAAAATCTATTATTATCAAGTACTGCAAAACGAATTATTCTTTTGAAAAAATGTGAAAGGCGGTCATTTCTAGTGGCACACTGTTTTACAGCTAATGGGCAGTAATATACCAAGAACCATCAAAAATACTTGCCAGATGAGATGCATATATACATTTAACTATTTGGCTGTATCTGGTATAAACCAGGAGCTTACTTCCTTCTAGATAAGTCATCAACTCCTGTCAAAGCCAGCCCGCACAACTAGGAAACAATGAAACCAGAAATTCAGGCTGGGGTAACTGGAGGGTTAGAAAGGACCCTGACGAAATGTATGTCATTCTTCTGCCGAAGTCATGAATCTTCTCATCTTCGGATGTTGTGTGGCTTTTGGGTTTTTTTTTCCTTCTTCCAGAATATCACCTCAGCCGGGGTGGTGGCCAGGGGCAAATTCTTTTAACACAGAAGACAACCTGAGAATGACAGCAACTGATGGACCCCTCTCTTGCACATTCTTGGTCTTCTCAGTGTCACACCTGCTCACAAGCCTCCACACCGTGGATTCAGATGCCACAAAGCCAAGTCGTTAATGCTTGCTGAACTGAAACCAAGTCCCCAAGTAGAAGGCTGGTTCTGGGCAACAAAAACATTTATAGGTCAATGAAGCAGTGCTCAGCTAGTGTGGGAAAGATCCATTGATCTCCTTCTGTGAACTGACAAGAGACACGTAAAGGCAAATAGTCCTCAAGGCATGTTCTGCATTCTTCGTTCCCAACTCATGCATCCATCTAACACACACCACACATCCAACCTGGGAAAACAGCATCCACATGTCATGCACACACATGTACACATGTGCACAGACTCGCTGCCTTTGGTGAAATATATAATTGAGTAGAATCCCCGCCATGGAAGCGGGTCACACAAACTTAATTCAATCTGGTATTAGAAACTCATTTATCAGGAACACGGATCCCTTCTCCACAGAATGTAATGGAGCTTTGGAAAATACAGTTTGATTGCTAACAGCAGAGCCTGTGGTTAGCGCACAAACTTGCCAACCTTCCATAAAGCATGAAGCCTTCTGCTGCGTGCCCTCCCTGCCTCAGACTGTTTGCAAAGGACAGGAATGAAATATTCCATATGTTTTCTTTGTCGGTGACATGGCTATTGAAAGCAAGGCCACGGTAGTCTCCCTGCTGAGGGACTGGGTCAAGCTATTCATGTGTAACCAGGCAGATGTCAAGATGGTAATGGGAAAAACATCTCAAACTTTTTCTTTTTTTAAAGAAAAAGACCCAGGGTAGAAAATGCACAACTATATTTGAACCACTCGGCCAATCTAAATAGGTTCTGAGTGCTGTTGCATACATTAGCTGCTGCTCTGGCTTTATAATTCACTTTCCAATCAGGTCTGAATCAAAACCCAGACGAGTTTTTAAAGTTTCAGAAGAAGATTTAACTGTGCTTAACATGAATGCCATGTTAACTTTTTAGAAATACAAAAGATTTTAAAGAAAGGAATTTAGTCTAAAATTACTTTTAAGGTAATAAGCTTTTCTTGATCCACAAAGCAAGAGCATTATTTATTAGTTTCAAATGTAAAAAAAAAAAATACATAGGCAACCAATAATTGGTCAAATATCATTTTCAAAGTACTTTTTAGAAAGGTCTCTCTAATCTTCATATTTCTAGGAACAAAGTGATGTCAAGAAACAAGAGCACAGCTAAACTGTCCATCCTGAGTAAATCTCAGCCATCGCCAACATGGAAAGTGGCCTGCGAACCTATCGGCAGCACTCATTGGCATGAGGGTTCCCTAAGAGTTAGTGCATTTAATGAAAATCCTCAGTCTTCCAAAGTCTGCAAGCAGAAAATTAGTATCTAAAGATCATACTAACACTGTCTAGGGTCCTTTGCCCTTTTGACGTGAGAAGAAACACTGTTCCCCTGTTGGGACAGCACCTGGCTCCTTGACCAGCCACCTCAGGAAAGCAGTGCCAAGTCACAGAGGAAAAATACGATGTCCCCTGAGCTCCCTCCTCCAGAGCAACTCTACCTCTCCAGCATCAGGCTTTCTGGGTAGAAGGGGAGTCACACCACCTACGAGACGGTATCTTGATAAAAACCTGTCTGCTATTCTTTCTCCACCAGAATCTTCATGGTTTTCTAAATGAAAACTCTGCCAGAGGAGTAGTCTCTCTTTCATTAACATAGTGGCTCACCTGTGCCATTTACAACAGGATTTGAACCTGATACACATTCAAAAAACCAGAGAAATCGAATTTAGAATTTGAAGTCATAAGATGAAAACATACATATCCAACTGCTTAGTCACTCCCAAAAGAAACAAAAAAATTGGGTGCTGTCACTCAAAGAGACCATGCTTTAGAGTTTCCTACATGGGACCCTTGAAGATAAAGTCACGCTGTCTTTTTGCAGATGGCAAAGCCAGTGCCTAAGGGGTTAAGTAAAATGGCCAAGCTCACAGACTTAGGGACTCAGGGGTCTTCATTCCTTGTGTCACACTCTCAAAAACAAAACCATTTCTGAAGGCCTGTTTACAAAAATATGCCTATAAAAAGAAAACTGGCGCGTGGATGGTGACATAAATAGCTGGCTTACATGATCATGGACTCAAAATGACCTTGGAGAGAACAGAAGGCCAACAAGAAAACTTTTCTTTATTACAAAGATAGAAAAATATTAAGAATTTTAGAAACCTAATGAAAATTACAGGAATTAGTAGAAGCAGCCCAGCAGTTATAAAAACTGGTATTAAGTAAGATAAACTACCAAATATAGTTAGTAAACCCATGAGGTGTGATTTTTAAAGGATACGAAAATATTTGAGGTATATTAAATGTATTTAATATTCCCTTCTTAACTCTGATCAAGTTATATGAGAATTCTGTATATGCTTCGATTCATGTGAGATATGAAGTGCTTGAAGAGGACCCAAGGGGCAATTATAACATTCAGAAAATGCAAAGATCAGGCCCTGGCCAGGTAGCTCAGTTGGTTAGAGCATTGTCCTGATACACCACAGTTCTGGGTTCAATCCCCAGTCAGGGCACAAACAAGGATCAACCAATGAATGCATAAATAAGTGGAACAACAAATTGATGTTTCTTTCTCTCTCTCTCTCTGTCTCTCTCTCTCTCTCTCTGTCATACACACACACCCTTCCTCTCTAAAATCAATTTTATAAAGAAAATGCAAATACCAGATTAATCTAGTGTTTAAAACAGAAGCACACACAGAGAGTCTTCAAAAACATTCAGAAACCATTATTTGTTTTCTCTCCAACCGCTCCAGAAAAGAGTCGATAGGCTTTAGAATACTGAATTTTTAAGGTGTTAAGTTATTCAAGACAGAGTGCTCTCCTTCGCTGGAGAATTTTCTTCTGCAAGAAAGCAGCCCTCTGAGACGGATCACACACACGGGACGGGCGACAATTTAGAACAGAGCGGCAAGCACAGGTCTTCTTTCTCCTGAGAAAATCTAGGCCACCAAGCCTTTCACACATTTTCCACATATTTTTTTTCTGAGAGCCTCTAAGCATGAAGCATACCCCTTAGGAACATGGAAAAACCAGGAAGTTAATCAACACCCCAAGCCAATGAGTTTGAGAAAGGGCTGTGACTTGGAAGCATACCTCCTGTCCTGCACCTTCAAAACAAGGAACGTGAAGAAAGGGAGAATTAATAACATCCATCTACCTTCCTAGGAAAATAGCTCTAATCAAGCTGCTCAGGGGAGTCTCAATGTCACCGCGTGGACTAAGTCACTCTGCGGTCTATACTAGGAGCTACAGTAAGAACTTCACAGCCTGAGGGGAACGGAGAAGTGAGACCAGATGCGATTCCAGGCACATTGCTTGGCCCTGCGTAGTACAGCTCCAACGTAAAGGTGCCATCTCCCTGCCAGTTTCTGTCACTCTTCCTAGGAGGGAAAATTTCCCCAGATAAAACTTTAAAATATATACTGGAATGGGGAAAATCCAACTGGGGATTTTTCTGGATAGCAAGTTCCAAAATCTGATTGAAATATCAGAAATAGTTTATGGATAGAGTGCATTGAGATTTCATTCTTTCAATGGTCAGTGTTATATTTAAAACTGTTTTTAAAACATGGCTACATTCTTCTACTGTAAAAATAGAGAAGGAAAACACTAGCTAAAGGGGCTTACATATAACCTTTACTTACATTGGCCCAGAACACTTAAATACAACGTAAATGTGAAGGACAGAGTCTCACTAAGTATCTTGAGATGTATCAGACATGTTTCCGCCACACACATCACTAGCACAAGCAACAGGCCAGCCTGAGATCTAAACGTACACCCATTCTTGGCCCAGCTGCCTCCCAAAATATCTATGGTTTACATTTCCTTACAAGGATATTCTTATATTCCAATGGACCGACATGTCGCCACAGGGAATTGGTCCAATGCTTTCTCCATAAGACCTTTTAGTACGGAAGAGCGAGGAGAACTATAAAAATATATATCTTAAAAAATATTAATTTCCTGGATTCTTAGAAGGGCATCCCTGAATTTTAATCACTTGCATCTAAAATAAGAGATGCATAATGTCAAATTTTGCTCCTGTGCTTTTTTGACAATTAAAATATGTAGTGGTATCAAAACATGCTTTACAGACTAAAAACAGCCACCTCAAACATTCAGTGTCAAGTGCTTGTACATCACACAGAACACTTCAGAATGCTTTCAGAATCTTGCTAAAAACCGTCTCAGTCATATACATAGTTTAATAGCAAATACTTGTGTATGGGTGGGTGAACCAAGAGTACATACAATATAATTCCATCTTGCCATTTAAGGGGGTTACCTGAGTGCTAACTTGCTAATGTCTTTAGCAAGTCGTAAAGTTATTGAATGTATATGAACTACAAAGTCATGATCTGTCTCCTACCAGGATTGATTTCTCAACTCAGTTTTGAACTCACCTAATATCAGACAATAGAGCTGACACCTCACCTACAGTTTAACCATTAAGCACTTAAACACACACACACACACAAATGTCAAGAAAGGCAGACAAATCAGCCTTCGTGTAAGAGTACTGATTTGCTAAGTGCCCTAGATCTTTCTTTTTTACTGACAGAATTTTAAAATAGAGCCTTCTATTATCCTCGATGAAGCTTAAAAAAAAAAAAAACTACACTTCACTGAACATAGATGGGGAAAAAGGGAAAAAGTTGCCCATGGTTCTTTTAGGTATAGAAAAACAAGCTTTAGCATTGCCAAAAACATGAAGGCTGAGGGAGGCAGTTAGAGCAAGCTGTGTAACATATTCTAAAGCCAAAACCTTGAGATCTAGTTTTAAAAATTAAAAGGGCTCAGCTGTCTTATTAAAAACACTGGAAGTTACATCAGTTATTTTTCAGAGTGAAGGGCACAGTTGGCAGGGTTTAACTTTTAATCCAGGCCTACCCATACCAACAGATACTGTGCTTTATGTAAATTTATATATATTTTATAGAGAAAAAGTGAGGGACAGTCTTAGAAAAATGTCAATAAGTCACTACAGGGTTCTTAAAAGTTTGCCTTCTATTCTACACAGATTCAGAGAATCTGAAAGCAGTGACAAACATCAGCCGTCATCTGTTCCAATATCCATTATTTATTGATGAGAAAATGAAAATATAAGGATAGACACAACCAAAGAGTCCAGAAACCATAATCCAGACTTGCAGGCTGTCAGTACTTTAAACTATTTAGAGATGACTAAAATAAGAATTTGAGAGATAGACTAACAGAGGCCAAGAAAATAAATGCCTAAACTTGCCTGGATCCACCTACTAGTACAGAACTTTGATCTTCCCTAAGAGATTAAGTTGTCAATGTTACCTTACAACTCCAATGTTGAGAGCCAAGTGCCTGGACAATAAATGCTTGTGATACCATAACCGTCTTTAGCATTTAGGTTCGAATGAAAATCGTAAAATATCAGTGGTAATCACAAGCCTTAAGGAGCCCAGAATGAGAGAATTACTGGTTCCAGTCCTAGGAGTTACTCAGACCACACCCAGCACATTGTTGCCTTGTGAGGCAGTGAGTTCCCCATTCAGTGGAAACATTTCTCCAGTAGAGTTGGGCAACTAAAGTTTCCTTAGTGGGTGAGAGTCCATGATTTAAGCACCTATACTTACCAGGGCAAATCCTAGAAGTGTATTTTAAAAATTAAATTAAATAGAAATAGAATTCTTGGCAGTAAGAGCTGTTTACTTTCTTGTTTGAAGGTGAAGAAACTAAGGGCCTGAAGGGTTACGTACGTGACACTCTCCAGGTCCCTCTGTATTCCCAGCAGAATGCCCTTTCCTCCCTTGTAGTTAAACAGAACCCAGGAGTTTGTAAGGTACAGGATCTAAGGATGTTCATATATTGGCCTTGTTGAGAACCAAGTTCACCTCTATACACAATACAAATATATCTCTAGAAAGACACACCACACAAACTAAGCTAACAATGACATTGACAGATGGTAATACAGATGGTTACAGACAAATCAAGAAATGTCAAAACTCTACCATCAAAAAAGGTATAAACATTTCATCACTGACTACTGACCTGCTAGGGAATGCACCAGACACTGGAGGAAACATTAGAAAATATTTTTGTTTGTTTTTATTGATTTTATTATTAAGAAAATAGTTTAAATGATACTATTAAAAGAAGAGAGGTGTTTGGTGAAGTAAAAAAATAAAATAAAACCTTAGTGAAGAATCTCAGATGATGCTTCCAAAAGAAGAAAAAAAAACAACAGATTATTTTAAAAAATACTTCAAAGTCCCTCAGGTAACCCATCAATTTTATATAGAAAGCTCGATAACCTGCCCATGTACAGGATATTCACACTGTGAAGGTTAAAGAGATTATGACTAATTATATGGAAGTGAGGACATTGAGTAACTTTTTGTACATTATCCAAATTACTGAAACAGGGTGATTTTATTTTCCAAGTGTTAAGCCATACCCACAGGAAACAAGCAGGGCTATTCTACCCTAGAAAAGCGCCTTAGCTACTCATGCATTCTGCAACAAGTCTCCACGGCAAATTTCCTAACACACACTTCCAAACACAAAGAACTCCTCCTCCAAGTGAGTGGTAATAAATGGGCTTCTGCAACTTCAACGAGAATTGTATCCTGCTACTCCTGGGATCTTTTCATGAGAGGATCAGAACATGATCCTCACCTTGCCATCCTAAAATTGTGCAAGAATTATAAAATCACAGAACCTCTGGAAGCTACAAGCAGCCTTAGATATAATCTAGTGAATCCAATTACTTCATTTTTCAGAGGAGGAAATTGGGACACACACACAAAGTGGAATGACTTGCCCAAGGCCACACAATCACTTAGTGCCAAGGTCGAGACAATGATCAAGGGCTCAGATGCACCCTCGTCGCCACGAAGCCACAGAAACAGCCTTTATGATCTTAAAACTGTGCACCAGACACAATCGAGGACATGGAGGCTTGTGTTCCAGGTTCACGGTTCTCAGACTTTGTGGCAATGACACACGTACCACTGGACAACTGTGCACCATTCCCTCCCTACCATCCTTGTGACTTCATCTCTTTCTGCCCGAGTCAAGAATCTGGGAATGTAGGTGATTAAGAGTGACTTTATTACCATAATACAGGAATAACTTTCAATCCTTTTGACAAAATAAACTTTGAAATGTTAATACTAGTAAGTAAGAATACTTCCTTTAAAACACTTTAGGGTGAATTGTGACAAGCCAGTGCATTGCGACGCACAGTTGAGAAATGCTGCGAAACATAAAGAATCGCTACAGGTGCAGCAAACGGTGTGAACTCGGGAATCCCATGACAATCCTGAGGATTACCACTGACTCTGCCCCCAGCCTCAGATAAAGCAGCTTTCAGCAGGAAACAAACACTGTTAGACTGAACAAGTTTAAACCAGCCTGAAGGAGAAGGAGCAAGTATCCTCTCTCTGGGGCCTTCTCAGACCCGGACAAAGACTAAGTGGTGAGAAGGCTGAATTTGGCATACGCGTGTGGGAATAGCGTTGGAATTCCAATTCCCCCTAGTTCTGCCCCTCGGCATGGCCTTGAGTCCTTATTTACCCACTGCAACATTTTTAAATGCCTCCCATGGACTGCAGGTGGGGGTAAAATGAAACCCCTGCTCTCTGTCAGTTCTGGGGTCTCCAAGTGGGATGCACACACCCCTGAGATAGGTGAAGGCACACTACTGAGGAATGAGAAGAAAATGAAAGTACTTTGGTTAATAATTACAGTCTCATCTCTTTAACTTCCATTCTTCTATTTGTAATTTTATATTTAACACAATTGGTCCTGATGAACATGCTCCAGAAATTAGGAGTCTGTGCACTGAAGTTTGGGAACCATGGATCTGGTCCCTTGGTATATAACTGAAACTTGCTAAAGCTGTGATGGGAGAGCATATTTGGAAAGAGACCTCCGATGAGCCCAAGGGGTCCTGTAAGATGCAGCAGAGTGTACAGACCCACAGTACCAGCCCCTCCCCAACTTCGCTTTTGAGAATCACTGAACTAGCTGGTTTCCCCAAATGCAAGCATACTGCCCTTGAAATGCCCTTTAGATGGGGTGGTCATACACTGTATGCTTTTGAGGGTGAAATGAAGAGTATTAGGGTAAAATAAGGATGTACAATCACTGTATCTATAGGTCAAGGTGGAAGAATATATAACACACTTGCTCACCACTTGTAGCTCAGAAAGTGCTATGATGATGATAGTTTAGGCAATTTAATCTGGACTGGTGCCAGTTATTTTTGTTTCCCAAGCCACGAACAATATACTTTCTAATGCTCAAGGTTGAGAATACAGCATTTCACTACCTTCAGTGAATCCTAAAGGAAGATGCCTGACACTGTACAGAGAGGAGTGTGCTCTCATAAAAACGTGACATTTCTTTGTGGTTTTAGGTACTAATGTAAAATAGCCCTTTTTCTTATAGGGTAAGCCTACTCATTAAACTCGAGGAATCTGCTAAACAAGGTCTTTACAGTGATCAAAACGGTAAAATTATGCTTTTCTATTACAGAGAGGCTCTACAGAGGTTGCAGGTAAAAGACAGCTCTCCTGAGCCAATTTCCTAAAAGTTTCAAGAAGACCTGGGGAAAAAAATAGCCCAGTCCTCTCTACTACTCAGGTCTTCTTTCCCTCACTTCCCCTCATTTCCACTATGACTTTCCCACTTAATGTGCCTTTGTGGGCAAACTGTTCTTCAGTACAAAGTGAACTTTTTTCAGTGTAAAGGTAAATTACACGATACTGAAGGGAAATGTCTTCAAAAACATAAGTAACATCTGAGATTGGGGAAAAAAACTGAGAAAGGGACTGGAGGCCAAAGAATGAGACAGGTTCCGAGGTAATAACCCACACTAGAGGGCACGCAGAACATGTCCCACTACCCACCTGGAAATACAACACTCAGGCCTGCAGAGAAAGGATTTCTTCACCAGGTCTGTTATTCCTTTAAAACTGTCTATTTCTAAGAGGTCCCTTTCAGTAACTATAAGGTAAAAGGAAACTCCCTTTACTCAAGGGCCTCTCAGAATCCCTTTCTCTCTCAAACAGTTTTTTCACTGCTCTAGATTTAATCACTCAGCTGGCCACACAACACAAGAACAAGAGCATACAGCAAGTCCGGCACTCAATTACCTTATTCTTTCTCTATTGGTGGCATTTCCCAATGCCACCTCCAAGACAGATTTCAGATACCTCTTCTTCTCTGAAGGGAATGTCTAAAGCTCTCTGGTCCCCAGTTGAGGAGGGAGATTTTAAGTCAGAACCATTTGAGTGTTTTCCCACCACAGGCAGCCCAAAAGGAAAGTTCTGCTGGCCACGGTACAGGAGAAAACTGCTGCCTACCTTTCCAATTGGGCAGAACATACGCTCTGCAACTTTTTCTTCCACCATCCTGTCCTTCAGGTTAGAATTCCTTCTTGAAAACGTCTTGTTGGGTAAGAAGTGTATTTTCACCAAGAGAAACCTGCAATTTCCCCCTCCTTCTCCCTCATTCTGGCCTGTTTTCCCTGCCCACTCCAGAGAGCCCTGGCGTTTGTTGGTGAGTCCAGAGTGGAACTAGACCGAGGTGCCAGATCGCTCTACCTGGATAGGGCCAAAATGGAAGGAGGATCGCCCTGAGGTACAGGTGTTTCTTCTCCCCATATGCTAGAATCCAGGAGGCTCCAGGTGCTTCCCCAAGAAACGTGCCTGCTTCTGCAGACTTAGGCCAAGTTCTAGGCGCCCTCACCCTGCCGACTGCAAACCTCTTGCCAGCTGAGCAGGGGCCCGCGTGAAATGGGAAGGTCGCACAAAAAAGGGTGCCAGGGGCAAGTGTTTCCAGATTCCTCCCTCCTCCTTGGCCCCAGATACCCAGGCACACTTGGTGGTGGGGGGTGGGAGGTTGACTGTGCCCGAAAAGTCTGAAAAAAGAGCTACCTCCAGCTCGGACACAGACTGGCCAACCCTGGAAAGCCCGCGGCGCCGGAGTTGGTGCCAAGCACCCACACACACAGGTGACGGGCGCCCCCCTCCTCGAGACAGTAGGGTGGGGTGGGATTGACCACTGGCTCCGCCCCCCCACACCGACCCCCAGTCCTCCTTCCTTCGATCCCGCTTCCCCCCGCGCCCCGTCCGCCCCCACCTCCCACACTCACAGCGCTAGGGTGAAGGCGCTGAGCCCCTCGGGCACGGACGTCAGCCCCTTCCCGGAGCAGTCCACCCGACGGTCGCCGTCGCAGCTGCAGGGCGCTGCGCAGAGAGGCGGCGCCGCGCCGCTGGGCTCAGTGGAGCAGCCCAGCCCCAGGGCGAGGAAGCACAGCAGCCCCAGCGGGCCTGGCATTGCTGCGGCAGCCTTCTGAACCGGCCTCTCCTGCGGCGCCGCTCGCTCGGCGCGCCTCCGCTGCCCTCCGACGCCCCCAGCCGCCCCCGGGCGGCCGGCCTGCGGGTTGGAGCCGCGGCTCTCCTGTCTCGGCGGTCACGCGGGCTCGGCCCCTTCAACAGTCCGCGGCAACAGCGCAGGGACGCGGCGCTCCGGAGTTTCGCCCTTCCCGCTGCTCCATGGAAGCGCTGAGGCAGCCCTGCTCCTCTTGCGGCTCAGGCCAGCCGGCCGGGCCGGGCGCAGCTGCGGAAACCGCGCTCTGCCATCGCACCCGCCTCCCAGTCCCGGCCTCTCGCCGCAGCCGCTTTTCAAGGTTGCGGAGCGCAGCCTTCAGCCATGCCGGTCCCTCGCCCCAGCCCCCGCCCGGCTCTCGCACAAACACCCGGGATCTTTCTAGCTCGCTAGCCGCCGCGACTCGATCTCCTCCCGTCCTTTTCCCTTCTAGGGTTGCACGCTCGGGTTCCCAAGCCCCCAGCCGCTGGGTTATGCAAATCACTTAGGTACATGCAAAACTAACCCTTCTCCCGGAGCGCCATTGGCCCGGGGAGGTCTCGAGCTCATTACTATGCAAGAAGTGTAGTCGCCATTGGTCAAGAGCGGGACCAGAGGGGCGTGTTTATCGGGCCTGAGTGACAAGGTTGTGGTGGTGGTGGTTCAAGGCAAAAATCCCTGACTTGGCTCGATTTGTGTGGCAGGTTGTGAGTTGAAGGTGGAAGGATCTAAAGACGTGGAGTCTGGTTTTTCCCTCCCCCACCCGTCGTCTTCCCTCTGCAGAAATTGGATCTCCTAAATTGGATGACCTGAAAAATAGAACTTGCCTCCAGCATTCAGTTAAGTTTCAAATGACTCTCCACTGTTAAACGGTCGAGGACTTTGGGAACTATGCAAATAGAAAAAAAAAATAAAAAGATTTTGAAGAAGAGAGTCTCCCTTAATCTGACGTAAATATTTGAGTTTTAGCTATATAGCAAATTAAAAGTGTACCTTCTCAAGCCTCTCACTTCATCTGAGGTCTCTAAACCTATCTTGATATGTGCTTGGTAGCTAAATCCCAGTAATTCTGTACCATTGAGGATAAGAATTTTGGCGACCGAAATTCAGACTGCTTTCTCATATGCTTTAAAATCCTAAAACATGGGCATTTATTTTGTAAGGATCAAAAGAGTTGATATTTCTGAATACTGGACAGTTTGTCCAGACAACAAAAGGTTTGAGCGATGACTACCACTCAGAAGCCCTCAGCAACTTTGATGTTAATTATCAGCATTCCTTCCTCCTGTGGACTTGTGTGGGTTAATAGACCCCACAGAATCATTATTTGTATCAAATACTGCTTTATGGGCACCTCCTTTCTTGCTTTTTACTATGCCTTTGGTTGTTTTACTCTATATTAAAGACATTTTCGTGAATAATTTAAGGCAGACAAAGTTAAAAATGTTACCGTCATAAAGTTGACTACTCATGCCATGTAAGTCAAAAAAAAAAAAAAAAAAGAAAGAAAGAAAAAGAAAAAGAAACAAGTTGATGCAGACCTAAACGGAAACATTTTCATTTTTGCATTCAGGCATTTGTGTTTAAAAACAGAACCTTGGTTGTGCACATGGCTAATATACAACAAGTTTACTTACATGCTAGAGAGTCAATGTATACAGATATGCCTTGACTTCAAGTTTTAGAGATTACATATTTCTTCTAATTGTAGGCGTGACAGAGAATTTAAAGATAGATGGACAAACCTCTGGCTTTATAGATAAACAATCTGAGACGCTCAGATACTGAGCTCCGCCAGAGATCATCACAGCAAAATTCCCAGGCTTACGGCTTCTTGTCTGGTCCCCTTGGAGCCTCCCTTATGTTGGCTTCCATTGTTTAAATCATTTCCATTATTTTCTAGCGACTCTCCTAAGTAGATGAAGTGAGGAAAAATGGTATATTTGGATTCTTTAGTTTTCTGCTGTTTTTAAGTAACAATTTTAGACTATACTGATTGATTTTATTTTGCCAATGAACTCATTTCCTTTCTTTTAAAGTAGTGGTTTTCAAACTTTAGTAAGCATAAGAATCACCTGCAAAGTTTGATTAAAAATGCAAAGTGATTTAGGCCCTGGCCAGATAGCTCAGTTGTGACAGCATTGTCCCAATCCACCAAGGTCACACATGGGCTTAATCTCCAGTCAGGGCACATACAAGAATCAACTAATGAATGCATAAATAAATGGAACAACAGAATCGATGCCTCTCTCCCCCGTTCCCTCTCTCCCCCCCTGAAAATCAATAAATAAAAAAAAAAGGAAAGTGATTTAATAGGGCTAGAGTGTAGCATCAGCAATTTGGTGCACATCACACGAATGTGATACAGATGGTCCATGAACCACACTTAGGGAAATTTATGCTTTACTTTCATGGAATAAGATCTTAGGGCTAGCAACGTAGGTGAAAGGAGACCATTTGATTTTAGAAAAAGGAGAGATGTAGATTTTATTGAAGAATAAATTGTTGTTGTCCATCAGATGCAGGTAAAAAAGGGGATTCAAATTTGCAACTTGTGTAAGACAAAATATCAGGAATAAAGGATGTTGGTAGAAAAGAGGTAATTTCTATCAAAGTGTTAGTGTTTCTTCTAGTTGCTACATTACATGTGCTTTGCATTAAAGATAATAGGAAATTAGTTTCCACTTTTTAGATAAGATGTCCTAAGAGAGCAAAACAAACTAGTTTTTAAGATACACTCCCAGATAACTAGAAAAAACAATCAGCTCTTACATAAACCATAAGAACCTAGAAAGATATAGGAATGAACCAAAATTTGATGGCAAGTAAAAGATAAACTTAACAGAGAATCTGCCTCCAGACTGGCTCTTCTTTCTAGTTTTTCATGACTCTGCACGTGTGAATTTGTAGCATCTAATGGATAGATCACAGGACGTGGAGCCTGGCTGCTTTGTTCCTGCATATACTGCCAGTGCTTTGGGGCATTAAAGAAGGCACCCACTTCGGGTGATGTTTTTGTTCGAAGGGCACAGGCTTGTTGCCTAGAGGACAAGCTGAACTTTGGTCCCACTCACCCCCTCACCCAAACACCCTTGTAAACAGAGAGCCTGCACAAGTGTATGCAAAGGCTGTACCTGCTAGGTGAATGCACCCAAGACGCTCCATTATGGAAACAAAAACTTGAGAGACAGGGGAGAGGGGGGCCTCTCTGGCAGTGCTATAATGATTGACTGGATTAAAAGCCCTCGAACATACCAAATTTTACTTTTTATGAAATATTTCCAATTTACAAAAACAACAAAAATCTAAGTTTCCAGCAACCAGCCAAAGAAATAAAATGTTACAAATGAAACTGAAGCTCCCTTTGTACCCCTCCCCAAACATAGTCCTTTCTTTCTTCCTCTCCTTGGGAAGTAAGCCTTTTCCTAAACTTTATAATTAATTCCCATGCATATGTTTATGCTTTTCATATGTGTGTGTCCCTAAACAATATATAGTATTGTTTTGCATATATAAATAATATTATTCTGTACTCTTCTGCAGCTTGCTTTTTTCACTCATCCTGTGATCTTTATTCATAGCCATGAAATCTGTGGCAACAGTTCATTCATTTTCATTATTATATAGTATTCCATTAAAAATTTTTCATTTGGCCATTGCTCATTAATACTAAATTCATTTCTATTTTTTCTAACAATGCTACCATGAATAAATATTCTTATACAAGTGTCCTTATTCATTCATAGATGCAAGAATTTCTGTAAAATGTATTCTGCATGTGTGTGTATCTGAGTGGAATTGCTGGGTCATAAATTATGTGCACTCACCATTATGGGATATTGTCAAATTGCTTTCAAAAGTGACTTAACTTGACCCTGGCCAGGTAGCTCGGTTGGTTAGAGCATTGTCTTGATATGCCAAGGTTGCAGGTTTGATTCCCAGTCAGGGCACATACAAGAAGCGACCAACGAGTGCATAAATAAGGGCAACAGCAAATCGATGTTTCTCTTTTCCTCTCTCTCTCTGGAATCAATTTTAAAAAATGACTGTACTTATTTGTGCTTTCTACAGCAGATAATAAGAAACTCAATTACTCTACATCCTTCAAACAGCTGATATTGTAAGACTTAAATATTTGCAAATCTGATACCTATGAAATGAAATCAAAGTGCAGTTTAATTATTTTTTTTTCTGACGACAGCGGCATCTTCTCACGTACTCAGTGGATATTTGGTATGCTCTCCTATGCATGCCTCTTTGTTTTCTATTAGGTTGTTCATATTGTTTTTATTGTGTAGGGCCAGGTGGTAAATATTTGGGGGCTTAATGGACCATACGGTCTCTATCACAACTCTTCACCTCTGCCACTGAAGCATGAAAGCAATCATAAATAATACAAACACAAATAGATGTGGCTGTATTCCAATAAGACTTTTTTTCTTTTTTTAAAAGCACATGTTGCACTAGTTCTGGCCCCTGGACCATAGTTTCCAGCCCTGTTTTATAGGTGCTGATTCTTTATCAAAATCTGATTATTGAAAACCATTTTCAGGATTATGGAAAACCAGTGGAATGGACCTCAAAGGTGACCACCTTTTTCTGCAAGTTGAGATGAAGTACTTGAAACTTCTGGTCTCCGTGGTGAGCTCATGCTGAAAGTTATATTGCAGAATGGGTCCAAAAGAGCTTTAAAATGCCCCTTTCTGGAATGAATGGCCCGGAAGGTGTTCTGATCACTTAGGGTTTATCATACATTTCATCCAAAATGCACCCCAGGTATCTGACCTGATGCAATCACATGACCCGTGAAAAACAGCGGTTGCCTTTATAAAAGCATAGTGCCAAACCCAGCACCTAAAGTTAAAAGCTGAATATGTATATTAAAAATATGTAAATAAGTGGGGGGGATGGAGACAATTGTACTTGAACAACATAAAAAAAGTTACAAAATAAAATAAATTTCAAAAATAAAAATATGTAAATATATACACACATATATGTGGATATCTACATGCACATATGTAAACATTTTAAAACATAGACTCAGGGGATAAAGAAAGAATATCAAGTCTAATCAGACATCTAATACGCATCTACCAGTTGAGCCCTCAAGATAAATGCTATTGTTTCTATGCTCTGATGCCCCAGCGTTTGTTGTATTCGGGGCTTTGGGATGGAGGAGCTCCCACATTGGGCCGCAGAGGCTTGTGGGCTTAAATAGGTGCTTGTACTTGTATTTCTTTTCTGAGTCTCGATGTCCCTAGAGAGGTCCTATTGTGCACAGGAAATAGCACCTATTTGTTCAGGAATACTTTAAAATAACAACAATCATTTTGAAACACAAAAAAATAGCAATATGAAATGGTTAGCAAAAACATCCTTTTAAGCTAAACCAGTGATTGAATTTGGGCTTCTGGACCCTCTCCCCTCCACACCACCAGGTGCTTGGGCTAGGGTGAGGAGGGTTGCCAGCAGCAAATGCCACCTGTGTAGAACAGATGGAACTCTGGGATATGAGGATGGCAGTGAGGCTTCCAACGGGACTGGCTGAAAGCCATTCTTGAAGACAGCCCTTTTCAAAAACATCACTAAAATGTTTTTAGTCTCCTGACATGCTGTGAGACCCTGAGGCCAGATACTTTTTCCATTACATCTGGGGACCCATATTGACCTCAACTTTTAAAACATTAGGATAAATATCAGAAATAGGCTCCTAGGTATGCCTAATTCTTTCTAAATCTGATTTTCTTTCCCTGATCTTTCCCTTTCAAATCTAACCCAAGTGGAGAATGAGACTCAAGGGAACAACTGCCGAATAACAGAACCGCAGATGGATCCCACAGTCTGAGTGCAGAAACGACTGGTGAGAAACAGAACGAGGCAAAAAAAAAAAAAAAAAAATCTGTGAGTGTTAAAGAAACCAGATGTTGTAATAGAAAAGTAAAGGTCGAAAAATCACGATAGAAAACTGGGAAGATGATCACCTAGTCATGCTGAGAATTTGTTAAGAGGACCAAAGTATTCACACGAAGTTCCATCATGGAATTGGGTTCCTTTTCACACCCTCAAAATTCCAAATAAAACTTTAAGCGTTTTTGAAATATCTTAGTGCAAGACAATTATTTCAAAGAACTGCATGCAAACTCTGTGTATTCCACAAAAAAAAAAACCCCAACATACGCATGCAGAAAAACAGCCCTTGGGGTGGGGCCGAGGATGGCTCTGCTGCTGTGACTGAAACATTCTGGAAAGTTCTTCTTCATCTACATTGACGTATTTGAAAAGAAATCTAGAAGGGAAGGCAATAAGAGATTTTAGACTCAAAGAGAAGCTGTGGTAGGATGTGGAGAGAAGACTTCACATTCTGCGAACTGTCTTTTCCTGACCTACATACCTGGTGTCAAAAAAGACACTATAAACCTTTCTTGTTGTCTAGTGACAGCTACCATGAGTCTCTTCAAATGAAGTGACTCTAGTGGGAATTAGAATGAAACTATTAACAATCCCGACCTTTGAACATGTCTTTAAAGTCATTTTCAAAATAAAATAAAAATCTGAGGGAATGCTTTTAAAAACACAAGCAAATTATTGTCTGTCATTTTCACCATACACCTTGGAAAGGAGCAAAGCAAACTATGGAGACTAGACCACCGGTGCTGGATGTTAGGACGATGCCAAAAATGCTATTCTTGGGGTCTGGTGGCAAAATTTGATTCATATTCTCTCTCTCTCTCTCTCTCACTGTCACTCTCACTGTCTCTCTGCTTCCTGTTAGTGTTAAATATATGTATCCATTTCACAGAACACCATGAGAAAATGTTTTTAAGATTTCTATATGAAAGAGAAAATGGAGGGCCTTGAGGTGGAAGAGAAAACATAATACCTTTGCCAGTTTGCTCCCTTTGTTTCAAAATAATGCACACTTATTGAGCTTTGCGATTTTTTTTTTTTGGATTGTTTTCTTCAAGGAATATGTACCATATTTACCATGTTATCAATTCCTCAGAATCTACTCTTGCTGGCGCCTGAAGAGTTCAGATTCATTCAGGCCAGTCTGCATGTGAATTGCCTGGGGGAGATTTTTAAATCAGGCATGCCATCTCCATTGATTCTACTATAGTAGGTCTGGGGTGGGGCCCTGGATCTTAAGTACCCTGACTCTGATGTAGCAAACTCCTCTCCCCCAAAGTACGACTCTCTGCTAGAAGATTGTGCAAGTTTGGGTTCTTTGAGAAGCAGTCACCTATATCGGATTACTCATGCAAGAGATTAGGGGACATGTTTGTGAGGAAACATGGGGAGGGACCTGAGGGGTTCTTTTAAAACCATTAGACCAAGATGCAGTTTGGACTCTGCATCAGGGAGAAAAGGAAGGAGAAAAGGCTGGGTGAGTTTTAGCTGCCCTGCAGTTCTGTCATCGTTCGGCAAGATGAAGTCAGCCTTCAGAGGTGTCCCTTGTCTCCTGAGCAGGCTTGACTTAGTACCTCTGTTGTGCTCAGTCAGCGACAGGGACCAGTGTGCAGGAAATGCAGTGAAGAATTTTCCAGCAGAACTGTTAGTTGGTTAGTCTCCCTGCTTTCAGAAATGAGAGAGGTGCCTTTTCACGACAGCCTCAGGATATATGATAAGACATCAAGTCCCTTCCCCCAAGCAGCTTACAATCAGTTTAACTTATGGAATTAGAAATTTAGGGTGAGGAAGGACCTTAAGACTAGTTCCATCCTCTGTGTAAGACTTAAGAATGCTCAAGAGCATCTCTGTTACTCTCCGATGCATTTAGGGTTAGCATATTCTCGTGCCACTGGTAGTAGAGTCCGTCTTTGGGCAGCTCTGGCTGTTGGAAAGTTCTGCCCTGTGTGTGCCAAACTCTTTTCTCCATGATACTTTGAAAGTCCTCAGAGATAGAAGGAACTTTGGAGATCATGTGTTAAATCTCATTTGCCGGTGAGAAACCAGACCCACAGAGGATAACTCAATTACCCACGGCAACACACTGAGTTATTGGCAGATGGAGGGCTATCTAGGCCAATTGCTCTTTCTACTCTACACTTGGTTTAATTTGTACCTTTAATGTTTATGGAAAAGAGAAAAGTTTTGATGAATTTACTGTCAAACAAAGCAAGTTAATTGCAATGCCTCAGATGGTCTTTGGTTTAATTAAAGGGATTTGCCATGTGCCCTCTAAAGAATGACTTTTCTTGCAGTGAAACATCCTGTTTGAGCTCAGGTAACATCCAGGAGTTGTAAAGCCCAAAATAATATCCAGTCAACTGAAGTTGTTCACGCTTAGAAAAACCAAAACAATACTAAATCAATTTTTCTCCCCACCCCCGAAACTTATACTGAATGGTAGGTAGGTATTCGTGTAATTTGGTAATTTATACATGTTTGCATTATTTTCTTTTAGAGTATGTCTGAAAAAATTTATTTCCACATTTACAAAGCTTTGCATTTCATAAAATACAGTTAAATATTACTTTTGAGTTTAAAAGATAGGTACGTTCTTTAGTTAGCCATTCTTTAGCAAGCTAGAAAATTCTAAAACAGAATCAACAGCACTTTAGTGCCACCTTGTGGTAAAAATATGTAATAAATCTGTAAGGTTCTATTCATCGTATGTGATAAGTTACATTTGAGTATTTTAATCCAATTCTGCCAATATTTGCAAATTAAAAAAATGATTTACACGGTCATTTAAAAGCTATGTTTTAATTTTAACAGCCATTCTGCTCACAAAATTATTTATATGTTCCTATTTTTACCTCGCTGCCGGGACACCACATTTTCTGGCTTCTACTTCTACCTCCAAGGCTGATCCTCCTTGGAAGCACTCCCTGGGAGAGGGAGTGAGGATCTGATGAAGGAAGAGGCATTTTTGTCCCTCACCTGCCCTCAACCATTGGAGGGAGTAAGCAAGCTTTGCCTTTGCAGTGTGGGGATGATAATTCAGTCATGGTCCAGGGGAGGGGGATCAGTCTGGTCGAATTTGAGGAAGCACATTTTCTTCTCAAGCCTCCCCAGCCTTAAATGGGAATTAAGCTCCATGAAGCAAGGGCATCGTTTTGTGTTCTACTGTACCCCTATGCACCCAAAACATGATTGGCACATGACAGACATTCAACAAATATGGGTAGTATGAATATGTAATACAGATGGTATGTTGGTCCCTATCTGCCAACTCATTTATTTCCTGCTGTATTCAGCACCACAGAGAGGAAGAGAGCTATTATTTTATTGGGCTCTGTCAAAAACTTCAGTCTCCCCCAGATGTTCAGACGAGATGCTTCTTCAGTTCAACCATTCAGGTTTCCCTTCAACTATCACGTATGTCCGCAGAGAGACCTTTTCTGTCCTCCCTCAACCAACACCCCTGCAGTCTTTCATAGTGTTCTCTCATCGAATATTGTCTACTATGTACCAGGCTCTGGTCTCAGTTCTGGATATGGGACAGTGAGCAAAACGGGATCCTGCCTGCCCACAAAAAGTGTATCATCTTGGGGAAGGAGTGGGCTCCCGAAACAGAACAGCTAGTGTGAAACCTGAAGTGTTAGAGACGTCTGAGGAGTGGAGACAGGGGGATGGGGTGTGAGGAGAGCTGGAGAGGGAGACAGAAGCTGCAGGGGTTTGTGGGTCATGGTGAAGTGCTGAGATTTTTATCCTAACTGGGGTTGGGGAGCGAGGGACACAGCAAGGATAACTGACAGAAAGGGATCTTCAGCACAAAATAGGTACTTAAAAATGGTGCTAGTATTTAGTAAGCATTGCAAATGTTACGGGAAGTGCAGCTGGTGCTGTGTGGAGGGTCCAAGGAAAACCACAAAGCTAGCTGCTCAGAGGCCGCAGGCCCCTGTCCCTGAGCACCCCTCGGACAGCCCAGGAGGACAAGCAACTACGGGGTCACTGGGTGTGAACCTCGACAGGGACTTAATGTTCCCGAGCCTTATCTTCCTGTGGCTCTCCAGCCCTCCTACCCTGTTGGAGGGTAACCCTCATCACCACCTAAAAGTATGTTGTTGTCCCTCTGGCTGTCCCACAATATAAGCTCATCAGCAGGACTTTGACAACTTTCTTCACCAACTTTCTCATTGTCATTTCCTTAGTTAATCCCTCCTACCATTCTTAAGCAGTTATTAAAATGTTATTTTGTTATTTTTTCAATTCTTTTACAATGGTTATAATTCACTTAAATGGACGCCATTCTATAAGCATTTGAAGCGTAGAATTTTAAAATTACCACAATCTACCCATTACTTGTAATTTGGTGATACAAAGTAATCCAACAGGTAGAAAGTGGTATTTTCAGTGTGCTAATGCAATCCAATGGGGTACCTAGGTACTGGAGAGAACGTACCAACTTGAAAATGCCTAAGTGCATATTGACATGATACGCTGGTTAAATTTATTGCTTTTCATATGTGAACGCAGGGCTCTAGCTTGAAGAAGAAAATGTAAACAAAAAGCCAAGAAACCTAAACAATATAATGAATGAGAGGAGAAAACTAGTTAAAAGCACACTGTGGCATTGGGAGAAAGCAAATGGGAAGGGGTGTCAAAGGGGCAACTCACAGTCCCCCAGTCCGCTTGAACCTGAGCACTTCTGGTTACAACATACTAGGCTTTAGCTAAAGAGAGAATTTCTCTAATGAATAAAGAAAATTTTAAAGATTGGAAACCACCTATCCCTCTAATAAGGATACAATGAAGGAATCAGGACTCAAGGATCACGTGTCAACAAGAATTGTTAACAAGTTCAGTGTTCCTTCCACTGTACTATGTCATTGCTGTTATTTCTCATTTCAAGTTACACGATGGACATTTTACAAACCAGATCTTGGTGAGCAGTGCACAATTCTTCATGAAGTTCTAGTCATTGCAACGTCCAACAAAAATCTTCATTTTTTTAAAATCAGACATTAGTTACTATACAAATTTCAGCTACTTGCAACATATTTTTACATAGATCAAAAAATTAAACTTCATTGTTGTCCTCCACAAATGGGTCTCATCATTTTAATAGAGTAAGGTGGTAAAAGATTGACAAAGGAATTACCCCTTTAGCATCTTGGTTCTTCACTGGACATTTAATAAGATCAGCTGATGAATTCTGTGCCTAGCTTAGGCATGCATTATTGTTTTATTTTTTTTGAAAATGGTTCCGCTGCAAGTTCTTGACCTACCTGTGGAATTATGGAAAGTCAGTCAAATCCACAGTGTATAACAGATCACCATACTAGGTTTTAGGCACTGTGTAGCTCGATGGGGGAACAGACGTAAATGACACATTTGTGATCCACCTGTCATGGGGAATATAAATAGAAATTAAATTCTAATGGGGAAGACACAATAAAGCACATGATATAAACGAGGTGCCACCACATCAACAGAAGGTGAGAAACCTCCTTTAGATGGGAGTGGACAGAAGGCTCAATAGAGGTAATGACTGCAGCTTACTCCTGATTGGGAGCAGCCAGCCGGAGGAAGAACCAGAGACAGCCTTCCAGCCAGGGGAATGTGGTGTGCAGAAGTCCAAGTGGGGCAGTGGGATGAGATGAGGCTTAAGAAGAAATGAACTATGCAGAAACTTTTAAATCATGGCAAGATATTTGGATTTTATCCAAAGGACAATGGAGAGTCTTAAGGATGGAGCAACACAATTGGTTCTAGTTGACTTAATGCATCAGGCCCATGGACCCTAAGGAGCCAGCAGGAACGTGCAGAGGGTGAAATACCCCTGGCCAAAGACACATTCTCATCACATCCTAAGTGGAGCAAATGCCACTGCAGAAACGTCTCTCAGTGGTGAGTCTTCTCCTGCCACTGCCAACTCCTGGAACATCCTTTGGTTGAGAAAGATGCAGCCCTGCAGTAACTGGCAGCTGAAAATGAGGCAGTTCATCTCTCAGAGGCTGGTGAGCCACAGTGGCCACTGCAGGTATGAGCGCAACTATAGTTGCACAGGTGTCAGAGGACACATTTCAATGGTGGGAAACAAAGAGCCCACATTCCTCTTACCCCCAAAGACCAGCAGCAACCTTGGTCCTTTCTTGACACAAACCACTTCTACTGAAACCTTAGTGCACAGGAGGGAAGCCACATCATTTTTGATGATACCGCTGGAATGTAAATTCCCTTACACACTACTTTTCTGGGGCTGCTGTAACCAAGTATCACAAGCTGGGTGGTTGAAATAAGAGATTTGTTTCACAGTTCTAGAGGGTTTTAGTTCAAGATCAAAGTGTACTCAGGGTTGGTTCGTTGTGAGGACCGAGGGAAAATCTACCCATGCCTGTCTCCTTGCTTCTGCTGGTATGCTGGTAATCTTTGGCATTCCTTGACTTGTAGAAGCATCACCCGTCTCTACCTTCATCTTCCCAGTCTTCTCCGTGTCTGTGTGTCCACATTTCCTTTTAATAAGAATACCGTCTATATTGGATTAGGGCTCACCCTAATGATAACCTTTCTCTGTAAAGACATTCTGAGGGATTAGGACTCCAATATATATATATATTTGGAGGGGGTGATCCAATTCCAGCTGTAATACCTTCAAACTGTTAAGTCAAAAATTGGATAGTTATCTAAACTCTGGGCCCAAAGTGTATCATATAAAGATACCAGGGAGAAAAAAAACAAACAAAAAACTTCCCTTGGCTATTTCATGCTTTCAAATTAAATTTGCCAAACAAAAAACAAGAACAAAATTAAAGTTTTGGTTGTTACTTGCTGATGCAATATAAATGTTGTTTAATACTGCCATAAAAATGGAACTTAACTGCAGCTAACGGTATAGTTTCTCCTTTTTATCCAATTATAACAATTCTGGAGATGATCAATTAGAATTCTTCCACACTTGCTCCTAAAGAAAACTTTGTAAAAGGACCAAGTCTTGACTGTGTCCACAGTATATGTCTGCAGCTGAGAGTTAGGAAAGCTCTTACACACACCTTGTGGCCAATAAGCTCTTGTTCTTTTTAAAAAAGTTTAAAATAAAAGGAATAAAATTGACAAATGGGCTGTCAGTTTTGCTCTTTATAAGGATTTCATCAGGTGGAGGTTTTCTGCCACCACAGAAATAAATGTACAAAACTGCAGTCATCACTTCATTATATATGTATTTTAAAGATTTTATTTATTTTTAAGACAGAGGGGAAAGAAGGGAGAGACAGGGAAACATCAATGTGTGGTTGCCTCTCACCCACCCCACACTGGGACCTGGTCTGCAACCCAGGCATGTGACCTGATCTGGGAATCGAACCTACGACCCTTTGGTTCACAGGTCAGTGTTTAATCCACTGAGCCACACCAGACAGGGTCACTTCATTATATTAAAATCAGAATAATCACTGATAGCGAATGTAACAAAACTAGAATTGGGACACTTAGAGAATGGGAAATCTGGTTCACTGAAATTCTGAAGAAACTAAGAGAGCTAACAATAAATGCTTTCTGTGTACCCCTGGTTGCTTGCTATCTTTCATGCTTTGTAGAAAGTCATGATGATGAATTGTATGTACCTTGCACTGTCCGACACCTATTGCAACAATTCACCGTCTCTAGAGCTTGGTCATACTCTCCCCACAAACTGCTTTCCTGACTGAACCAATTCCTTAATGAAACTTACATTCAAATAATTTTTCATTGTGTATGTGACTTCAACCCTCCACTCACCAAACCTGATTAATTTTAGAATTCTAGTTCCAAGTGGACAGCAACCTGAAAACTCTTCATGAATCTTACTTCTTTTAAAGTTCTCAAGCACAAAACATTATCTTTTTTCTAGGCATCAAAAATAAGAATGTGTTAATTTTAGCTATTGGCCACAGTATCTTCCTTTAATTAATGAGACGCTGATGCTATTTTACATGAAAATAGCAGCAAACACTACGAGCACTTACTATGCCAGGCATCTTCCTAAGGGCTTTAACAATACCGATGTAGCCCTTGTGGCCATTCTTACTGTAAATGGCAGGTGAGGGAGCTAAGGTCTGGCAGGGAAGTTAAGTAGCTTGTGCAAGGTTACACAGTTAACAGTGAACCTAGGAGTTAAACCAGGGCGGTCAGGCTCCAGACTGTGTTCTCAACGTGCTCTCAATCACTTACCATGCTGCCTCTCTTAAAATAACACGAGTTTTTCTTCTGCCGTTACATTTTATGAAAGACAAAGTAAAATACAGGAATTTGAAGTTTCATTCCAGTAACCCACAGACTTTGCTTTTACCTCATTTAAAAGTTATCTTATACACAGCTTTCAAAAACATATCTACTGTGCAGTTACATCACCTTTTTCAAATCCAAAGAACAAGGACATAACTAATACAAATTTATTTTAAATAAGCCTTAGAGTCAGAATTGATAAAGTCATCTATTAAAAAAGTGTTAAATCCATTTTCGATATTCTTCTTCTTTACCTGAAACTACAGAATTAAAGTAGATGCATACCGTTTGTTAATATTTTAAGAACGATATCCAGATACAAATCATTTTGTAAGTTCTTGAAAATTTGTGAGCAAGTGATTCGTTTTTTCCCACTATTTAACTATAACAGAACTGCATCAACCTTTGAAATAACACTATTAGTGAAATTTTGGACAATAAAAAGTATAAAACCAGATTGTTAGCAGAGCAGACAACAAAGTATAAGTTAGAAAATTCATAAACATACATTTATTCAGGAAATACAATTACTAGAGTCCTTAATATTTTAATGACCATTCCGCATTATAAAATAGTCACAACATGTATTCTTTTAAGTCTATACCAAGTCATGCTGATATTCTTTCTGATAAGCCATAGCCATTTCTTCTATTAAATGCTATAATATCCATTTAAATTGTAAACAAAGTACTTGAGCCAAACTATGTTAAGTACTTGAACAAAATAACTTTCAAAAATTTAGAAGACAATAATTTTGTTAAAAACATCTGAATTACCCAACCCCAAAGAACTAGGCCACTATAATCTAGGATATTGCTAAGAAAGTGGCCATGTTAAGACAGCACAAAATTATCAATGACATTATTTCTCATCTGCAATTTTTAAACATGCTTTCTCAAACGATAAACATTTACCTTTTTTAAGTTTTAAAAAGGCAAACTAAGTAGAAAGATGACAGATATTAAAAGTTTATTTTTAAACTACTAGCAGATCTTATTTAAAAAAAGGACTACAATTATTTCCCAAATAAAGAATGCCATGTACCTTTTGTTCCTAAACAAATTAAGAAATATAACCAATGATCAGATCATATTTGCTTCTACTTAACAGGAGCTGTAAATTACTGTATTCTGATACTTCCAAACACAGTCCCGTGTAATTAGAACATTTTATAAAGGGGAAAAATAGTGGTTCTCAACCGCACCTGTCCTTCAGAACCACCTGGAAAGTTTGTAAAAAAATGAGCGTCTGGCCCCATCCTCAGAGACTATGATTTAGCTGCTGTGGGATGGGACTCAGGTATCAATCTTTTTTAAAGTTCTGCAGGGTATTTTAATACGCTAAGGTTCAGAATCACTGAGTTAACCCATTTTGAAATACAAAAAAAAAAAAACAAAAGGAAATTGAGGAAAGGCGGTAATTATATTTGTAATTTACAAATCAAACACCTATTATATATTTACTATGTGCCTATTTATATTCAAGAATCATACATTTACTAATGAGAAATTCCTTCATCTCCTCACAATACCAAACCACTACTGTACATCTTTGCCACTGAATGATTGATTTTTTTTCTACAGTTAGGATTTAAAATTCTGGGATAACTGTGAAAACTGCTTTAAGGAAAACAAACTACTGCTATTCATGCTCAACAGTAGTAAGCAAAACCACTGTATTTGGCTCCTTTAAGCTATCTTTAAGAATTATAAATAAGTGCCAACCCACACAAAGAACAGATTGTGGATTACTGTAGAAGAAAAAAATAGCTTACTCAACTTATTAAGTTTCAACACCAAAAAAGATTTAACTTGGCTGCAAGTTCTGAAACAGCTGAGATACTGAACCAAGAAGCTATAATTTATAATGAAATGTTGACACGCCCTTAAAAACTATTGCAGCTGTAGCTATACTAAAATAAGATTTCTTTAGGGTTCACTTACCCTGTAATGCAAGAATACGAGCATAATATTACTGTTTTTATACGCACCAATACCTCTCTTTAATATACAAAGCTCTACAACAAATACCTCTAATAACTTTACAATTAAATTAAAATAAGTCCGTAATTCTCCTACACTACTTTGGTCTCAACATTTTAAAACATTAAGTAATTTGAAAATATACAATTTAATAACACTCCTATCAATAACAAGCACATTTTGTAGTGGACTAAAGACACATTCAACCATGCAATCCAGTGTTCAATACCTAAATGATAAATAACAATGCTGACTGGCTTTTATTCTGAAAAATCACTGAAAACTGGAATAATCTTTTAAGACTCACAGTGCTCACAAACATGCAAAATAAGGTACACGTTGCTAAGTCTTCCTGAAGGAATGTTACAAAATGCCCACTTTTTAAGCAAGGTCTAAAGTCCTCATATATTTCAAACAACTATCTTCTTTTTAGCATCTGTCACTTAAAAAAAAATCATACAAATGTTCCTGTAAGTTGTGACTGGAAATGAACCTCAACTCTCATTTCAGCTTCTACAAAGAGCTCAGTCACAGTCTTACACTACAGCTGCCTTTCAGTAAAACAGTGACATCCAGTGGGCAACTGAGAGTACCTCTGAGAATTCCCCTCATTTAAATCATAGACAAAGATCACATCTCCAACCATTTTAGTATGAATAAATTCCTATTCATTCTGACAAGTCTGCAGATTCTTATGAATACATCATCTCATAATTTCTGTATATCTTAAGTATATCCTTCTATATTCATCCTATTTAAAACCAAGTCTTTGAACTGACCTAGTAAAGAGTGTGTAACCCTCAGACTAATGAGATTAAAGTACTACTTTTTCTTCTTTGCTCCCGCTATTTCCCGTCACAAACTAATTGGCTCATCTCTAGGAATGGAAGGACCAAAATGTAAGAAACATTATTTAAACAGAAATGAAGAGCATTAAAAAAAACTTGTGAAGAATGAACCTGAACCTGTTTTTGCATTTGTAATTTGACATACTATTGAATAGAGACCTAATCGGTAATGCTAGAAAACAAATTACATTCTCGTCTCGCTGCTCAATTATGATACATATTTTAGTAATGACTGTTTTAGTGTTTAAAAATTTACTTTTATAAATCAGTATAAATGCGTATTCATTCTACATTATGTTTAAATAAAAGTAAAAAACGTCCACTGTGCGGAGTTGATTTACCAATGACTACACATAGCATGTTGTGTTCAAAGTACAAAATGCAGCAGTGACGTTAACACTGACAGTGTAATAAACCGTTGTAGCTGGAACTGTCACATTCAATTTCCTGGAAAACCATAAAGAAATTTTACAGGTTAAAAAAAAATAAAGTAAGCAAAAAAGAACTAAACTGTTGTTTTTAAATAAGCAGCCAAATGAAGAAAACTTTTTTCCTAAAAAAAAGTAGAAGAATGTAAAATACATCTTAATATTTAAAAAGTGTTCTTAAAAATCTATAACAATTTTATGACAAAATCTGCATTTGAAAAAAGGCCTGTAAAAAGAGGACAGAATTGCCCTCATCACCTTTTACTTTTTCTTGTCAGAAAAAAAGTGTATGCATCTCTGGAACCACAAATGATTTTAAAATAGGAATTTATAAAATGGCAAGGAGCATTTCATGGAAGTTTCTGGTATTTTTTTTTTCTTTACAATCATTGGCATTGCGGCCATCAGTAGGTCACAAGTAAAACTTCTCTAGCTGGAAGCAAATGGAATGTAAAGTTCTGAACTGCATTAGGTCTGTTGTCTGCGTTTGGCCGATCTCATTTTTTCGAAACGTGACTCCATTTCTTCTAGAACCTTGGGTGTGTACCGTACTACTAGTTTAACCTTTCCTTGAGCAGCTTTTAGGAGTTCTACGGCTTTTTCATGATGTTCTCCTTCCACACTCTAGAAAAAAAATACACACAATTAATATCTAGGTTTTGTAATTCACTCAAAAGGCAAAAATGCTTAAAATGCATATAATAAGAAAGTTTTAATGTTATACCATTTCAACACTATAAACCTATGAAATAACGCAGCTTTATCATTTTAATCTGTATGAAATCCTCTGCTAAATCACTTTCTTGATTTAGTTGGCTTAGTGGAGTAATAGTGCATGCAGATTGACATGCTAATTATTTGGATTTTAGAAACCGGTTCCTGGAGTACAAACAGAAAATGATTTAGCAGAGGATAACATTCTAAAATGAGGGGTAGACTTCTAATTTAGTGTGACTACTTTAAGAGCTTGACTACTACTAAGGAGCTTAATCTTTGCATAAAAATCACACTAAGCATTGCTAATTTACATTGGAAAAAAGCAAAATACACTAAAAGTGCTCTAAATCACATCATAATACTAAATAGTACTGCCTTGGATCCCCTCAAGGGATTTCTAAACTACAAAGCTTCCAAACCCCCTCCCCACATCTTCTGTTTCTGTCATTCTTATACACCCCCAAGTGGTCACAACACATTACTACAAATAGAAATAAAACACCCTTACCACTCCATTAACAGAAAGAAGTTGATCTCCTCGCTTGAGGCCCCCATGTCTATCAGCAATCCCTCCTGGAATTATTCGAGATATATAGATTGGAGAGTTTTGTTCTTTGCCTCCCATAATATTAAATCCAAGGCCCTCTTCTGTTTTTGGTAGCTCAACAACTCGAGGATGAGAATGTCCTTCGCTGGCAGCGAATGCAGCAACAGTAGCCTGAAAGAAAATTTTACATCTTTAATAGTATGACCTTTGTTTTACTTAAGCTCTTCAGTCTCTTTTTAACTATCTCCGAAGTGCAAGCTTTTCATGTTTGAATACCTACAAATTCACTGGCAGTTGTGAGGAGAGAGTAAGCAAAGGGGATGGTGTTTTAGAGATAATGGCTGGAAAGCATACCTGGTGACGATGTGGGAGGTACTCAAATCAGTCCATCCAGTGCCCAGAACTGTGCAGCACTTGGCAAGCAGGCCGCTGGGCACTTAAATCAACAATGACATTCAAGAGGAGAACGCCTCCTCCAGCATGCCAGCAGTCTTGGGCTCTGGGGCTGGATAGCCCAGCTCCTTCAGGGGCCTTCGTGCAGGAGGCAGCCTACCTACATAACCTCTAAGGAGGCAGGTGTCCTTATATGCAGTCATTTTGACTGTTGTACTATTTGTTCTTTGCACTGAATAACTCATCAAAAAATAGTATCGAGAAAAGGAGTACACATAAACACAAATGTTTTTGTTGCTCTAGTTAATTATCTAGTTAACTAGAACCCCACAGAAGATGAAACAGAGTCACATCTTTAAAACTTTCAAATTTAGACTAATTTAGACTATATCTAACACAAAGGTGATACTTGGGGTTTTATTTTGCTTTTAAAGATAATCAAGTAATCTGGTACAATTTTTTTTTGTGATGGATCAAGATCTATGAGCAAAAATGGGAAGGGGAGAAGGAAATCAAGATTTGTTGAAAACCACTGTTCACAGCTTCAAACGAAGTCCCATTTTACAGATAATGGAACTAAGGCTCAAATATCCAGTAACCTGCATAGGTCAGTGGTCCCCAACCTTTTTGGCACCAGGGACTGGTTTTGCGGAAGACAATTTTTCCATAGGAAGGTGGGGTCGGGGGGGATGGTTTCAGATGATTCAAGCACATTGCATTCAAACTCACTTTCTACTGTGAGGCCCAGTTCCTAACAGGCCTGGACCAGTTCTGGTCTGTAGCTTGGAGGTTGGGGACCTATGGTGTAGGTCATCTTAACTCAGGATTAAAGCCAAGTTTCTGTGGTTCTTTTGTACTCTTTCAAACCATACCCACATGTTTAAGTGTTTGAATTCAACAGAGAATCTAGTATTTCCTTCTGTGAACTGGTAACTATCAATGAAAAATTACCTGCCAATAACTAATTCTTATATAAATCACCTAGTGCTGACATTAACTTATTCTAACCACATATGATGAATACTAAGATCAATGCCAGAATTATTGAGGGAAATATCGGTATAGCAAGCTCATAAAACCTGCCACCTGCAGCTCTAAGGAGATAAGCTACTACTGACATTAGCCCCTCTTTGCGGAGTTAGGTAAAGAAAGCAAAGAGAAACCTGGGGAAGTACCCCGCTCAGTTCTACCATTTACTGTGTGTGTGGTCTGAGGCAGGAAACTTAATCTGGTGCTTCCTCACCAATAAAATAGGGATAATAATTCATACCTCAAAACTTAGATGAAAAATTTACATAATTGATAAAATTAAATATGTACACTATATATAACTGTGCATTATATATGTATTATTATTTGTGTGCAACTATATTTTTAATGCATTAACTAATGTACATGGTAGATTATTTTCGTAAAGACAATGAAAAAGGTCCTATTTCTTAGTACCTGAGACATTCAGTATAGACTGAATGACATTGTTAGTTTTCAAAATAAGCGTATTATGAATCTAATAATTGCAGATTTAAAACATCTAATTTTTAAAGAATTCTCTCATTTTTTAAAAGATTTTTCTTTCTTTATTTATTTTTGTTTTTGGAAGAGGGGAAGGGAAGGAGAAAGAAAGGGAGAAAAACATTGATGTGTGAGAGAAACATCAACTGGTTGCCTCTCGCATGCCCCACTGGGGACCTGGCCCAAAACCCAGGCATGTGCCCTGAATGGGAATCGAACTGACCACCTTTTGGTTTGCATGATGGATGATACCCAACCGACTGAATCTCACCAGTCAGGGCAATTTTCTCACTTGAATTAAGTGAAAAAATTTACCTTTGCAGTTGCATTAGCTCTCACTTCAGGACTGCTGCTGATGTCCACAGTCTCATAGACGTGTTCATATACCTGTAAAACCCAAAGTGAATGATAGCAAAGTTCAGAAAATACCATGCTCGAATTCTATGAAGTTATGAATGTGTTAAAATTTTAGGAAAAACTATGCATCTTTGTAAAATGCTTTTCTATCAGAAATTCCAAGAATGCAAAGCACAGATTCTAATGTTTTTCTAAAGTTTGTTTTCTTAAGAAATTCTGAGCCCAAATTTCAGAGTATTATCTAATTAACTCAAGTATTTAGTAAATTTTAAGCCCACGAACTCACCTCTCTTACAGCATTGCAGAATTCACTTTGAAGGACTCTTTGTAAAGCCTGAAGTTTCTGTGGTGGTACCTCTCCACTCCTTTGTAGTTTTTCCAGTAATTCAATTGCTCTACATATATCTAGAGTTAAACAAATGCACACCGATAGATCATTTTCTCCGAATATTCTCTAAATACGTAGGTAACAGTGTTAGTCCTTGAAGAATTAGTTCGGACTAATTCTTCAAGGACTAACAAGAATATGAAAAACATAGAAAGAAAAAGGCATGAAAAGTGTACGCTTGTGTGTGGGGGGGGTGTATATATACACATGAGGATAGGAATGTAAAAATCAAAGAATGCTAAATGTTATAATAATAGATCAGGAAGAAATACTGATATTGCATACATACAAAATCTCAGAAAAAGCGTCTTTGAGAGACAGGAAAACTGAACGTAAAATACTAAATGTCACAGGAAAGAACTGGGGCTAAAAAATGTGATACGCAAATGAACACTATCTGCGCTTCAGCGAAGCTGACAGTGTATCAGTAACTACTGAGTTAATAAAAGTTCACCCATCATTACTAGTAACCAAAAAACTGAACAGAACAAAACACTGTGTGCCAGTGAAATCACTGCTCATTTCTCAAAGGAAAACACAATGTATATGTAGACATTCACTACTGGATTACACATGTAGTTAGTGGCAGAGATACATTTGTAACAATGGTACAAATGAGTAACATTAGCTGGTCTGTTTTCAACTTAGAATCAAAACAGTGTTTTAATTAAGACAATCAAATACACATTTACAAAATAAAAAATTAAAAACAATTTCATCAATCTGGTCACAGTACTAGCTGTGTGATCTTGGGCAAATCACTTAACTTCCCTGTGTCTCAGTTTCTCTACTGTAAAATTACTTGATGACTACGCCCATTGAGTATGCATGTAGAAAGCATAAATGTTATGTTACATTTGGCACCAATTAATCATAAGAAACAGTACATATTTTCACATATATTAAACATGTCAGACAATTCTCATTGAGAAGTGTGAGAGTAAGTGTTTTATGAATCATGAAATTTTATGAGATTCAGTCATGTTACAACACTGTTAACAATTATCTTTACTTCCATTTTTTTTCTTAATTGTTTTTGTACCCCAGAGGGCTAGAGTACTTACTATTGTCCTATTCATTTCCTCCTTTTAGGTGGAAGGAGTTCTACTTAAAATTTTATATTATACCAAAGAACTAGAACTTTTCCTTTACAGAATTAATATAGCTTTCTGCTGGGAATGTTAAATAGAGTCAGTCAAACAGAATTCTAAGAAAGAATCAGAGTTGATGTATTGACTTTCTTATCCTACTAAATGGTAACCACAAGTAATTCATCCTACTAAGGTGCTGAACATTCTACTGTTGATCTGAAAAAACTCTGAAATAGCAAAAAACAAATCCATGACTACCAAAACTAAATGCCAGAGGTTAAATTTCACAAACTGCACTGCCTAAAAATACAAAAGACTACCAACATGTTAGAATCCTCCAACCAGCTTCAAAGAAAAACACCTACTCCTGTTAACACCAAACACACCTGACCTGTTCTCATCAACAAAGCACAGTGCCTTTGTGCTCAGGAGGAAGGTGGGGGTCTCAGGCCTATTTAGTAAGTCTTCCCAGCCCAGCTACTCCTTTGTCAAAAATCACGCTTTAATTAATGGTCTGGTGGACTGGCGGGAAACAATGTCATTTATAAAGAGGCTTACAAAAGTGAACACCATAAAGAATAAACAATGTTAAGCGTGCGTTTGGTTGAATACATGAAGAAAGAGGTTTCCCTAAACAGTAGTTCTTAAAAAACGTATTCCCTTTTAAGGGCATTAGTTACTTAATATTCAGACTGTAATTGCAAATGTATTTTGCAAGATATTTCGGATCTCCTTCTCAAACTATTTACTACAATCTAGTACTCAAAATGCTTAGTTTGTACTTCTTAACTATTAACCAATGACTTCTACTCCTGGTTTGCCAAAAGCATGCCTGAAATTTGTTTAAATAAAGGATGTGGGGAGGAAAGAGCCGGAATGTTAAAAACCTGTAACAGAACGCTAATAGGAGCGTAACCATGCATTTTCACTGGCTTTGGGTTTTTAATTCCCCAGCAGAACAGGTTTATTTTTGTTGACTGTCTGCTCTAAATAACAAGCAACCAGCCACAACTCGAAATTGTAGATTCTGTAAAGAAGGAGTACGACTCAACTTTCAAATATTTTACAATCTACCACTATTCCACGTAGTTCTGTAACACTCCCAAGACCAGGTCAGCAGGATTGTTTTTAAAGGACCTTCTCTGTACATGGGAGGGGCACGAAAGCCAGAAAATACTCCAATGCAAGTAAAAGTAAGGTTGTAGTTAAAATCACGATGGAGTTTGTGCGTAAATGGGGGCGGGGGTCCCGTGGGAATGCGCCGCGTGTCTGGCACGTGTGCGTTAGTTACGTCCGTGAAAGTTGGGACACTGGGTTGTTGGACTCGTCAATACGGGCTGTGCCGGCAGCCCGTCCCAAATGGGCGTGTGATGTTTGTTTCTCCGGCCGACACGTCTCTGAACGCCGCACCTGCTGTGCCCTCCAAGGGAGCGCGTGTGCAGCGTGCGTCTGCGAACGCGGACAGGTGGTGCTCAACTGGGCAGTGCCCCGGGACAGTCTGCCTGAACAGACGAGGGATCTGGGTCTCACTCTAGAGACCACAAGCGCCCTCCCTGGGGCCGGGCGCAGCGACGTCGGCGGTGACGGGCGCCCGCGTGAGCGCCTGCCCGGCTCCGGGTCTCGGAGGCTGGGACTCTTCTCGTCCCACGTTGCGACACGGCAGTTCTCCACCCACTCCGCCCTTCTCAGTCCGGGCAGCCGCTGCACTTACCCCTCTCCAGCCGCACAGGTTCCCCCAGCGCCGCCATCTTCTCCCTTTCCCTGCATACCCACAGGAAGTGACGACAGAGGGGCAGAGGTGAGGGGCGGGGCCTAGCGGGAGCCGGAGGGCGAAGGCCGGCGAGTATCGCGAGAGGCGGGGCCGCGGACTAGGGCTGGCCTGGGCCTCTAGGGGCGGAGGTACCTCTGAGTGTGGGCGTTGAAAGTGGGTGGGTGATCTGCCCCACCCTCAGCGGTTCCAGGGTTCTCGAATATCCCAGCCTCCTAAGGTTGGAAAGAAACCCTTTCCCGACTGTTGTTTCTCGTTACAGATTCAAACCTTGTTCCTAACTTCACCATTGGCGACTCTTTGCTCACTTACCCACTTTCGGCCTCAGTTTCTCCCTGTGTGTGGCAAGACTCCTCCAGGTCTTTTCCATGTTTAAACTCTGGGATAAGGGGACACTTAAATGTAAATGGAGTATGTTAAGTATTGCTTTAATTTTAAAGATCCAAGGCGAAAATCTTCCGAACAAATCTATTCGAGTGTAGGGATGGAGAGCACCAAACGCAGGAAACACGTCTGGGTGACCAGGGGAACAAGGCTTGTGGGTGAGCCACCAAGTAGTTTTCAAAGGTTGATCGTTATAAATCTCATATAAAGGAAATACTATAAAGTAAATAATATTTTCAATGCCTTGCAGATTTTTAGGGAAACTTTTGAAAATTTCATGAACCAAGAAAGGTTTTGATCCTGGGTTTACATGAAATATTAATTTGCCCGGTATTTAAACTCCACAAACCCTTAGTCAAGCCCCAGTCTGTGCTGATATGTCAGGTGTTCTCACACACACACATTTTTAACAACCACCATTTCCATTCAGCTACAATATTTTCTTCCAATCCACCATGAATGTCACCACTGTACTCTTTTTTTTTTTTCCTCCCTTGGACCCTGATGTCATCATCAAAGCTTTCTGTTCAGAAACTTTCAGTGGTTTCTCCATTTTCTATTTCTAAAGACTTTCATATTCTGACCCTAACTCACCCAGCTAACCTCATGGCTAATATCCTTCGAGTGCTACCACCCCTGCAGTGGGCGTGCTAGAAGAGGCCCCCCTTATCTGCGGTTTCACTTCTCATGGTTTCAGTTATTTGCATTCAACCGCAGTCCAAAAATATTAAATGGAAAATTCCAGAAATAAATAATTCACAAGTTTTAAATTGTGTGCTATTCTGAGTAGCATCTTGAAATCTCACATTGTCCTGCTCTGTCCCACTCTGGAGATGAATCATCCATTTGTCCAGCATCTCTGTGCTGTATGCTCCGCCCACTAGTCCTGTTGCAGCCTTCTCTATTTATCAGATCCGTGTCCCAGTGTCCCAGTGTCTGTGTTCAGGTCACCCTTACTTTACTTAATAATGTCTCCGAAGCACAGGAGTAGTGATGCTGGCAACACCAATATGCCAGAGGGAAGCCATAAAGTGCTTCCTGTAAGTGAAAAGGTAAAAGTTCTTGATTTAACAAGGAAGGAAAATCATATGTTGAGGTTTCTAAGATCTGTGATAAGAACAGATCTGTGAAATTGTGAAGAAGAAAAAGAAGTTTGTGCTAGTTTTGCGGTCGCACTTCACCCTGCAAAAGTTAGTGTGTGATAAAATGGAAAAGGGATTACATTTGTGAGTGGAAGACTCGAACGGAAAACGTGTTCTGAATGACAGCAGCAGGTTGCGCCTGAGAGGCATTGAACCTATATGAAGACTTCAGCAAGGGAGCCCCCGAAACAAGTGACAATGAACCATTTACATTAAGTCAGGGGTGGTTCCACAGGTTCAGAAATAGTTTTGGCATCTTATCTCTTCACATCATTATGAGAAGGAGAAGGATGAGTACAGTATAGTAGGATTTTTTGGTCTAATCTCTCACTGTGCCTGAGTTATAAGTTAATCTTTATCATAGGGATGTATGTATAGGGGAAAAGAAGATAGTATTATAGGGCTCGGTACTCTGCCATTTCAGGCACTTACTGGGAGTCTTGGAATGCATCCCTCTGGATAAAGAGACAACTATTCAAAACCACATTATTGTCGCTTCCAAGTCTTCATTTATGTGTACTTATGTGGAATGAACTTCTCCATCTCCTCCAATTCTCTAAACTGTATACATCCTCAAACTGAACTCATCCTTCAGGTCCTTGCTGAAGACATGCCACTTCTATTAAGCTTCTTCTTAGCCTTACTGTTTCCCTTCTTTGGTCCCTGATGGTCCTTATACCCCATAATAGCACTCACGTGCTTTCCTCTTATTCATTGTTGTACTGTAAGTGTATTCAGGAAATGTTCATCAAATGCCTGATGTCTACCAGGTGCCTTGCTAAGCACTGAGAATACCATGTAGAACTAGATAAAAGCAGACATTACCCTTCTTTCTTCAAATACTCTCTCTTCCCCATCATCCAGCTCCACTCGTGATGACTCCACTTACACGTGTATTCTGCTGCCTGACGTTGCCCCACAGTCCACTGATGCTCTGTTCTCTTCATTTTGTTTTTTCAAGCTTTTCTCTTTTCCTTTTTTCAGTATATAATATTTTCCTTTCTTTTTAATTTTTTTAATTGTTCCATATATAATATTTTCTTACTCCCATACAGTTTATTTATTTTTTATCTCAGGTGTTATAGTGTTAATCTCTAGCAGTTTTATTTAGGGGTGTATGTGTGTGTTTCTACATCTTTATGTCCTTATTTAACATGCTGAATCTTTCCTCTAGCTTCTTGAACATATAGAGTACAATTATAATGACAGTTTTAATGATCTTGTCTACTAATTCTACCATCTGTGTTATTTTCAGCAAACAGTGCTAAATCAAATACATTGACTGATTTTTCTCTTCATTATGGCCTCATAATTTCCTGCTTCTTGCATGAATAGATCCCCTTGTGAAATTTACTTTTTGGTGGGTGCTGGATATTTTTGTAGTCCTATCAATATTTTTGAGATTTGTTTTGAAATGCAGATAGGACACTTGAAAATAATTTCGTCCTGTTGAGGCTTGATTTTAGGCTTTGGTGTGTGGAACCAGTTCAGCCTTACAACCCAAGGACCCACGAATTATGGGATTTGACTCTTCCTGGTGGGAATGGGAATTGTTCTCATGAACTTGGATTGTGGATTATTTACTTTGCTCCTTTTGAATGATTCTTTCTTTGTACTTGGTAATATTTTTTCTGTAATTTCTTAACATACATACTCATCATGAAATTTCAGAATTCTATGAGTAAATAGACAATCCTAAAAGTTTTCAGATAGAATAAAAAGCCACATTCGAAGGATTAGGAATCAGAACAGTCAGATAGCATTAACTATTTGAAGATAAGGAAGAAAAAAGTTTTAGGAGATTTTGATCAAAATATGATTCAATTCACTATTAACCCATTTGTATTTAATGCACAAAAGGAATGAAAGAATCAGCTGTTGTGTAAAGAGAGGTCTCCTAAAATGTCCCTCCTTAATTCACAAATCCTCAAGGATTAGAGTTGGGAGAGACCTAGAGAGTCCAACTCCTTCACTTTACAGAAAAGACTCATTGCTGTCTCATGTCTCAGACGAGCCATTGTGAGCATAAACGAGGCAGAGCTGCTTTAGGTTTTATGCCTCTGTCAGGTCATTGAATCAGCAGGCCTTCTATTTCTGTAATCAAGAATTGTTCTTCCTGTGGAAAAACTCTTTACCTGTTGTCTCCTTATATTATTACTTCCTGCTTCAGAGAAAAAGAGAAACAGTCATAGTAGAATACGAAGACTGAGTCTAAACAAATCCCAGTGATGCTAAGTTATGCAAGTTTAGTCTTTGTATAAAAAATTAAAGCCCTCAGTAGGCTAAATATGAAAGTTTTCTTAACCTGTTGCAAATACAATGGATTGAGGCATCAATTAAGAAAAAGAGGAAGTGGTTTGGGGAAATTGGGGGTGGGAGGCTGTCTAGAGAAGCTAGGGAAATGGAAAATAATATGAGGAAGCAAGACACTCCAAATGGAAAGTTTACTATATTATTGTGTTAAGCCATACACAAATAGGCACTACTATATAGAATAGACGTTTAAAATAGTTTCGTCTTATTGCAGAATAAAACATTACTCTGGACTAAAGGGATCTATTCAGGCTTCTATCAGTACAATTAAAGTCTCAGGCTTCTTTCTTTTCTCAACAGAGTTTCTATAATATACTTCTCAGAAAAGTAAAATTTTAGATGAATGGCTTCCTTTATTTGCATGAATGATATCATCCAATGTGAATTAGCTTGAATTTTAAAATAAACTAAACAATACATAAAAACACTTGATCTAATTAATTAAACATAACAAAGTGGAGAAATCTCTTCAAAAACATCTTTTGATGGGGGGTTTTCTTAATTACAGATCTCAGGTCAGAACACAAAGTCCCATCTCTGAGTACCACCAGCGATCTGAAGTAACCCCCCCCCCCCCAGTTTTCATTAGGATAAGCTGCAGATTATATTAAAATGTAAGGGTTTACTTTTTTAATGTCAGTTGTTTCATCATCACTCCACAGTACATGTAAAGGCACAGATTGATGTATTTTTCTGGCATCTTTCTGACGCACCCTTGCCCTAAATAAATCTGTTTGCCAGGATCTTGTTGCTTAAATTAACCATCTCAAACTCTTGGTCCTGCCAACACAGGCGAGTGTGCCAATGTTCTCAGCATCTACTGGCACACGAGCTGTTGTTGCCTTTTCTTTGGCTCTCTGTGTGTACCTGGGGCCATCATCCTTCCTTCACAAGGCAGTCTGCCTTATGTGTCTCTGAGACAGACATCAGAATTGTTTGGACTCACCCTGGTTCTCTCCAGGGTATGCATCCCGCACAGTATATTTTCAGCCACACAATATATTGTTCAGAATTTGTCATGCATACACTTGCAGATTGGCAGAGCCACCTGCCAGAGATGAGAACCTTTTAAGTTGTTGTCGTCAAACGTCATAAAATGTGTTCCATGATTAATTTTGCGGGCCCAGATTGGTTTTTGCACAGAGTCCAAAATTTGGGATATGTCACAGTGACTAAATGGCACCGGCATGCTGAATGAATTTGGAATTTGTTTTGTCAAGTGTGGGAGCAGGCACACAGATGGGCTTTGATCCAGTGGTGCTGCTTGGAATTCTCATTATAGCAATGATGTCACTCATCACGTGGAAGGGTGATAATGCTGCAAAATTATGGACAAGCAAGGCAAATCACAAAGTACACAAGCCGACAGAAAGGGCTCGTGGTAGCCATTATTAGCTGGCCTCTGCTTAAAGGATTTAAACTTTGTGTCAGGGCTGCCCAAAATATGAGTGCTAGAAACACAGAGAAGGACACTTCCAACCGAAAGGCCCTTTAAGACGGGCCCATACAACCTAGAAAGTCTTCACTTCACAGAGAAGACCAAGTGAAACAAATGTGCCCATGCTTTTCAGATTAGGCTGTAGAAATATATTCGAGCTGCAAATCCAACCAAATCCAAAACAAGGCATTTCGTTTTATAAGAAAAGTTTCACCTACTCAAAAGTCCAGCAGCCATCTTGGGAAAGGTGGGGTGGGGAGGGAAAAAAAGAAAATCTTACAATGGCAAAGAGATACAGCATGTTTTCGCCGAGTGTGCACATCAGCATTCTCCGCAGGGCTTTAAAACCGCATGCGCAGTTGAAGCAGTGAAAACAGACCTCGAAACAGTAACCTACCCTTTTGTCTTAAGACACTGAAAAAAGAACAAATTAAACCTCAAGTAAGTAGAAGAAAGGGGGAAAAGATTAGAGCAGAACTAAAAGTAAAATATATAAATTAAATATATAATAGAAAAGTATAATAGAAATAACGTGTAAAAAAAATCAACAAAACGAAAATTCAGTTCCTCAAAAATCTTTAACAAACCTTTAACTAGACTGACCAGGAAAAATGAGAGAAGATCAAATTACTAGAGTCAGGAATGAAAAAGGGAACTTTACTACCGGCCTTACAAAAGAAGAGTATAAAGGACACTATACAAGTATATGTAATACTCATGCCATCTATTTTATCTAATCTGTTGACATATATAATAGTGCGTGCATATGTGTGTGTGCATATCTGTGTATCTATATCTACATCTGTCTAGATCTATTTATGTCTGCCTATCTGTCTGTCTATCTAGCTATCTATCTATCTTTTTATGCCAGAGTTTCACCATGTGAATTTTGACTCAGGAAGTCTGGAGGGTAATACGAACACTTGCATTTTATGGAAACTATAAAGGTTTTTGTGATGTGCTCTCTTTGTTGAGAGCTACTGACCTAGCGCGTGGTAGGACTGTACAGGAAATAAAGGGGTTTTCAAGTAAAGTCGGGGAAGGTGTGGAAGAAAAGAGGAGTTAACATTTAGGTCGAGATGGATGGCGGGGCTCCTAAGTGCTTAGACTTATTCTTTGCACTAGAGTGAGCCACTGAAGGATTTTAAAAATTGAAATGCTGGGGTTAGAACTGTATTTTGGAAATAAAATCAGAGA